>NC_056738.1:435313418-435682792 GCF_019279795.1 Protopterus annectens | reverse complement strand
CCATATAGCTAAGGCTACTTCAGCAGTGATCAGTGTGAAGAACATAATACAGTTGTGTAAGTAAACTGACAGAAATCACTCCTTCCCTCCACCCCCTCTTACTTTTGTGTGTGTTTTTATGCCAGGGTGTGGACATGATTTTTTTTCCCCTAGCAATGTCCTGTCAGGGTCTCCCATTCTCAGTTGGGCTTAGCACCCAAACCTGACTTTTTAGTAAGCTCAGCTTGAGATGACAAATTTAGTCACGTGGAAAATGCATGCCCTTGTGCTTTGGAACCTGTCCAGATAGTATATTCTGTGCAGGATATAAGCCATAAAACTAAAGCTACTGCAACAGTGATCATTCGAACATCTACTGTTATAACAGGTTTACTTGCACAATTGTACAGTCTCAAGATGAGTTGTAAGTCTTGGCAAATACATGCCATATCAGGCGTTATGTTCAATAATGGTTCTGTTGAAATAACCTAAAAGGAAATTTAAGACTACTTTTGATCTAAAGAAGATGCTTTTGGAAATTACATGAGCCAGATAGGCTTTCTTAACTACTGAAGAGACATGATGATAAAAAGGTAAAGAATTAACTACAAGAATACTTAGATCTCTTACAGCAGTGTCTGACTGAGGGGTGTGTCACTTGTATGATGTGGGATTTTTTGTTTTGTACCAAAGTTAATGATACTACATTTTGTCACATTTAAATTGAAACCAGTGCAACTGCACCAGTTATTAACATGGTTTACCTCATGTTGGAGCAATTGTGAGTCAGTGGAAGTTTGATTTAATTATTCGCAATTTATAGTTATTTGCAACTTTAGTTAACCCTAGACCAGAAAGCTTGACATGAGGGTCTAAGAAATGGATGTCAGACAATGATAGACCAGAATTATTGTCCTGAAGGTCTAAGAAGTAGATGTGAAATAGGGGAAGACCCATTTGAATCCTGTGGTACACTACTGATAATATTCTTATGCTTTCAGAAATGGTACCTATGACTTTAACCACATGGATTCTATTAGACAACCAGTTAACTATCCACCTTACAGCAGGATTTATATTCATATTTACAAGCTGGTCAATAATGCCTGCATGGGCAGTAGTTTCAAACACATTGGCCTGGTCAGTATATGCTCTATGTACTGTGTAACCACTGTCCACTGTTTTTTTGATTTTTTTCAAAGAAATTATTGAGGTTAGAGACAGGGCCTTCCTTTGACAAAGCTAAGTTGATGCAAGTGTCCAGGAATAACAGATTTTTGATGACTAGATTAATGAGGTCTGAGATATGTTCCATAGCTTTACATGTGAGGATAGTATGACTAATTAAGTTGTTGTTAGACAACACTTGTGCAACTTTTTCCTATTGCAGATATGGTCATGTGTATATTTTCTTGTTTTAGTACTTAGATAAATTCCAACTTTTTTTCTTAAGTGATTTAAATCATTACACCTGGAACACAAATTCATGTCTACATAAAACCTGACAGATTTTGTAGTGTTCTGTAACAGGTAAAATAACTTGCATAAAATTATTTGAAAAGTTCATTTGTAACCAACTTCTGTTCTAAAAGAATCCAAGAAGTGTTCTATATTAAGATCACTGTTGCAGTAGCCTAAGCTAAATGGGTTATATCGTGATAAGGATATGACCAGTTGGCCAGCTTTACAAAGTTTAAGGGTACCTTCCACAAACCTTGACTGCCTGGTGTTTGAGCAGAGCTCCATATAAAAGACAAGACTGAAAGTCTTCCTCTGCAGGCTTCATAGTGCTGACAGTCTACTAGCAGTCCTTCAAAACTGGGCAGATAAGTTCCCTTCAGGGAAACCCGTTTCCACTAAATTATTTTTCAGAAGAAATGCTGTGTTTTTATGTGAAAATTTATGTACCTTTGCTAGGAATTGGTATATTATGGAGTGCCTTGCAAAGGGATGTTTTTTCAATTGCAAATGTTTGCGAATGCTTAAATGCTTTTTGAAAGTTTTTGTTTTCATACATTGCTATGTAGGGTAGTGGTGTTTGGGGACTGTCATTAAAATTTTAACCTCAAAACTTGACTTGATTGTCACTTATTTACCAACTTGCACAGGCTCCACTACACGCCTTTCTGTTACTCTTACGGTAGAACTATGGAGCACATATTGATGGTCTCAGTTCTTCCTTCCCCTGTCTACAAGAAATCGTTTTCTTATGAGCTTTAGGTCCAGCCTGCAGTCTCACCACCTCAGCTGCTGATGGGTGACTCTGTTGTCACCAGACTTGATTCCTCGGACTGCTCATTATTGTCTCACAGTCCCTCTGGTGTAACACCTACAGCCACTAAATACTTGAGAGAGTTTAGTCATGTCCTGTGTGACTGTACGTTAGCCTTTCCTAGGCAAGGAAGAACCACTGTTGTTGGTCTTGGAATGGTAGCAGATTAAGGTTTACCACTTAGCCGACTTGGGGGTTATTTCCTGAATAGTGTCCCTGCCGTGAGTCTGTCTTTTTCCAGGAAGTTTCCCAGGAAAACAAAACTAGTGATGTATGTGCCTTCTGAATTTTGTTCTTTCTCTCTGTCTCTCGGAACAGGAAAGACTTGTTGAGATTACCAAATGTATTGCTTCTAGCCTTGAATACTTTTATTTCTGTTTCTTCACTGACTTAATAGGAAAAGAAAAAAAAAGTTTTCCCTATTTTAGTGCCATTGATCCTCAGAATGGCAGGGACTGGGCAAGTTCTTCAGTATTTTTCTGTGGAAAGTGTTTCTTCAGTTTCTCCTCCACTACACTTACCTTTCCTGAAAGGTTTGTTTCAGTGAGAACAGACTAAAAACACCACATCCCTGTATTGTTTTGTTAACACTTGTGTTCCCTCTTCTTGCAGCTGATCATACTGTGTTGTTTGATTCACAGCATCTTTTCTGTAGATTTTGGAGTTCGACGGTCAGCCCCCTGTCCCTATTAGTACCTCAAGTTATAAAAATAGCTCAAGATGCACAAACTCTAATCCCAAATCAGATCCTGTAGTGATTTATCCATATTTAAATCTTTCAGTGTTAGACATATTATGAGTGCTAACGCCATTCGCTCTGTCAAGGATGGGAAAACTTTTATTTATTTTATTTTATTTTACATTTGTTTACTGGGAAAGTCCAACTGGACAAGCTGTCCTTTTTCAGAGGAGGCCCAGGGAGATAAGCTCCACAAAAAAAAAAAAAAAATGGCAAACATATACAATGATTATACAAAAGGACAAGTTATTAGATTAGCTATATAGGTAAAAATCACATGTAAGATTTTGTGTAATTTTAGTATTGAGTATTTTTGTAAAAAACAATATAGTATAATTTAAGAACAATCAGAAATATAAGTATTTAGACTAAATATAAAGATAGAAATCACATATAACAGTTTTTATAATTTCAGCAGCACGCTTTTTATAACAACAGTCTTAGTCCCTAGACGTACAGTGTAAAATGTAACAGCAAACTTAGACCCTGCCTTGAAGGAACACATTTGAGTTGTGAAAATCAGTGGTGGTAAGTGTTTTGCAGTGATCTTTACCAGATCAAGGCTGATTAGCTAAAAGGTTGTGTGTTTTTAGCCTGGGCTGCTACAAGAGCATAACCAAGTTTTAGTTAAATGTGCTTTAAGCATCTCTTTAAATTTAGTTATTACAGAGGTAGTTTTATGTTTATCAGGAGAGAATACCATTGTTTAGCTATGCAGTGAGAGTAAAGAGCTTTTCCAGCAGTGTTGTTAGCTTTAGTTATCATTAGTAGGGATTTCTTGTTAGAACGGACTCGGTTGGCAGAGTATGGTTGCAGTATGTTAAGGAAGGCAGGAATTTTGTCCAGTTGGTAGAGTAATTAGTGAGCTATGGACAGTTGGTTGTAGACCAGGAGGTTTTATTATGTTTAGGAAGAAATGTTTGCTTTTCTTTAACTTTAATGTTCAGAATTTTGAACAGTCAGGTTCACGTGTTAATTTTTTTTTTGCTTCTTTTGAAAATGTAAGGTTAACTGTTAACCTTCCTTCTTTTGAGGCTAAAGCTGTTTTATGTCACTTAGTTGTGTCTGATTCTCTCATAACTGGTCACTCCTTACTGTTGATGTGTATAGAACTGTTGGTTCTGATTCGGTTATTAGAAGGTTTGCTTGCTTACATTACCAAAATATTCCATTAGATGTTGAAACTGAGATCTTGTATTCTACTCTGGATAAAGATTGGACCATCTGCTGCTAAGGTATTTAAAAGGTTTGACATGAGAGTGACCTTGATTCTAGGAGTCACTCAGAATTTGCAACCTTTTGAAGATCGTATTTCAGGAAACACTCTACCATTCTCAGCAAAGTTCCAACAAGCATAATTTTCAAATAGCAGTAGCTAGGAGTCTTAATTAGTCAAGGTTGTGCCGCCAGAACCAAGGACAGTCTGTAAAGTCTGAATGACTGTCTTTGCCTTTTCTACCCCATCCCCCTTCCCACCCTGGCAAACTTTAAATGTTTCCCCCTCAGTCTAAGCCTCCGTCTTGCACAGTGACATCAGACTGTCTCAAACAAGTGGGTTCTGAGTCTTTTCCTTCAGGGCTACAGATGGCTAGGGGAATCTTTCCCTCCTTTTCATGGGTTTTCTCTTTATCCTACTAACCAGGTCTGCTTGTTTTCTCTTGTTGTAGAGCTAGTGGTGGTTCAGTGGTAGTAGAATTTATGCATTCAGCCCTGATGGGTATAATGTTTTTATTAAAGGTTCTTTCTGGTGGAAAACTTAGGAGGAACTTGGAGACGAGTCCTAGATCTCCTTTCTCAGTCTTTTTGTATAGAGAACAAAATTCTAAATATTACCCTTCAAGCCCTGTTACCTTTCATTCCCTCCGGCAGTTTTATTGTATCACTGGACCTAAAAGTTGGTTATTGCATTCCAATTTGCAAGAAATGCGAGCATTTTAAGTTTTTCTGTGTCTGGCTCACTTTATCGGTTTCTGTCTTACCCTTTGGACTGTTCACTGCACTAAAGGTTTAACAGTGTGTCTCTCCTTCCAGTGGTTGCTCATAGCATGTTTCAAGGCATTCGCATCTTTCATTATTTGGTTGATTGCCATATTTTGCCAGACACTTTTTTTTTTTTTCTAATTTCCAGGATTCCCTACCATGGGTTATGAAACTCCTGTTCAGTCTAGGGTTTCAACTAAACTTGCAGAAACCATCTCTCATCCCTTCTTGCTCACTAGTTTTTCTGGGATGTCTTCTACACTTGTCCCTAGGAAGAGCTTTTCTTCCATTAAACTAGGTACAGTAGTACAGGGATACTTTCCTGGACTTCTCTAGCCAATTTCAGGTTTCTGCCAGGGAGTTTCTTAGGATTCTCTTTAGTTTTCTAGCCAGATTTCACATGAGAAGGGTTCAGAGCTACCTCTGATCAGTCCGGACTTATCAACACCCCTCATATTTCAGATTCCAGTTTTGGGGTTTGTAAAAAGGGAGTTACTTTTGTAGGTGGAGTGATTGTCACTAACTCCAGGTTTCCTCTTTTCTCTTCAGATCCCCTGCCAGTCTGTCACAGCAAATGCTACAGACATTGTTTGTGGAGCAGTTTCAAAAGGGGTGGAAGTGAGAGGTCAGTGGAATTCCAAGGACAGACAGTAGCACAAAAATGTCAGATGTTGACTGTAGTCTGTGCTTTGAAAGCCTTAATTCCTGGTGTCCAGAACCTCTACAGATTATCATAAACATACTGCAGTGATGTGGCACATAAACAGTCAAGTGGATACCAGATCCTAAGCCCTTTGCAGACTTGTTATGATTGCCTGTGAAGAAGCAGCTCAACTCATTTTGAGGCTTCAGGCTTTGTACATCCCATCAGAACAAAACATTGTAGCATACAAGCTGAGCAGGACCAGGACATGCCCTCACCAGTGAAAATTTCACCGGGGGGGGGGGTCATGTCTTCCATGAATCTATCCAGTAATAAAGCTGTTTGCCTCCTTTTAAAACAAACTGTTAAACAATCCTGTTCCAAGATTTCTAACAAACAGGCCTGGACAACAGATTTTTGTTTTTTTTTATTCCCTTTGATGGGAATATTCCTGTGTACTTTCCACCCTTTCCACTAATTCATAGAGTCTTTTAAAGTTTCTCAGTGACTTTCCAAGGGTTGTGAATGACTCCCTTTTGGCTAAGGCAACAGTGGTTCTACCATCTTCTGAAACTGGCCAAGGACAATTATCACAACTTCTCCGCAGTCTGAATTTTCTTAAACAAGAAAGGGGTTGCTTGATGCACCCCATCCTGAAAACGCTTCAGTAAACTTCCAGGATGATAAAAAAGTTTTTGATACCTTTTATGCACCCTTTTTTGAAATCCATGCAGCAGTTTCTAAAAAGATGAAATAATTTGCTACTAGAAATCTTTTCTATAAAAGGAAGAGATTTTCTAGTTAATGCCAGTCCAAGAACCAGGATCTTTTTAAGGCTTACTTTCTTCTGGTTCAAATTTTTTATGCGAGTTGTTAATCTGTGCATCTGTTATTCCCCAATCAGAATTCATTTTCAGCTATTTCTGCTTGTCTGCCCTTCGATACCTCCATTTTTCCTACCCTTAAGTCAAACAGTTTGTGAAAGGGTTTTTTTCACATATGTCCTATGTGAAAGCCAGATGTCCTTCAAGGATGCATCTGCAGTCATAACATATGGGTTGTCCTGCCTCAGGCAGCCCTTCGGTCGGCCAGATTCCAAAGTCTGGGTCCGGCGCCGGCTGATATCGCCTCTTCCCCGATATGTGAAAGCCAGTTGCTTCTGTTTAAGATCTTTATGGTATTGCTTGAAAAAAATTTACACTTCCACTTGATCCAGCTCATCAGGTTATTCGTAAGGTTCTCAATATGGAAAATTGTACTGCTCATTGCTCTGACACCTGCAAGAATAGTATCTGAGTAATAAACTGTTATGATGAGTCAACCCTACCTCATTTCTGGCTTCCGAATTTACTTTGTTAGTCTTTTAATCTCCTTGTATTGTTTTCAGAACATAAAACAAAGAAAGAATTATTCTTACACTGGATATCTACAGGCAGCTGATATACTACATGGACAGAACTCTGTCCTTCAGTAAGTCTGATCAGCTGTTTGCCTCCTATGAAGGTAAGAGAGGATGACAACCAGGGTCAAAGCAGTCAAATTTCATATGGTTGCCTCATGTTTTATTCTTTCTGCTGTGGTCACTATATTAAGTCACGTCCAGGTAGGGTTAGGGCCAGTTCTTCCAGGGTTTTGATTTCATCTGTGTCTTTTTGGAAAGGGATGGTCACTAGAAGTTTTCTAGAAACAGCAACGTGGTTCTCTGTACATACTTTTACAAAGCAGTACAAACTGGATTCCTTTCCAGGTGTAGAGCAGGCTTTGCTTGGAACATTCTCCAGGGGATCCTGGATGCCTGATTCTTTTTCCTCCTTGTTTGTTTGTAATCTAGTGTAATCCACCCATTTAGTTCAGGGTATTGCAACAGTGATTGTTATGTAGAACATAGTACAGTTGTATAATTACCATAAACATTCAGTGCTCTAAATGATCACCGTTGCAGTAGCTGTACCATCCCTCCAACCCCTCCTTCCCTTTTTTTCCTGATTATTGTATTGCTAGGGTGTATATGCATATACCTTTGTGTATATAGTTTCTGTTGTTGAGTATGCTTCCTGGAATTGTTCTTTGGATATTCAAAAAGGTCTCAATTATTACTATAGTGGGAGAACTAAATTTGAGACAACCTGCTAACCCTCTAAAAATTCAAAAAACAAACTGGTGAAAAAAACACCCTTGCAGGTCCAGCGCCTTTAAACTCCTGGATTCAGATAGATGTGTGCAAAGTTCTTTATAATCCACAGGTTATGTTGTAAACAAGAGCGCCAATAAACGAAAACAACAAATTGCCTTTAAACTCCTGGATTCAGATAGATGTGTGCAAAGTTCTTTATAATCCACAGGTTATGTTGTAAACAAGAACGCCAATAAACGAAAAAAACAAATTAAAATTTCAATTTGTTTTTTTTTGTTTATTGGAGTTCTTGTTTACAGCATAACCTGTGGATTATAAAGAACTTTGCACACATCTATCTGAATCCAGGAGTTTAAAGGCGCTGGACCTGCAAGGGTGGTTTTTTCACAACCTGCTAACCTGTTAAGCAGTTTTTTGAAAACTAGCCCTTTATGAAGTGTATACCTTTGAAATGGTTTGGCTAACTGCATTGTGTTTTGTTATGACAGATAGTAACGCATTTTGATTGGGTTGGAACCAGTTTCAGCAGATCATTAGTTTCTGCTTTGAATGTATGTTGAGGTTATTATTTGGACTTCTGTTCACATCACAAATTAAGTCTCCAGTCTAAAAACAGTGTACAATTTGCAGCTTCTGTTACATTGGTAATGCTGTAGGCCTTTCATCTATTGGAGGTACATTACTTGGTACTATTCCAGTGTTGCTTATGTTGAACACAGTAAAGTTATGAGAGTGCATCTTTAAGGGGTACCTGTTTTCAGGTACTAAAAGTGATCTTGGAACACAGACTCCCATTTAGTTTGTTTTAGAAAATGGACTTTGCAAATCAGCAATTTCTATTTACTAGCTGAATTCCATTCACTAGGTGAATTACTATATTAGGAGAGCATGGTAAAAAAAGGAGTCTGTGCCATAACAAAAACCTTTTATTGTAGCAGTCATTTTGTTTTTAGTCACTGACCATAGCTGTTATAAAAACAGAACTAGTGCAAGAAAGTGCAGGCAGAAATCAGCTTAGTTTTTTTCTTTTTTTGCATTTTCCAGTTCTGCTTTTTTGAGCCACAGTTAACAAGTGAAAAAAGACTAAAACAAGTATCTGCTACAGTTACAAGGAGTTTTCTGTGTGTGTGTGTATATATGTGTACGCTCACTAACCACAGCTGTTTCAAAAAAAAAAAAAAAGTGTTTGTGTGTGCGTGTGTGTTTCCATGCATATGAATGGGATCATGTGGGTCTGTGCTTCTGACTCTTTCTGTATGTGTTTCTGTATATGTGAGTGGGACTGTGTTTGTGCCTCTGTGTTTATCTTGATGTGTCTGCGCTGCTGTGTCTGAGTTTCTACTTATTTGTGTGCATGTGCATGTGTGTGGGTAAGAACGTCTTGACTAAACATTCATAAATACTTGCATAACTTTTATTTATAGAAAGTAGCCCTTGATTATGCTCCAGTACATCGAAAAAGACAAAAAGCCAGTGAAGTGTTTATGTACCATGAGACCCCATCTTAATTAAGATCAGGCATCGTGCTAAGCAGTCAAACCTGACAGTACTGGCCAGCAAGCAACAACAGCAGAATTAAAAACACTTTTCTTTCTGCCTGATGCTTGTGCCAGTAGTCTGTCCCTGACTTTCTTTCTCTAAAGTAAGATGTGTTACACTGTCTTTTTGACAGCACTTGTTAAGTGCATTATGGCTTAGAAAGCCAGCAACTCACTCTGCGCTTTTTTTTTCCATTAAGTAGTAGTACGTGGAGCAGATGAAGCTCCATACAGTACAAAGTATTATGATCATGTCTCTGACCATAACCCTCCATTATGTGTTCTCTGTATGGATACCAAGATTTCTTGGCAACCATAATATTGTTGTTACAGTTGGAAACCCGACCATAATTCTCTATATTATGATGCAGATATTTCATCTACCAACAGTTACATGTCTTGCAGCTTTCAAACAAGTGTGTGTGAGTGTGTCTGTCTGTATTAATAATAAAACACATGCAAAACCAACTTAACAGCTAATTTTCTAAGTATAGTAATAACCTTCAGGGTAAACTTTACAGAAAAATAATGGACCTTTCTGTTGTGAGGAGGCCCCACACTTGTGCTGTTGGGCCTTGTAACTCCCCTGGGTTGTCAGTCAGTATTGTGTATGTAAGTAAACTTATCTACCCAAGAATCCAGTTTATTTATTTAACATTTGTTTACCAGGATAATCCGACTGGATAACAGGTGTCCCATTTTCAGCAGAGTCCTGGGGAAAAAAGCTCCAGAAATTACAGAAAGTAATGTAATGGCAACATTTTGTTACAAAGTGAGAAATGATAGTAGTAGATTAGGAAAACATGTTATACATAGTAGAAAAAAATATATATACACACACACACACACACACACAAAATATAAACAACATTTTGGTTACAAAGTGAGAAATGACAGTAGCAGATTAGGAAACATGTTCTACATAGTAGATAAAATATATACAGTATACATAATGAGCATAATTGGAAGACAATTCCCAGGCATTTACTAAGTAGTAGCAATGTATACAATTTGTACAGTAATCATTGGTAGATAACAGTGTTGGTAAACACCAGAAGCATGAGGGAGTAACAGCAGGAACTGCTGTAAAGTTACGTCTTACAGTAGGTGTGGTTTCAGGGCAGTGGATTGCAGTTGCAAAAGCAGTTACTGTAAAGGTATGATTTAAGAAGGTTTTTGAATGTAGAAGTACAGTTTTGTATTCTGAGGTCAGGGGGCAGGGTGTTCCATGTCTTAGTGGCTTCATTAGGGAAGAGAGATTCACCAGAGACATTTTTATATGGAATTGTACTGATCAGAACTTTATTACTGGATGGTAAATGTCTGTTTGAGTTGTAAAAGTTTAGGCGACCAGTCAGGGCAGGGGTTCTCTCAGGATAGTATAGTACTTGATGGGCTAGGTTGAGTTGGTGGTAGCGTAGTAAATTGGGAAATTTGCGCCAGTGTAATAAGTGTAGGGATTGGCAGTGGTGAGAGCATGATTTGGTATTGGTTGTGAACCTTGCAGTTTTGTTGTACAGGTGGATAGTTTGTTCAGGTTGTTTTTATTTAGGTTTGTTATAACCGGGGGTGCATAAAGTAATGTGGACAGGAGGTGGGTTCTGGCTATATTAGCTCTAGACCTGGAGGTGAGGTACTTTTTGAGTGCTATAGGGTACCTAGCTTTTTATAGACTTTGGAGATAGTTATGGAGATGTGTCTGTTGTATTCTAGTTGTGGATCAATTGTAAGTCGTAGTAGTTTGGCTTCTGATACTGGGGTGATGAGTGTCTTGTTGGAGAAGTTGGGGTTTTTGTTCTTTGGTGAAACAACATAAGTTGAGTTTTCCTGGGGTTTAATATCAGTTGTGACTTACTTAACCAGTTTTCTATGTCTGTAGAGGATTCTTCGGCTTTTTGCTGGAGAAGTTGGAAGCTAGGAGCGGAGCAGATTAGGGTTGTGTTGTCAACTTTAGTGGTTGGTAAGTGAAGTTGGTTTGTAAAGATGTTAAAAAGAAGGGGGCCTAAAATAGAACCTTGCGGGATGCCTAGTGTGACAGGAAGTGTCGGGGGGAAGGGAGATGAGCCATTTGACAGACTGTTGGCTGTTGTCTAGGTAACTTTTGAACCAGAGTAGGATGGGATTGTCAGTGTTGAGGTCAAAGAGGCATGTTAGGAGTTTATTCTGGGAAACTGTATCAAATGCTTTGGCTATGTCTAAAAAGGTAGCGGTGACTAGGATGCCTTGGTTCCTGAGTGAGTTTATAGTGTTGGTGAAGTTAATTAGGGTGGTGGTGGTAGTGTGGGTTGCTGAAATCCATGTTGAGATTTAGAAAGGAGATTATTGGAGAGAAGGTGGGAGAGGAGTTGATGAATGCACTTTTCTAAGATCTTTGATAGGGGTGAGAGGATCGCAATTGGTTGATAATTGAAGGGGAATGAGGAATGAGGTCTTCCACAAGGATGGGACAGTATTTTCAGTAATGGATCTATTAGTAGTGAGATGGGGTAAGCTGTAGCTTGGGATGCAAGTTGAAGGTATTAAGAGGGAAGATTGTTGGCTGCTAGGGTAGTTGGTTTGAGTTTAGTTAAGTATTTTTGGATAATAGAAGTTGGTACTGGCATGAGAATGAAGGAGGTAGTGTTGTTTTGGCCTTAGGGGTTTGTGGTAGGTTGAGAGTGTTTGTACTGTTTGAGTTTAAGTATAAAAGTGGTAAGGTATTCATTGAAGCTAGTGGCTATGTCTGAGTTTCTACCTTCTATATTGGGGGGGGTCCAGGCTGGAGGATGTTGTTCACTGCAGCCCAGAATTTTTGAGGGTTGGAATTGTGTTTATTTTATAGGGAAATGTAGTGATTTTGCTTGTTTTATTTCAAAGTTCAAGGAAGGTTTGCTTAGTTGTAGGTGTCTTGTGTTGTTGCCAGATTTTCCAGGCTTTGTCCATGTCTTTGAGTAAGGCTCTTGTGTTTTTTGTAGCCAAGGGGCAGGGTTACTACATATTCTAATTGTTTTGATTGGGACTAGGCGGTTGAGGATGTTTAGAAATGTGGAGTTAACGTATTCAACTGGCCTTGTCAAGTGGAAGGCTTTTGATGGGAGACCAGTTACAGGATTTTAGGGCTTCTAAGAAATGAGCTGTAGAGAAGTTTATCCAGGAGTGGGTTTGTAGTGTGGAGGGAAGTTATTAGGTTTTAGTTTGTGTCTAAGGATAAATGTGGGGTTGTGATCACTGAGGGAGTCGGGCAGTGTACCACACTGATGGGCAGTATTGGGTTGGTTTGTGAGGATCCAGTTTAATATGGATTCTCTTTTGGTAGACTTATCAATGCAAGTTGGTGTATGTATGAGTTAGGTGAATTTATAAAGGTTAATATGGCTGGTGGGTGTTAGAGAGTGGATAGAGTTCCAGTCAGTGTTGACATCACCTTTGACTGTCGTTTCATGGGAAGGGAGTGCGAAGCCCAATGTAGTATGGATTCTAAGGTGGTCAGGTTATCACCTGGTGGTATGTAAATCCCGAGTAAGTTTAGATGTTTGTGCTGGTTTGGGTGGAGTTTAGCGAATATGGTTTCTGCATTTTTGAAGTCTGGGGATTCATTTTGTAGAAGTTGAAGTTTTAAGCTAGTTTTGTAAAGTAGGGCAATGCCACCACCTCTTTTGTTAACTTTGTCAGCCCTAAAATGTTGTATCCAGGTGGGGTTATGTGGTTATCCTTGATATGTGGTTTAAGCCATGTCTCTGTAATGAACATTAGATCAGGGTTATAAATGGAGATAGTAGAGTGTTGTTCTATTTTGTTCATAATACTGTGAATATTCAAGTTGATTATTAGTAAGTCGGTCTGTTTATGTTTGAATGGGAGGTGGGAATTTCAGGTGTTAGTTGAAGTTGTTAATGGGCCAGCATTGGGGTGGATATTACCTCCTAGTAATAACTGGGCTACTATGGTGCTGATTGTTTTGAGGTGTAGCGTTGTTAGGGTGTGGAATTTGAGACTTTTTTTTTTTTTGGTGTGGAGTCAAGATAAATGGGTGAGGTGAGATGGGTGAAGGATTGTCTATGAATGACTTGGGATGGGGATAGGTGAGTGGGGGAAAAGGTAGTGGTAAGGGATAGGGTGGGGAATCACAAGTCATTGTAATGGGTGAGTGTGAGGTGATAAGAGGTACTAACGGAGGCTATGGAGAGACCTATAAATAGAAAGACTAGTAGTAGGGGAGTAAAGTGTTGTTGGGAGTCGAGGATATAAGACATAATTGGAATTGTATTGGTTTTAAAAAGGGGGGTTTATGTTATAGAGAAAGACGGGTGAGTGGGTTTGAAGGATAGGGGGAGGTGCTAGAGATAGGAGTGAATGATTGAGGGGTGGGTGGCTAGAAAATTATGCTGGGGTGTGCCTTAGGGTGTGTAATAGGGTGTGGAGTTATTTTCAGACTGTGGATCGGATGTTGGGTGTGGTACAGGGAGTCAGGTGATTTGGAGTATAGATAAATCTAAGAGTAGCAGGGCGGGTGGGGAATGGGGGGAAGTAGGAGAGTGGAGTGAGCCCGAGCACAGCAAGGGCAAATGGCGTGGGACTGATCCCACCAGGACCACATAGCGCAAAAAGCAATCAGTCATGTTGATAGAGTCGGCCTGGTAAGTAGGTTAAGTCTATGACTGGCACAAAGGTTAGGGAATTAGGCTGAATTTATGCAATTGTAGTGAGTTCTGCAATATAATGTTTTAATTAACCTTATTTTCCATTTTATTTTTTGTAGTTTTTCACTAATTAAAGAGTGGTCTGGGAAGGGGAAGGATAGACAACAGGCAGAAAGGGTAGCACGGTTAGCACGGTTTTACTGCTATCTGCAGTCTGGATATGATACCTGGTTATCTGCTGCCACCTATTGGTGATTTAATACTAATTCAGAAGACACTGAGACTTAAAGGAGAACCACACCCACAAACTCAAAAAACATGTTTATTTCATCATGGTTTGGTGTTTCCTACATTTGATCACCACTCTGGCACTATTTACAGGTTTTTAAATATTTTTATATATAATTTCTGTGTCTGACCACATGGGATCTGGCATCTTGAAGTAATTTTGATTTATTTTGCCTCTATGTATCCTGAAATGCAGTGCTCGACTGTAAAAAGTTACATTACACAGGCGTCTTTTTTCCTAAAGCTCCTGTCACTGCATTGATTTTACATGCATATACTGCTGGTTTTCAGTCAGTTTTAAGTTGCATTTCATGCCATTCAATAACTACTTAAAACACAAACAGTGCAAATGCCACAAAACAGACTTTCAAAGTGCTTTTCACTGCTGCTTCTTTTTAGAATGGCTAAACTGCATTTTTGTGAGGCCTGAATTGTACTGCTTTGACTCATCTCCCATCCCCCTTCACACTTAACTTCCCTTGCTTTCAAAATGCTGATGACAATTTGAGCTGTTTACCTGCTATGATTGACAGCTGACAGCAGGAGACTTGACTCATGTACTGTTTCCTTGTTCTAGCCTTTACTTTCTGTATGAGTAGGGGAAGAAACTGGGAACTGTGACATCATAACATGGGTCGGTTTTTAGGACAGTCATGGTGATGTCAGTTTGGGGAGGCAACTGGCCAGAAAACTACCTGCATTCAGTGGCTTTGATGACATCAGTGAATTGGAGACTGCAGCAAGGGTAAGATAAAAGTTTTATGAAAGTAAAACCACCACAGTACGGTAAGGTACTGTTCTAGTGGAGAGAAACAGTCAGTTTAAAGCATGTTAAATGCTGTGTTATTGTTTATTCATAGCAGGGACAACAAATAGGGAGAAAAAAGCAGAGAAGTTGAGCATTTAATAATAAAATCCCATTGTTGTCTTTTAAATATAGGATAGTAAGCCAGAGCATATGGGATGTCTTATGAGTGTGTACTCCCGCTTCTATTTTACAACACAAAACTAAGGCAATTAACAGGTTTAGCAGATTTAAGCTAGTAGAGCTGTAATTTGTGAAAAAGCACCTACACTGAGCCCTAAAAAGATGATCCTGGTCAGGCTGAGAGCTTTTTGTGGAGGTAAAAAAACCTGTGTAGGAGAAGGACACTTGTTGATTGTTTCTGCAGGAGGGGAAGGCCACCACACCTTAGGGCTTAGACCGAGCCCTAAAAAGATGATCCCGGTCTGGCTGGGAGCTTTTTCTGGAGATAAAAAACCCTGTGTAGGAGAGGGGCACTTGTTCACTGTTTCTGTGGGAAACTGCAGTTGAGTTTTAAATGTATGCAAGTTATTAGAGTTATTGATATGTAATGGAATGGGTCACTTGATTCATGTGCGTGTTCCTCTTGCTAGTTTTAACAGAGGCTAGAGAAGATAGTGTATTTCATTTCCATTGTGACATACATATATTTTTTAATCAAATAAACTTTATCATCACAATTAGTAAGGGACAGCATTGCCACATATCACAGTTGCATCACATATCGTATGTTTACAGGTTTCCAATGAAACTGTATCAAATTTTCCAGTGATTTCCAGTATAAAGTGGCTTATCTGTTAGCGTCTGATGAAGGGTTTTATTGATCATACTAAGATAACAGAATAACCGACATCTTATGCAAACTTTATAAACAGAGTAGTAGTCAGTTTTTTTTAACATGCACAGTCAACTTTGGCTCATGAAATAAGGTGCTCCCATTCATATTGTGCCATAGATCATGAAGGCCTCAGAGCAGTCCCATCACTTAGTACACATTATACAGTTTCCCTGGTTGTTTTAGAATAGAAAAACATTTAATTTCTTTATGAACAGAGCATTACATAGTTATCTGGATAAATATAGCGGTTTTGGGCTCAAGCAATAATATGCTCCTATTCATATTGCCATAGCTCACTAAGTAGTCTCATCATTTAGCATCCATTATAAGGTTTCGCTGTCTAGTGTATTTTCTGTAAAATTATAAAACTATTTACTGCTTGTAGAATCCTTGTGATTAGATTTCCCTTTAATTATTTTTCTTTTGAGTGAGCCTCTTTACCTATCTCTAATACTGTCAAATAAGCAATGTAACTAATAACAGTACTTCAGATAAATATTTACAAGAATTAGCAGGCAATTAGACCACAGCTTTCTAAGCATCACAGAGGAAGGCTCAAGAATCTGATGTTGTTAATCTTCATTCATTCCTTACAGATAGGGAATCGATTCTGTCCTCGGAACCGAGCCAGTCGGCTTTTACCAAGCTCCTGCCAGCCCCAAACTCTCGAGCTAAGATTTTACCCACAATGTACTCTTCCCTGTCAACTCAGATCTCATTTGCCACATTGCCGTAAAGCCATGCCAAGCCAGCTCTTGCAAGCTAAGTGATATATTTTTTCATATTATTACTCTTAGATATTGAATTTTCTTACTAGTTTTCTTATTGTTCCTGCCTACTTGCTGTATCGCACTTCCCACTACCTTCCCTGACTCTAAAATATTTTTCCTTTCCTTTTTTCTTACCCTTGTGGTAACCTGCTACCATCATTGGTAATCTTCCCTTCCACCATTTTAGGTAGCCCTTGCTTACCATCGTTGGTAACCCTTCTCTCTGATGTCCTTCAAGGATGCAACTGCAGTCCTGACATATGGGTTGTCCTGCCTCAGGCAGCCGGATTCCAAAGTCTGGGTCTGGCGTCGGCTGATGTCGCCCTTTCCCCGACGTCAGAGCGCCTGGGGTATAAAAGCGTCAGCCGACGCCATCTTCTTCAGTCTTTCTTGCCGCGCGGCGCCCGAAGCAGAAGCAGTTCGCAAGTGCCGGTCGGCCAGCTCCTGTGTTTTCAGCTACTGACGTCGTCAAAAAAGCTAAGTACCCCATTGGGGACCTTTTCTTGCCTCAGCCGATGTCAGATAAAACTGTAAAAGTTAATAATTGTTTAACTTGTGGGAAACAAATACCTCATAAGGATTTCCACTCTTACTGCTTACCCTGCCTAGGCCCAGAACACAACGTCTCGGCCTGTACAGCTTGTGCCTCTTTCAACAAACGCACTCTAAGGCGTCGGACAGAGTTTGCACAGGATTATTTTGGGGAAGATTTCTGTTATATCATGCAGTCGGAGCTTCCGACAGCACATTTACCTAAAAAACGGAAGGATAAGGACCGACACCCGCGGTCCGCGGTCTCTGCCGACACCACGCTTAGGCCTACCGCGAGTGTCTCGGTCTCTTCTGAGCCGGTTTCACAACTGCTACAGACCGACGACACCGCACCACTGGTTACTTTGGTACCGGAGGCCAGCTCGGTGCCGGTTTCTGTTCTCCCCTCTGAGACCGTAGCCCAGGATATTTCTGACACCATCTCAGTGGATAAGACTACTCCAGCACGCGGGGCTGCCAGGCCTCCAGTGTCTATGTCCATTAAGGCCTACACACGTGCAAAGGCTGCCAAACAGGCTAAGTCTCTCCCTCCAAGATCTGTTTCTCTGGGATCCACTTCTGGTTCTCAAATTTTAAGTTTAGCTGAGGACCTTATTTCTTTAATTAGGGGTTCTCAGCCACATCCAGATGAGGCTCTCAGCCGCCTTCTGTCAAGAAGCCTAGGGTTGAGCAGGTGGATCCCCAGTCCACCGATGAGGCCTCAGGTGATTCTGCACATTCAGACTACCAGGAGGAGGCCTTCCCGGCCTACGAGGATTCTGATGCGGAGGAATCCATTCCCTCTGCTTCTCCTCCTGAGGAGTTTTCCTTTGGGGAAACGCTTCATTCCATGAGGGAACACTTCAAATGGCAAGGCCAAGAATACTCAGATTCTAGGAAAAGGTTAAGGGAATTTTTAAAGCTACCTCAGCATAGACCCTTAGCTATTCCTCCAGTTTTAAATGTTTTAGATGATGTGTACTTAGAATCTAGTGTTCCCCTGACTCCCTCCCCCCTGCCCCTGTCAAGCCAGACAGGTACTACAGGGTCCCAGACACACATCAATTTCTGTACAAGGGCCATTCTGCTGACCCTGAAACTATTTCTCAGGGGCCTAAAGGGGTTTCCTCCACTACTGCTAAGAATCCACTTCCTTCGGAAAGAGATTCTAGGGCTTTAGAAAGGTGGGGCAAGAAAGTATATACATCTTCTACCCTTTCTATGCGAGCATTAAATTGTCAATTTCATATGATTCAGTATCAGGAATACATGTTGGATGACTTGCAAAAGAAATTGGCTTCCCCTGAACCATTAGATAGAAAGGGGTTACAGGAATTGGTTCATAATACTCAGCAGGTTAGCAACCATTTCCTTCAGTGTGGATATGATACATTGGAAGCTTCATGTAGAGCAGCAATGACAGGTGCGGTCATACGCAGACATGCTTGGTTAAAGGAACAAACATTGCCAGACCATGTGAAATTTAAGCTTTTGGACGCACCACTAGAGAAACATAAGCTATTTGGTGCTACTGCACAAGAGGTTTTAAAGAAAATAGAGGAAAAGGCAAAATCAGTGCAAACAGTCAAAGATTTCCTCCAGGGACAGCCTCCAAGATTCAGCAGGAATTGGCTTTCTAAGCATTGGTCCTTTCCAGACACAGACAAATTTCAAAGAGGCAAAAACAGACGTGGCAGAGGTAGAGGGCAAACTCGAGGCTCCTACAGAGGACATCAATGGCAGCCTCCGAACCAGAGTGGTGGGGCAGAACCTTCCACTGCTCCACAGGGACAATCTCAATGACTTGACTTTGACTCCGCCATCCAGGGCTCAATTAGAAGCACCTTTGGGCGGAAAATTATCTTTATTCTCACAAAATTGGCACAATATTACAAAGGACAAATGGATACTGGACATAATAGACAAAGGATACAGATTCCATTTTCATACACTGCCAACAAGACATGGCAGGCCAAACCTGCCACCAAATCAAAGGGCAGAGGCACTCAAACAAATAACAAACCTACTTCAAATAAGAGCAATAGAAAAGGTTCCTTCTGCAGAACAAGGCCAAGGATTTTATTCAAGACTGTTCCTTGTTCCAAGAAAAGAAAACCAATGGAGACCCATTCTGGACTTGTCCGCACTGAATACTTACCTTATTGTGCCAAAATTCAAAATGCTGACTTTACAGCAACTCCTTCCCATGCTGGGCAAGGGGTCTTGGCTGGTAACTCTGGACCTCAAGGAGGCATACCTGCATGTCCCAATCAGACAAAGTTGCAGAAGATACCTCAGATTTCTTGCAGGCTCAAAGCATTATCAATTCTCAGCATTGCCCTTTGGCTTATCTACTCCGCCCAGAGTGTTCACGAAATGCCTGGCATCAGTAATTGCACATTGCAGACTTCAGGGGATACAAATATACCCTTACCTGGACGACTGCCTTATACAAGCGGACAGCCAACAAGCCTTGTTAAAAAACTTGGACTATGTCATTCACCTACTGCAGGCCTTGGGATACACAGTCAATATTCAGAAATCAAGTCTCGTACCATCCCAACAAATACCTTTCCTGGGTGCCACACTGGACACAAACACCCTGATGCGTTTCTGAAAAAACAAAAACAATTACCAGAATACTTCAGAAAATTGGCAACACACACCCAGATGACTGCAAGGAAAATCCTGCAGGCCCTGGGTTTCATGACATCTTGCATTCTTCTGATTCCTCACACAAGGCTGCGTATGAGGAAACTACAATGGTATCTAAAAAGTCTATGGTCTCAACACAGCCACAGCCTGGAAGCATTGATCCCACTCATTCCATGCCTTCAAAAGGAATTCCTGTGGTGGGCTCAAGCAAGCCAGATAAACAAAGGTCTGCCTTTCAGCAAGCCTCATGCAAGTCAAACCATAACAACAGACGCCTCAGACCATGGATGGGGGGCGCACATGGAGGGCAGATGCATTCAAGGACAATGGACACAAAAAGAAAAGCACCTGCACATCAACCAAAAAGAATGCTGGCAGTGATACATGCAATCAAGGCCTTCGAAAAGTTCATGCATCAGGGCCATCTACTAATAAAGACAGACAATACCACAGTTATGTGGTACATAAACAAGCAAGGAGGTACCCATTCCTACCCTCTTTGCAGAGTGGCAATGAATCTCTGGGATATTTCCCTACAATTGAAAATAGAGCTACAATCCCAGTTTGTACCAGTGAAGGACAATGTTCTAGCGGACAGCCTAAGCAGAAACATCATGGATCCACCACGAATGGATGTTGCATCCAGACATTTTCTTACAAATAACTCAAGCATGGGGAAGGCCGGATATAGATCGTTTTGCCTCCCACCTCAATCACCATCTGAAAAAGTTTTGCACAAGGACATACCATCCTCAAGCATGGAAGGTGGACGCTCTCTCCTTCAGTTGGAACTCTCTAACACTATATGCCTTCCCACCTCTTCCTTTAATGACCAAGGTGTTACTAAAGATCAAGACAGAGCAACCGAAAGTCATACTGATAGCTCCAGACTGGCCAAGACAACACTGGTACCCACTGTTACGGAGCTTGACACACACCAATCCGTGGCTCCTTCCTCAATGGCCACTTCTTCTGACACAGCACAATTACAGGACACTACACTCCAGCTTGAAAACATTGAAGCTGACAGCTTGGAGATTCCATGACTATTCCTCAGGATACACTTTCCAAAAGGGTAAAAGATATCATCCTGGAGGCGCGCAGACCTTCCACTAGAAAAACATACTCAGCAAAATGGAAGAGATTTCTTATCTGGAACAGCAAAAAGGGTCAAGACCCATCAGTGATGAGGATTCCACAAATCCTAGAATATTTGGCTGAAATGCTCCACAATGGCCTTTCATATTCTTCCATAAAAATACATGCTTCAGCAATATCTGCCAAATATAACACTGATCCGCCAGTATTTTCTCACCCATTGCTAAAACAGTTTCTAAGAGGTATAAAGAACATCAACCCACCAAGGAAACCACCAGTGCCTGCATGGGACCTCAACTTCATGCTGGAAAAATTAACTCTTCCTCCCTTTGAACCAGCAGCATCTTCAGAGTTGCAATTTATGTCTTGGAAGACAGCTTTCCTTCTGGCAGTAACCTCAGCAAGAAGAGTCTCTTAGCTACAGGCCCTTATGGCAATACAACCATTTCTCATTTTTCATCAGGACAGAGTTTCTTTGAGAACCAATCCGTCGTTCATGCCAAAGGTGGTATCCAGAGTGTCCCTGAATCAAGCTATTCACCTGCCTACCTTCTTTTCCAATCCTCAAAATAAAGGAGAGAGACTTCTGCACACCTTGGACATACACAGACAGTTGCACTACTACTTGGACAGAACAAAGTCTTTCAGAAAATCTGACCAGCTATTTGTAGCTTACGCTGCTGGATTGCAGGGAAAAGCAATTTCCAAACAGACAATTTCTAAATGGATTGGAAATTGCATTCGATTCTGCTACTCTTTTCATGGAAAAACTGTGCCATCTGACATCAGGCCACATTCCACCAGAGCTACAACCACCTCCACAGCTTTTTTAAGAGGAGTGGCAACAAAGGACATTTTAGAAGCTGCTACATGGAGCTCCATGCATACATTTTCCAAACATTACAACCTGCCTTTATATTCCAGATCCAGAGCAGGGTTTGCTACTGCAGTCCTGCAGGGCATTTTAGCTACACCATCTTTGTCTTAGTGCCTACCACCCCCAGGTTGGCTATGGCAGTCAGGTTTTCCCTCCCACCTACCCCTCTGTGGTATTCTTTTGGGTTTCTACCCCTCATTTTAGCTACCTGGGGTAATCTTTTATGGTGTATTTGTTTTTATGTTGTTGTACTTGTCTGGAATTTTTTCTCTATTTTCAAAATTTAGCCTTCCTTAGAGGGCACCTGGCATCTGGGGCAAGAAACACTGAAGAAGATGGCGTCGGCTGACGCTTTTATACCCCAGGCTCTGACGCCGGGAAAGGCGACATCAGCCGACGCCGGACCCAGACTTTGGAATCCGGCCGACCGAAGGGCTGCCTGAGGCAGGACAACCCATATGTCAGGACTGCAGTTGCATACCTATCGGACATCTACATTTATGGTAGGTACAAAACTGTACTTTATCTTTACTGATAAAAAATATATATATATCTTTTGGTATTCCTGGTTTGTTTTTGTACTGTGTGTGTGTGGTGGTGGCTCTCTTATGATGTCGGAAAAGAAAGGCACCACCAGTTTCAAACAGTGTGGTGAGTGTGGCCCCAAACCACCACACTCTTGACACTCATGATCTTTGTGTGTACTGCCTGGGCGTCACACATCTTTCCATCCAACCGCCCTGTGGGATTTGTAAAAAACTTTTCTTCTAGGACCTTGAATGAAGAAAGAAATAAGCTGATCTTGAATGGCCTGCTTAAGACACCTTTTTCGGAGGCTATCTCTGGGACGGAGGGTTCAGCCCCTCCTAGCAAACATCATAAAAAGAGGCCACATTCTCATTCGACTCCATTGTCTCCCTCCAGAGACCTAAAGGAACCTAAGGCCAAATTACCTAAATTGTCTGAACCGACCTTGACTGTTGCATCAACCTTGGCTCCGGCCTCGGCACTATCTTCACTGACTATGTCTCCTATTTTTACCTCGACGCCAAAAGCATCTACTTCGGCACCGTTTCAGGCCTCCAAACCGACCTCGACACTGAAAATATAGGTGCAGACCTTTACGGCACTATCGACTTCTGCGCCATATCCATTCTCGGAACCGTTGTCTGTTCCCATTGTCTCAAAATTGTAACCAGCCAAGACCAAATATTCTCCCTCAATAGACCCCTTTTTGGGGCAACAGTACAGTCCATTTTTAGAGAGACTTGTGTCCCCATCAGTATTGTCCGTGCGATCAACTAGGAGCCTGTCAGAACTGGATGTAGTGCACCTTGTCGATTAACTGCTGTGGGTCAAAGGGATTCCTGTTCCTGCTAAGTCTACTCTCCCCGTTGGAGGTAGTCAGTTTTCTCCACAGACTCCAGGCTATCCTCCTCCTTCAACTTCTGTGCAAGCTATGAAGCCCCCTGAACTGGCATCAACTCCTCCCCTTGCTTCGGTTCCATTGGTAGACCTCACCATGGTATAGGAGCCATCCCTGTGGCTCCTGGTGCATTCATCACTGGTTCTCTCTCTCAGGATTGAGGCTGTGCTGTCAGCAACGGATTCCCTGGCTTGGCACCTATTTTTTCAATGTGCCGTCCACGGTTCCGGGTGTCCTCTTGGTACACAGCCCTCTTGAGACTCCTGGTTTGGTGACTGGCTCGTCAGAGCAGGATGTGACCCTGGTTTCGAGGTTGTCGGGCTCAGTTCTGGGCTCCCACCCCTCTTCAGGCGGGCTGGCCTTCCAGGCCATGGAGAGGGCCCTTACCTCAGCAGGTAAGCCTTTGGTGTCGGTACCATTACCCAGCTCACTCTCTGCGCTGCAGCTGACACAGGCCACTGTTGGACACCGGGTACAAGAGCCTCAGGACACCCTGCCCCAGGGTACTGCTTCTTTGGAGTCTTCCCCAGAAGGTCCCACTGAGGAAGTCCACCATAAGAAATTGTGCAAGAGGAAGCATGTAGGCTCCCTTGAAGAGTATTTGACTGAAGACATGGATTTCGATGATTGGGAAAGGTCGCCATGGTCCCCCTCTGAGTAGGTGTCCTTTGGAGATGTTCTAGAGATTTTGAAACAGGGTTGGCTGGCAGCCCTCGAACCCTTCCTTAGAGGAGTCCGTGTTCCTTCAGGTTTTTCATGCCCGGCCACCTACCTCCTGGGTCACCTGCAGACGAGCTTGTCCAGCTTGTAGTGCAGCTTGCATGGAAATGTCCTGACACCATTTAATCTGTTCCTCGGAGGCCGAACTAAATTTTATCACCCCCAGAACTACACCCACCTTGGTCAAGAGGTCTTCCAGTAGACACCATTGCGGTGGCAGCAGCTACCAGAAAAGAACTGGCCGAGAAGAGCCAGACTGCCCATTCACCCAACAAGGAGTCCTGGATGGTGGACAGACTAGGGAAGCGAGTCGTTGCTTAGTCGACCTTCGCAGTTAGGTCTTTCAATTATTTGGCACACTTCACCAGGCTCCATAGAGATTTGAGTAACAAGCTGTCTGAAACCGTGGCAGGAGCTGTGTCTGATGAGGTACGATATAAAGTGGCCTCTCAGCTAGCTACCCTCGAATCTATTTCCAACTCCTCCATGCGTCTGATATCCCATGCCATGGAAGGAGCTGCCAGAGCGTGGGTTCAGGCATCATCATGAGACATCACGCCAGGATATGCCTGTGTGACTTTGCGGAACCATTTAAGTCCTCCTCCTTGAATGCTCCAGTTGAAGCCTGTTCACTTTTTGGCCCCAAAGTTAGAGACATTGGCCAGTTTAGAGCAAGACGGCAAGACACTTTCTGCCATAGGTGTACATTTTTCGGCTCTTCAACGGTCCTACTGTAGGAACCAGAGTAGTGGAAAGAAGTGGCACAAAAAATCTCAGGGTCCTTTCCGTGACGCATGTGCAGACTTCTCCCCTAGAGGCTGGGGGGGACTCTTAGTGGAAGGACACCCCTTTTGAGGCAGGGGAGGTCCGCGTAACCAGGGCTCCAGAGACTCTTTCTCTGGCCTACCCTATCAGCACTCCTGAAGAGCGGCCCGATTGCTTTCCTCTGGAAGCAGTCAGGGAACGTTTCTCCTTGTACCCTTCTGTCTGGCAAACCATAACAACAGATTCATGGGTGCAAAGGATAATCACCAGAAGATACATCATTGCTTTCAACCTCTACCCCCCCCCCCCAAATTCCCGATGGTCCACCCAGTCAAAGGGAAGCAGCAGCACTAGAAATTCAAAAGCTGCTCCAAAAAAAAGAGTCATCCAAGCAGTCCCACCAGACCAAATAGGATCCGGATTCTACTCAAGATTCTTTTTAGTGCCAAAAAAGACAGGGGACTGGACACCAATTCTAGATCTCAGCTTGTTAAACAAGTTCATCAAATGAGAAATTCTGGCTGGTAATGGTTCAGTCTGTCCTCCCCTTGCTGGAAAAAGACAATCCGTTGAAGGCAAGTGGCCGAGGTACCAGTGTGTTAAAGTAAAAGAAAATCAAAGTCTTGCTGTGTTTCTGCCTTTTTTTGTTTTTTAACATAACTTCTTTTATCCATATAGATTTGGATTTTCTGGTCCTGACTATCAGAGATATCCCCAGGTTGTGGTACTTTACAGTTTTGTTTGTACATTAGTCTTATTGTTCTGGGGGTGACCGACGTCTTTTTTTTTCTTCTTTATTTAAACACCTTTATTGAATTATTACTTGTGACACAGGCAAATTTGCATTCATATAAAAGTAATCAAGCCATTAACATAATGCCATAGACGAGGGTAAGGTGGTTCACACAGCCTATCTTGACCTCGCCAAGGCTTTTGACACCATCCCCCATTCTGGAATTATAGATAAACTCACTAAACTAGGTATAAATCCCTATGTCACAAGATGGGGTTGCCAGCTGGCTCACTGACAGAACCCGCACTAAAACTTGCAGACACCAAATCTAAGTTCAAACCAGTGACAAATGGAGTACCACAGGGTTCAGTCCTGGTACCTCTCCTGTTTGATATCTACTTTTCTGAAGTACAGGCTAACACAGAAGGCCTCTGGCTAATGAAGTTCACAGATGATTGCAAACTAGGAGCCATAGTCGAGTCCCCAAATGATGTGGACATCCTACAGAAGGGCCTCACTGAGACATATACCTGGTGTCAAAGGCATGGCCTCAAGCTCAATGCCAAAAAGTGCATTGTCATCCCCTTTTGTAAAAACTCTGTACCCATGAACTACCACATAAACGGCAGTCTACTTAATGCCAAATGTGTGGTAAGAGACCTTGGGACCCAGGTCGACAGTAGTCCCTCCTTTGATAATCACATCACCACAGTAGTCGGGGGAAATCCTTCTATGTGGCACACCTCATCACAAAAGGGTTCTCATCCAGGAAAAAAGAGGTCATTGTTCCCCTCTACTCAGCACTCATTAGACCCATTATAGAGTACAATACCCCTTTTGGAATGTACCTCACAAGACATCTGCAACAGCTGGAAAGGCCACAGAAATACCTCACAAAGAGGATTACTGGCTTCAAACAAATGCCCTACACCGACCGTCTCAAAAAACTCCAGTTTTACTCTGTAGCATATCGCCTACTCTGAGAAGATATCTGCCTAACATATAAAGCTATGTTAAACCCAGAGTTGTTGGACATGCTACACCTAAAGAAATCCCAATCCCTCTGAGCTACATGCTCTAGGAACCTAAACCTTGTCACCACAATAAACAGGACATGCTGGAGGGATAGATTCCTGTCCCAGAGACTTCCTATACTCTGGATCAAGCTACCCATCTATGTCAAGCAGAGTTCCTCATTAGCACTCTTCAAGAAAAATCTTGATGAGTGGATGGGAAATAGGAAGTACACCCCGGGGATCACTTCTTTGGCTCTGCTCAGCAGGGGCACAGGAAATTAACTTTCTTGGGTGGCATAAGCCAGGAACCTTGTTGGCTAGGCTTACTTAGGCCCTTGGGCCAATAGGCTAGTACCTACCTATGAACCTATAATAAACATTATGCTTCACATATATTGCTGTACATCATATGACCTAAGCAACATTGCATAAATTATTCAATTCCTGTCTTTTTTTTTTTAAACAAGAAACATCTTTATTAAATCATCACTTACTACATAGGCAATCATACATTTCTAGAAATGAAAACAAACCACACCAACATAATCCTAGTTGCAAGCATTTTACATCATAAACCATACTGACACACTCCCGGTTGCAAACATTATACATCACTTATAGTCTACCCAATCGTTTTCAGTCAAACATTACATAGCTCATTTAAGTCCTGCTGCCTTTTTAACCTCATTCATCCCTTGCATGCATTGTTCCCACAGTTCCCATTTTTCCTATGTAGTTTACTCCTACCCTTTTCTAAAGATGTCAAGTCCAGTTTTTTTTTTTGTTGTTACTATATTCACTGCTTGTAGTATGCTTAGTTTAGATTTTAATTTCCATTTTATCGCAATTGCTTTTTTGGCAGCCACCATTATTAGACACAGCAAGGCCCTACCACGTCTAGCCAATTCCAGGTGTTCTTCGTGTTTCAATGTTGCAGTCATCACACTTGGGTTATCCTGCCAGGGGTAGCCCTCAGTCGGCCCGAATACCAGAGGCTTAGTATTTCTGCATTGGTTGCTGTTATTCCAGGACTGACGTCAGGTCGTCAGTGGTATAAAATCGGGCAGCTGACACCATTACATCAGTCTTTCTTGCCGAGGAGTCTGAAGCAGAAACAATTCACATGAGTGCCGGTCAGCCGCTACCTGAGTTGTCGTTCCGAATTGAAGTTGAAGTCTTCTAAAGCCAAGTACCCCGTTGGGGATCCTTTTTTCTTGCTCTAACCGATGTCAGAAAAAGTTAACAATTGTTTTGCCTGTGGAAAGCAAATACCACACCGAGACTTCCCTTCTTACTGCGTCACCTGTTTAGGCCTAGACTATGATGTCACTCACTGTCGCTTTTGCGCTTTGTTCAACGCCAGAACTATAAGTCATCGGGCCCTTATTGTAGCTAAATATTTTCGCTGTCAGCCCTCGTATTCTGATATGACTTCAGTAAGCCGTCTGACTACAGATCTTCCGAAAAAATGTAAGGATAAAGGCAGAGAGAGACTGCACAGGTCCACAACTGCCGACGACGCTTCCGTTAAGCTAGTCGTCAGTTTTCCGGTCCTCAGTGAAGAGCTTTCCCAGCCCCTGATGCTCACTTCTGTGGATTCGCAGGCTGCTTCCGAGACCCGTTCAGAGTCCGGTATGCCACGATACTCTTCTTCGAGTAAGGATCCTGTGGATGTCTCTAACTTGGATGGGTCCGGAGCCGCTGAGCAGGCACCAGCTTCCAAGGAAGTTCTTTGCTCTACCGATTCTACCGATTCTCGACACAAACCGACGACTTCTTTCACGTCTTTAGTTCTTTCTAAAACTACTGAGTTTCGAAGGCCCAGGGTACGAACTACGCCTAAAAAAACAACCCAAACTCAGGCACCTGCTTCTAAGCCTCAATCTCAAATGCTTCAAATGGCGGAAGACCTTATTATGCTTATTAGGGGAAGCCAGGCTACCCATTCCAAAAGAAAAAGAGACTTTTCCTCAGTAGTTTTATCTGAACAGGAGTCCGATGACTCTGAGGTTTCTGAATATGAAGACATGCAACCCCTCTCTGCTTATGAGGATTCTGATGCAGAGGAATCCATTCCTTCTGCCTCTCCTCCCAAGGATTTTTCATTTGGTGAAACCCTACATACTCTAATGGAGCATTTCCAGTGGGAATGTCAGGACTCTCCTCAGTCAAAAAAAAAGACTCAAGGAATAGCACAGACCTTTAGCCATTCCTCCTGTCCTGGATGTTGTGGATGATGTTTTTATGGAATCCACTTTGACTCCTGGCACCCTTCCTCCTACTCCCAGGAAACCTGACAGGTACTACAGAGTCCCTGGCTCTCAAATTCCTTTTAAAAATCCTACAGCTAACCCAGAGGTCATCTCCCAAGGACCAAAAGGAATTAAAGCAACCTCAACTAAGAATCCCATCCCCTCAGACAAGGATTCCTGGGCTTTAGACGGGGTAAAAATGTATACACCTCTGCAACTCTTGCTTTTAGAGCACTAAATTGTCAGTTCCACATGCTGAAATATCAGCAGCATACCATGGAACTCCTCAAACAAAAAAAATCTTCCTTTCCTGCTTGTGCAGAAAATAAAGACTTACAAGAACTTATGCATTTTGCAAGCCAAGTTACTAAGCACACCTAGCAAATGTGGCTTTGACGCCCTAGAAGCATCTTGCAGGGCAGCAGTCACTAGTTCTGTTCTTAGCAGGCATATTTGGCTTAAGGAACAGACCTTGCCTGACCATGTTAAATCAAAATTATTGGATGCACCAGTGAACAAGGACAATTTGTTTGGCACCAAGGCAGAAGAGGTCTTAAAAAAAATGGAAGAAAAAGCTAAATCTATGCAGACAGTTAAAGACTTTTTACAGGTTCAGCCTCCGAGGTTCAGTAGGCATTACCCCTCCAGGCCAGCTCAGCCCAGACCCAGGGGAAGCAGACCCCCCAGACAGCAGTCCCAGGGAAGGCAGAGATCTAAACAATGGAGTTCCTCCTCTTCAAAAACAGGGAGTGCTAAGCCACCCCCTTATGGTAAGAACTCACAATGACTTTACACCTCCACTCCTGACCTCTACCCACCTGGTTGTGCCCCAAGGAGGAAAGCTCTCCTTCCATGCAAACAACTAGGCCTCTATTACCAACGACCGATGGGTCCTCAACATAGTGTCCCAGGGATACAAATTTTATTTTATTTCCACACTCTGCCAGCCCCAAAAGGTTTCCCAGATCTTCCTCCAAACCAGTGGGCAGAGGCCAAAAAGCAAGTCATTTTCCTGCTCTCTATGAGGGCAATATAGCATGTTCCTGCAGACCAAACAGGCCAAGGTTTCTATTCCAGACTCTTCCTGGTACCCAGAAAAGAGGGCACCTGGCTCCCAATCCTCGATTTATCCATTCTAAACACCTTTTTGGTGATACCAAAATTCAAAATTCTCATCCTCCAGTAGCTTCTTCCTTTGCTTTCCAAGGATGCTTGGTTAGCCACCCTAGACCTAAAAGAGGCCTACCTGCACATCACAATCAGGGAATCGTGCAGGAAATATCTACTTTTCAGGACAGGAACTATGCACTTTCAATTCTCTGCGCTTCTCTTTGGATTATCCACTGCTCCCAGAGTTTTCACAAAATGCCTGGCTTCAGCCATTGCTTTTTGCAGACAAAGAAATATTCAAATTTACCCCTACTTAGACGATTGCCTGATTCAGGCAGACAGTCAGGAAAAGCTGTTACAGCACCTGAACTTTGTAAAGGACCTACTGACCTCCCTGGGATATACTGTCAATGAAAAGAAATCAAAACTAGTCCCCACACAAAAAATTGTATTCCTGGCAGTAAGCCTGGACACAGCATCCCAGATGGCATTCCTTACTCCAGAAAAACAAGCCTACCTGACAGGCTACTTCTCTATACTAGCCACCAGAACCCAGTTATCCACAAGGAAAATCCTGCAAGCTCTAGGGTTCATGGCCTCCTGCATTCTACTCATTCCATATGCCAGACTGTATATGAGGAAACTACAATGCTACCTAAAATGCCTTTGGTGTCAACACTCAAGACCTGGAAACTATCATACCTATGATACCCTGCTAAGGAAAGATTTTCTTTGGTGGGCAGCAGCATACGACCACAACAAGAGACTTCCCTTCTCACAACCCCACACTGCCCAGACCTTCACCACAGATGCATCAGACTATGCCTGGGGTGCACACCTGGGCGGCAGGTGCATTCATGGCCATTGGAGCCCAAATCAAATACATCCACACATCAACCAAAAAGAGATGCTAGCTGTTCAGCATGCCCTGACAGATTTCAGACCCCTACTCTCCCCGGGGCATCTAGTGATCAAAACAGACAACACCACAGTCATGTGGTATATCAACAAGCAGGGAGGGACTCACTGTTATCCTCTCTGCAGGCTCACCATGACCCTTTGGCACACAGCCTCAGCCATGCAAATACACCTGCTAGCACAATTCCTGCCAGGCTCCCTGAACTCTCTGGCAGACAACTTAAGCAGGAACCTGGTAGACCCACACGAGTGACCGCTAGACCACAGAACCTTCAACCTTGTAACCCAGAAATGGAGCACCCCGAAGGTTGACCTCTTTGCCTCCCACTACTATCATCAGCTCAGCAAATTCTGCACCAGGGAACCTCACAGCAAGGCCTGGAAAGTGGAAGCTCTATCCTTCCAATGAGTAAACCTCTCGATCTATGCATTTCCCCCTCTACCACTCATTTCAAGGGTACTGCTCAAAATAAGGGTGGAAAAAACAAGGACAGTCTTGATTGCCCCAGACTGGCCATGCCAGCACTGGTACTCATTGCTGCACAGCCTGTCACCGCTGCCACCATGGCATATACCTCAGATCCCAACACTCCTAACCCAGAAGAATGGAGAATTCATGCATCCACAATTGCAAACCCTGAAACTGGTAGCCTGGCTTATTCCCTGACCTCTCCTCAAGCTGACAGCCAAAGCAAACAAGTCCTGGATATTATACATGAGGCCAGATGCCCCAGCACTAAAAAATCCTATGCTGACAATTGGAAAAGATTTTGCATCTGGATCCAGGCTAAGGGAGCCGAAACAGCACAGCCCTCCCTTCCTCTCATCCTGGATTACCTAGCAGACCTACTACACAGGGGTCTGTCATTCGCTTCTATTAAAATTCATGCCTCTGCCATCTCTGCTCATTACAGCACAGAGCCACCTCTCTTCTCACACCCTCTCATCAAACAGTTCCTAAGAGGGGCTAACAACTTAAGGCCACCCAGAAGAGCTCCTACCCCAGCTTGGGACCTTAACTTTGTGTTGGAAAAGCTCACCCTACCCCCCCCCCCTTTTGAGCCTGCAGCTTCAACAGATCAAAATTCCTCTCTTGGAAAACAGCCTTGCTTCTGGGCATCACTTCAGCTAGAAGAATTTCAGAGCTACAAGCACTCGTGGCTGTAGAGCCCTTCATCATTTTCCATGCTGACAGGATCTCCCTCAGGACTAACTCATCCTTCATGCCTAAAGTGATGTCCAGTGTGGTTCTCAACCAATCCATTCATTTGCCTACCTTTTTCCTAACCCACAAAACAAGGGGGAAAGGATTCTGCACTCTCTAGATGTGCACAGACAGCTCAGATTCTATCTGGATAGGACTAAATCTTTTAGAAAAACTTGACCAACTGCTAGTCAGCTTCGCAGCAGGGCAGAGGGCAAGGCCATATCCAAACAAACAATCTCCAAATGGATAGCACACTGCATCCATTTCTGCTGCAAACAGCATGGGAACACCCCCCAGGGGATCAGGATGCATTCCACCAGGGCAACCTCCACCTCTGCAGCTTTTCTCAGAGCGGTCCCCACCAGAGACATCCTGGAGGCTGCAACATGGACTTCTGTTCATACGTTCATCAAGCATTACCATGTGCCTATCTTCTCCAAATTCAGGGCAGGCTTTGCCACCACAGTCATGCAGGGCATCCTAGCCAGCCCCCAGTCTTCTTGACTGCCTCCACCCTTTTATTCAGCTTTGGGAATCAACCCAAGTTTGATGACTACGGCAGTGAAACATGAAGAACATAGTACAGGTGTGTACACTTACCATAAATGTAGATGTTGGAGTGTATTCACTGTTGCAGTCCTAATTTCCCACCCTCCACCCCCCTTGTTTTTCTCTCTCTCTCTCTCTTTACAGGGAATTTATGGTATTTACTTTCTACAGGTGGTGTTCTTCCACTATAACCTAGCTCCCTATTTGGGGGCTCCTGTCATTTTGGGCAAGAAAAACTGATGTAATGGTGTCGGCTGCCTGATTTTATACCACTGATGACCTGACGTCAGTCCTGGAGCGACAGCAACTGACGCAGAAATATTAAGCCTCTGGTGTTCGGGCTGATTGAGGCTAGCCCTGGCAGGATAACCCAAGTGTGATGACTGCAACAGTGAATACACTCGAACATCTACATTTATAGTAACTGTACACAACTGTACATTCTGTATCATAGCTTAGAAAAATAATCTCCCTCATTCCCGCAAGGAATCCTTAAAGTCCGCCAATTCACTGCACTCCTAGAAAATGTGTTCCCATTTGCCTCTTTCTTTCATATCACACATTCGCTGTCTACCTGAGGAAAAATTCTCTGGACTCTATTTGGGGTATAGAAATATCTATGTAAACATTTCCAGGCAAAAATCCTAAATCCTCTAGATTTTGTTGCATATTTAAGAGACATACATATATCCTCCCCTTGTTTGTGTGTGAATGGCTTATCCATTGGGGTGACCAATGCCCTTAATCTTCTTATCTGAAGTCTTATTGTTCTCTCCTCTTCATCAGCTTTAAACTTACATGTCTTTAGAAAATATTCCAATTTCTATGCAGATTCCAGAGCACATGTGTATAGCTGCCAGGAGCTGCACTTCTGTTGGATTTTTAATATAGGGGCCCATGTGGTAATCTTAAGTCAGTGGTCATTACCTCTGTAAGCATTTGCTGCATGCGAATAAGTTCAGTTGGTTGTGTTTGCTTCCATTCTTAGTTATGGCTTTTTTACAGTAAGCATTATTAAAGTCAGTACGATATTCCTGGAGGTGTAAGCATGTCTTCATTAGGTCAACCAAAAAGATATAACTGAGGATCAACATCCAGTGGTTCTTGAAATACCTTATGAAGCAATTGTCTAAGCTGAGTTTGTAAATTAACCAAGCTGGGACACGTAAGGAAAATATATAGCCAATTGATTTGTTAAGGAGAGCCATAGCACCAGCAGTCCCCATAGACTGTTGGGAATATTTTTTTTAATTTATTTGGGGTATAGAAGTATTTATGGAGACACTTCCATCCAGATATTCTGTCCCTAGTGCAGGAGTATAGAAGTTTCAGAGATCTAAGTCATTTCTGGAATTCAGTCTGGGTATATAATGATCTCTTCCAGACTGTTTTATTTTTTTTGTATTTGTGTGGTAGTTCTAAACTCAATGAAACCATGCTATCAGTCTCTGTCATTTTCTATTTCGTATACCTTTTTATCCTTTAAAAGTTAAGTCATACATCTTTCAAAATGTACTTAAAATGGAGGCAAAGCTTATGGGGTAAAAATGTGTACAGTGTTATATCTCTTTTGTGTATAGGCACATTTGCAGCTCTCCAATCAGATGGCACATTACCATGCAGTAACAGAAAATTAAACAGGACAGCTAAAGAAGTAACTAATAGATGATGTTAAGTTGTCAATCTCGCCTTCATTCTTGCTGGATGGGTTCGGAGCCGATCCTCGGCTCCGACACGGCCACTCTAAAAGCTCGAGAGCTAGTTCCACCAGCTCGAGGCTCCCCTATATCCCACAATGCTAGGCGGTAACTCCTCAGATCTCGTTTGCCGCTACAGCGATCGAGGTGTGTTCCTACCGGCTCAGGTTAGTTTTTTGGTAAAGAACTAGTTTCTTAGCCTTTTTCCCCTTTAAAGTTAGTTGTTTCTTATAGATAGATAGTTTTAAGTTAGTTTATCCCTTTTCCGCTGACTTTCCACTCCCTTTTTTCCACAAAATCTTTAGATTTTTCCCTCGGGCCCTAGGCCCAGTCCCTCCCTCCCTATAGTGAGTGACTGTGTTTTATAGGGATTATTATTTCTAACTATTATAATTTGTTTAAATTAGTTTTATTTACCCCTAAGTGTAATCGGTGTGTGTGTGTGCTTGTGTGTTACACTTTCCCTTAGATATGTCTAAGGAATCAAAGGTCTCAGGCTTTAAGAAGTGTGACTCGTGCTGTCAGAAGATGTCTCTGACAGACGGTCACACTTCTTGTGTGTACTGCCTGGGACCTTTGCACCTGCAGGACTCGTGCTGTTTGCCATGGCTTCAGCCCTAGAGTCCTGCAGGAGCGAAAAAATAAACTTATTCTAAGGGGTTTACTGAAGCCTGAGGGTCCCTCGACTCAGTCATCGGGGAAACCCTCTAAGCCTTCTAGACCTTCGGCTCCAGTCTCTGATCCGTCTTCTGGAGGCCCTAAAGCTACTCGAACATCGGCTCCGGCCGGAGCCGATGAAACTCGAATACAAGCCCCTACGGTGTCCTCGGCTCCGGCTGGAGCCGAGGAAAATATTACTCTGTCGGCTTCGATTATTTTAACGGAACCGACATCTAGAAAGAGGTCCCGTTCTCCATCTATTGGCTCCGTTAATTCGGCTCCAGCATCACCCTTGCTGTCTGAACGGAGCCATAGATCTCACTCTTCTAGGTCTTCCAGGTTATCGGACCATGACCTTCAGAGAGTAGTGAGTCGACTTCTTAAGTTCGAGGCATTAGCCCAGATGCTTCAAAGTCCGACTCAACAGTCGAGACCTACTCCTACCACTCAAACTATTCCTCCTCTGACTCTTTTGAGTTCGGAGCCGGGGCGGATTGGACCCGAGACTATGGTGGCGTCGGAACCGTTGCCTTTGTCTTCGGTTCCGTCGTCTGCTCCGATGTCTTCTTTGGAAGAATCTTGGCGCCGGACTTCCCTCGTCAGCTCCGAGGGGGCGAGTGGCATCGGAAACTTGTCTGACCCCGCTCTCCCTCTCGGTGCTTCGGCGCTGGTGAGTTCGGCTCCAACATCGGCCTCGGAGCCATCACTGTGGGTGCTGGGGGAGGTTTTCAGTTTTTCGGAACGGAGACCTCCGGCTCTGCCTGACAGGGGTGCCTTCGAGGTCATGAGGAGCGTGTTAGAACCAGGTTCTACTCCACAGTCGGTTCTTTCTGCCCCTCCCCCTATGATGCGTCCGGTGATTTCGACTCACTCTCTCATCCCTGACTGTAGAGAGCCAGCTCCTCAAGTTTCCCCTGTGGGGATCTCCTCCTCTTCCAAGGCCTCTCCTGACCCTGTAGGAGAGCCCCCTAGGAAGAGGCAGTGTAAGAGGAAGCACATTGACTCCCCCGAGTCTGTCACCTCTGACACTGATTTAGAGGATTCTGAAGGTTCCCCTCGTTCCCCCTCTGAAGATGTCTCCTTTGCAGACATCCTTGAAATCTTAAAACAGAGGGGGAATTGGCCAGCCCTCAACCCTTCAGAGGATGAATCAGTGTACCTTGAGGCGTTTGGCTCTCGCCCTTCCACCTCCTGGGTGTCCCCTCCCTTTGACCCCCTTATGCAAGTGGTGGCAAAGAAGGCTTGGGCGGCTCCTGACTCAGTGGAACCCACCCCCAGGAGACCATCAAAATTCATCACGGCCCCCAAGGATAAAGAATTTCTGACCAAAGGAGTCTCTGTTGATGCTATGGTGGTGGCTGTGGCTACCAAGAAGGAGTTAGCTGATCCTTTGGTGCCTGTTCATCCTCCTAATAAGGAGTCTAGGTCGATGGACAGGTACGGGAAGCGGATGTTCTCGTCAGCGACCTTTACTATGAGATCGCTGAATTACCTGTGTCATTTTACTCGACTTCAGAGGGACTTACTCAAGGAAGCGAGTGAAATGTTGAAGGACCCAACAGCTGCGGGTTTTCAGGATAGGATGAACTCTCAGCTGGCTACCCTTAATTCTATAACCAACTCCTCCATGTGCCTCCTTTCATATGCGGCTGATGGAGCAAGTAGAGCGGCAGGTACAGGTGTAGCCTTGCGTAGGCACGCCTGGATGCGACTTTGTAACTTTGCAGACCCTTTTAAGGTGTCCTTCACTAATTCCCCCTTTGATGGATCATCCCTCTTTGGTCCTCAAGTGAAGGAAACCCTGACTAGGTGCGAGACTGATGGCAAAACTCTTTCTGCCGTCGTAGTCCGTTTTTCTACTCCTTCTAGACCTTACCCCAAAGGTCAGAAGGGGGGAAAGATGTGGTTCCGTAAACAATCTCAAGGAGACTTGCCTGACGCACAGAGTCAATTCCCCTCTAGAGGCAGAGGGGGAACAACAATGGTAGATGCCGTCCTAGTGGCAGAGGGGGCCCACAGAATCAGGGCAGTCGAGAATCCTTTTCCGACAAGCCCTTTTTTTAGCATCCCTGAGGTGTTGCCCGACTGTCCACCTTCGGAGGCAGTCGGGGGAAGGTTGTCACTGTACCCAAAAGCCTGGCTATCCCTAACTCAAGACAAGTGGATACAGTTTATCATTTCCGAAGGCTACAGAATCCCTTTCCTTTTCATTCCGAAGCTGTCCAAAAAATCCTTTCCAGACGTTCCACCCAGTCAAAGGGAGCAAGCAGCATTAGAAATTTCAAAGCAGCTCACAAAAAGAGCCATTCAACCAGTGCCAGCAGACCAAGTAGGATCCGGAACCTACTTCAAATTCTTTTTGGTTCCAAAGAAAACAGGGGACTGGAGACCCATTTTGGATCTCAGCAACTTGAACAAGTTTATCAAGAAAACAAAGTTCCGGATGGTCACGCTGCTGTCCATTCTTCCCCTTTTGGGACGGGACAGCTGGATGTGCTCTATAGATCTCCAGGATGCGTACTATCACATCAAGATGAATCGACACTCCAGGAGGTTTCTCTGCTTCAGGCTGGGAACCAGTCATTTTCAATTCAGAGCCCTGCTCTTTGGTCTCACTACAGCCCCCCGAGTGTTTACTAAATGCATGGCAGTGGTAGCCTCTCATCTGAGACGACAAGGATTCCAGGTGTTTCCTTATTTAGACGACTGGCTCCTTACAGCCCCCACCAAGCATCTTCTACTCCTCGCCAGAGACTACACCTTTCGAACATGTCAGGCGCTAGGCATTTCAATAAACTACGAAAAGTCTGTCTTGTCGCCTTGTCGTGTTATTACTTTCATAGGCGCAAATCTAGAAACAGTCAAGATGTCAGCCAGACTCACAGAGCAGAGGATAGCAGACATACACAAACAGGTCTTTCTTATCTTGCAGACCAACAAGGTCAAAGCCAGACGGATCCTGAAAGTCTTGGGGATTATGGCGGCGGCCATCCCTCTCCTACCATTAGCACGCTTCCATATGAGGATTTTACAATGGATGCTCTTCACACAATGGTCTTACCAAAGCCTCCCAATGTCCCATCCAATTTGGATAACTCAATCGTGCAAGAATCATCTCTCTTGGTGGATCACATCTCCTCAGCTCCTCCTAGGGAGACCTTTCGTCCCTCCCCCTCCAGTTGCTACAGTGACAACGGACGCCTCCCTGATCGGGTGGGGGGGCATTTCCAGGGCAGGACAGTCCAGGGCATGTGGCAACCGTTCGAGTGCCACTTGCACATAAACGTTCTAGAGATGAGAGCAGTGCTTCTAGCATTGCAAGCCCTACAAGACTCTCTTCCCAAGGGAACTATAGCAATCCAAACAGACAACATGTCTGTAGTGTGGTACATCAACAAACAAGGCGGAACCAGATCTTACCCCCTATGTCGAGAGGCACTCAGACTGTGGCAATGGGCGATTTCTTCTCAGCGATTTCTGTTAGCAACGCACATCCCCGGGAAGTCCAATGTGATTGCAGACAAATTGAGCAGAGCTATTCTCATGCCTCAAGAGTGGTCTCTGAACAATTCAGTGTTGGAGAAAGTTTTTCGAAAGTGGGGCAGGCCTTGCTGCGACCTTTTCGCTACTCCCCAAAACAACAAGTGCGATGATTTTTTCACCCTCTTTCCCCAACCAGGCCACCGCAGCAGAGACGCTTTAGTACACGTTTGGCCCCAGGGACTTCTCTATGCCTTTCCTCCCTTCCCACTGATATCTCAATTAATTCAGAAAGCCATCGCTCAGAAAGCTTCCTTGATTCTCATTGCTCCTTACTGGCCTCGACAGGTTTGGTTCCCATTTCTTCACCGTTATCTGTTGGAACAACCTTGGCATCTGGACCCAGTTCCAGACCTCTTGACCCATCAGTCGGGTCAGCTGCACCACTCCCTTCACTCCCTGAACCTCACAGCTTGGTTCCTCCAATTCCGACCTTAGCCAGGCTTCCTTTGATATCTCACTCAGTTAGAGATATCTTGATTGCCTCTCATAAATCTTCCACTCGGAAGATTTATCATAGCAAGTGGAAACGATTTTTCTATTGGGCACAGTCAAAGAATATAGATCCTTTCACTGCTTCTATTCAAATAGTTCTAGACTTTCTAGCCGAACTTTTCCATGCAGGTTCGTCCCCATCTACCATTAGAGTTCAATTGGCTGCAATTTCGAACTTTCATGTTGGAGTCTCAGAGTCCTCTATTATGTCTCACAAACTCTGCAAGGCCTTTTAAAGGAGTCTTTCTACTCAAACCACCCATCAGAGATCCTCCTCCTCAATGGGATCTCAATTTGGTTCTGGCATCCTTAATTCTTCCCCCCTTTGAACCTGCGGCTTCATGTTCTATAAAATTACTTTCGTGGAAGACACTCTTTTTAGTAGCTATCACCTCAGCTAGAAGAGTCTCTGAACTTCATGCTCTGTGTAGTCGACCCCCTTATCTAGTATTTCATAAAGACAGAGTCTCCTTGCGTACTAACCCATCTTTTTTGCCCAAAGTAGCTTCATTGGCAAATTTGAACCAAACCATTGAGCTTCCTGTTTTCTTCCCAAATTACTCTAATAGGTCAGAACAAAAGTTACACTGTTTAGATATTCATCGCCAACTTAGGTACTATTTAGACAGGACCAAACAATTCAGGAAGTCTGACCAACTGTTTGTTTCTTATGCAGAAGGTAGAATGGGCCTTCCAGTCTCTAAAGTCTCTCTCTCTAGATGGCTTACTTCATTGATTACCCTAGTGTATGAGATAAGACATCAACGGTTGCCATCCAAACCCAGGGGTCATTCAACTAGAGCTTTAGCCACTTCTGTAGCTTTCCAAGATAGGCTGCCTATTGATTCAATTTGTTCTGCAGCTACTTGGGCTTCTCCCCATACCTTCATTTCTCATTATAAGTTGGACTTTGCCTCTAGAGACCGAGCCAACTTTGGTTCCACTGTACTCAAGAGTCTGTTTCGATAGACCACCCGGGACAAGGTGCTAGGGACGCGGTCCCATCCAGCAAGAATGAAGGCGAGATTGACAACTTAACATTTAGAAGTTATGTACCTACCATAACGTTCCATGTTAGTTGTCTTCTTCTCGCCTTCTTTCTTGCGTCCCACCCTCCTTCCCCCTAGCCAGGACAGACCTAGAAGAGTTTCTTTCTTTGTTCCTTATGGAATTTTATTGCTGGCTTTAGCTTTCAAACGAGATCTGAGGAGTTACCGCCTAGCATTGTCACCCATCCAGCAAGAAAGAAGAAGACAACTAACATGGAACGTTATGGTAGGTACATAACTTCTAATTTGGAACTTAGGTCACTGCTGCATTAGCCTAAGGTATATGACTTGTGTAGTCTGCCCACTTAACAAAGCTTTGGATGTTTTCAGCACACTCCCAAGTGTCAGGAGCTCATACAGAGAACCTATAAAATGAAGGGTTGATGAAACAAGACTGGACAGATAAGTACCCTCTTGGGGAAAGGCTTTGTTAGGAAAATTGATATTTTTTTTCCCCTGGCAGATCTCGTGGTTGGATCAGCATGGTATTTCTAAGATAATGCTTGTTTTAACTTTTTGTGTGGAAAAGTGTAGTTTCTGACTAATGTGTGTTATTTTCTGTATTGTTTATATATATTTGGGACATGGCATTTTGCTTGTGGGGGGACTGTCAGTAGGTTACTTACCTCAGAACCACTTGTTCTTCACTTTACTGACTCATTCAGGCTGCTCTTCCTGCTTTCAACATTCCTTCCTTGGCTTGACTGTGGAGTTACTTTTGGTCTCCATGGCTGTACCTTCTCCTGCCTGCAAGATGAAGAAAATTGTTAAGTAGTCTTTGGGTGCCAGTCTAACTCCAGTTTCAGATCTGCTGCCAGTGGGTGATTCTGTGGCTATTTTGTTGTTCCACAGACCTCTCATCTTTTTCTCCCTGCCCTCTCGGTTTAGCACTTGTGGCCACCAAAGACTGGGGGATAGCCACATCCTCTACAACAGTTGAGATGCTCTTATCAGGTGGTGATAGCCATTTTAATTGAGGTCAGAGGAAGGGGTAGATGGAAGACCTTCAACTGATAGAAGTGAAACAGACTACTGGGTCACAGGTGGGGTACCAGACTTGACTCATGCTTACTGGATTACCTGTGTCACCTGATAGAAGTGGGGACGTTGAAGCTGGGATTAGTATGCTTGGTTAGAGTCAGTCAGTAATCAAGGAAAGTGTGCTTAGTGTGAAAACTTCCCAGATTCCTGTCACTATTTGTACGGACTGGACTGATTTCTTGAGATTTGCAAAGTAACTTGAACCCCTGCCTTTTTATTGTCAGATTCTTCAAGCACTAAAAGGAAAAGGTTCCTTCTTTTTCTGATATGGGTGTTCATTTGGAACAGCAGACAGTAAAGGGGAAAGATTATGTGTCAGGTAATTCTTCACATTCTGAAGGCTTTGATCTTGAGGAAAGTATCTCCTCAGATTTCACACCTGAGGAGATATCTTTTTCTGACTCATTATGTAAGTTGAAAAAGTTGATCTGATGTTGTCTTCTTCATTCATCCTCACAACAGGGTCTCTGATCCAACCCTCGGGTCCGACTCAGCCACTTCCACGGACTTGGATCCCACTTACTCATACCCTCAATGCCCTGCATTCACCCAACTACCTCAGATCTCATTTGCCATTCAGCGAGTTCAGACGCAGATTCCCTCTCTCAAGCTGTTAGCTGGTTTTGAAAATGATTTGTAAGCACCTTTGGCGTTTTTCGTTCCTCCCTCTAGTGTGTGTGTGTGTGTGTGTGTGTGTGTGTGTATGTATGTGTGTGTGCGCGCGCGCATGTGCAACTAAAATTATTAGTATTTAATTATTACTTAATTTAAACTTTCAGCTTCAGGTTTAAGTTTGATTGGGTTTTTAGAGTTAAGGATAGAGTTAAAGTTAAAGTATAGCATTAGATATAGATAGAGTTTTAGAGTGAAGCCTTGTTGTGTTTGTTCTGAACTGTCCATTATTTTTGGCGAGTTTGTCTTGGCTATGTTGGACAAACCTTTTCCAGGCTTTAAACACTGCATTTCTTGTGTGTATAAAATCCCCAAACAGGATGCTCACAAGGAGTGCATGTACTGCCTGGGAACTGATCATCTAACGGCTGAGTGTTCTGTCTGTGTGGCTTTTAACCCCTGGGCTTTAGCCGACAGATGGAACAAACTTATCTTAAGGGGCCTTCTTCCTTCTGAGGCTCAGACCCCTTCCCAGGCTTCTACCTCCTCAGATTCTACTAAGGAGTCCAAAAAGGAGGTCCCTCCCTGCTTCTCCGAGGGATGTTTCAGATTCTAAGAAACCTAAGAAATCGGCAGATTCCTTAGATCCACCAAAATTGTCTCCCGTCTCAGATCCTAAAGTTCCCTCGGATCCATTTGAGATCATTACCATTTCCCCAACTCTGTCACAGGCTGCAACTTTAGATCCTGCTACTTCGGATCTGAGGGCTTTGATGAAGTCCCCGGCTCTCTCCTACAGGTCTAAACACTCCAGGCCGCCCTCATCAGCTTCATCCAGGTCCTCCAGAAGTTTGTCCGAGGCAGACATTGACAGGTTGATGAGGAGGTTTCTTAAGGCTCAGATTCAGATGGGGGTAGTCTCGGAACCATCCCCTGTCATATCTAAGCTATCCCAGTCAACCCATCAGACGTCCTTCTCCGATCAGGTCTCCTGCTTCAGAGCCTATGTATGTGGGACTACCATGCGTGTCAGTCTCAGTGCAGAGGAAATTTGCTTCCTCAACACCAAGAATGCCATTGATTAGCCCTGCTCCCACCCTTTCGGAGCAGAGTGAGTCTCGGAGCTGTGGCATCGGTGCCAGGTCTGCAGATTAGAATCAGCTCCTTCCTTCTCGGAGCCTTCCCTGCCCTTAGGTGCTTCGGCACTAGATAGCTTGGGTCCAGTCACTTCTGGGGACTATGGATCTGGTACAAGTCCATCCCATTTTTCCTCTGTAGTCTTGGCTTTAGGAGAACTGGGTAGGGCTTTCAGATAGTTAGAGGTTTTTTTTCCCGGGTTGGAGATTCAACCATACAGGTTCCTCACTCTGCCCCTGTACCTTCATCAGATCCAGGCCTTATTCTGTCACATCCTGCCGCAAGTCTTCCTGTCCCTAGCAGCCTTCAAAATATCCCTGCTTGAGAGCGATCCCCTTCTTCCGATACTTTTCCAGCATACCCAGCTGAGGAAGTCCCTTGGAATAGAATGTGAAAAAGGAGGCATGTGGACTCCCCCTTGGAGTCCTTAACTGTGGATACTGGCTTCGATGAGGGGGAAGGGTCCCCCCGATCCCCACCTTAAGATGTGTCCTTTGGAGAAATGTTGGAGATCCTAAAGCAGAAAGGTTCTCTTGGAGGCTTTCAGGATGGGCTCATCTACATCCTGAGTGGATCCCCTTGGCAGATCCCCTCGTGGACTTAATATCTCGCTGTGCATGGAAGGAGCCAGACACCACACAGCTTATTCCCAAATGGCCTGATAGGTTTTTAGTGCCCCCTTCAGACAGGAAACATTGAAGTAAGGATCCTGTGGTCGATGCTATAGTGGTGGAGGTAGCCACCAAAAAAGAGCTGGCAGAAGAAACTGCCAGTGTCCATCCACTGAACAAGGAGTCCAGAGCTTTGGACAGAATCGGGAAGCACCTTTACACTTAGACAACTTTTGCACTGAGGTTGCTGAACTACCTAGCTCATTTCAGTCAGCTACAGAGAGATATGATTAAGGAACTGTCAGCTTTCCTCTGAGTCCACCTGCGGAGGAATTTAAGAAAGTTTTTCCCAAGCTGTCCACTCTCAACTATTGCTAATTCCTTGATGAGGTTAATCTCCCATACCATGGAGGGCACCTCACAAGCAGCCAGTTTGGGCCTTTCACTAAGGAGGTATGCCTGGATGAGGCTTTGTGATTTTGTCAGTGCCCCTTATGATGGCTCTTTTCCTTTTGGGCCATTGGTTAGGGACACTCTTACTCATAGCAAAAGGATGGGAAGACCCTTTCTTCTGTAGGAATCAAGTTTTCTACCACCCAGAGGTCCTTCTCCAGGAACCAGCATGGGAATAAGATGTGGTTCTGAAAGTCCCAAGGGCCTTTCCAGTACCTGCACGGAGAACCCTCCTCCAGAGGCAGAGGTGAAAGAGGTTTTGATGGCAGATGCCACCCTAGAGGCAGAGGGGATCCGCAGAACCAGGGCTTTCGGTAACCCACTTCCGATAAGCCCTGCCAGTTCTCCTGCAGCATGCCCAACTGTCCAACTCTGGAGGCAGTCAGAGGTCGATTAGCTTTGCAACCTGAAGCCTGGACCCAGTTGACCCATAACAGTTGGGTGCAAAGCTTGATATCCAGAGGCTATTATATTCCCTTTTCCCTTCCGCCTTTGCAGCCCAAAACCCTTACGGACATGCCACCAGTCAGATGAAGCAGGCAGTACAGGAAATTCACAACTATTGCAAAAGAGAGTCATCCAGGAGGTCCCAGCCGAACAGAGATGATTCAGAACCTACTCCTACTTCTTTTTAATGCTGAAAAAGACAGGGAACCTAAGACCAATTCTGGATCTCAGCAAGCTAAATGAATATATCAAGAAGGCAAGGTTCCAAATGGTTACAGTTCAGTCCATTCTACCTATGTTGCACAAGGACAACTGGATATGCTCAACAGATCTCAAGGATGCATACTATCACATAGGTTCATAGGTTCTTACTAGGCTATCTGCCCTAGGGCATTTATAAGCCTATCCAGAGTGTGTTTGTCTTTCGCCACCCATTTTAAATGAATTTTGCTATGCCCTTTTTCGAGGTTAGTATACTGTGCCTCTGTCTAACAGTGACACAGAAGTGATGCCGGGGTAAACCTACGATCTCCCATCCACTCATCAAGATTCCTCTTGAAGAGAGTCAATGAGAGACTCTGCCTAACCTGGACTGGGATTTTATTCCAGAGTGAAGGGAGCCTCTGGGTTATAGGTTCATAGGTTCATACTAGGCTGTCTGCCCTGGGGCAATTATAAGCCTAGCCCGATTCTGTATGGCTTACGCCACCCCTTGATTTGAGTATACTGTGCCCTTTTTAAGGTTTAGTTTACTGTGCCTCTGTCTAATAGTGACACAGAAGTAATCCCTGGGACAAACCTACGATCCCCCATCCACCTATCGAGATTCTTCTTGAAGAGATTCAGTGAGGTGCTCTGCCTCACATGAACTGGAATTCTATTCCAGAGCGAAGGGAGCCTCTGGGTTATGAACCTGTCCCTCCAGCAAGTTCTATTTATTTCTGTGCTGAGGTTCAAGTCCCTCGAGCATGTGGCTCTAAGGGATTTAGATTTACTGAGGTGGAGCATGTCCATTAATTCTGGATTTGACATAGCTTTGTATGTCAGGCATAGATCGCCTCAAGTAGGCGGTATGCAACTGTGTAGAGCTGGAGTTTTTAACTGAGCAGCATATGGCATCTGTTTGAGACCCTTGATCCTCTTGGTGAGATACTTTTGGGGTCTTTCTAATTGCTGCAGGTGTCGGGTAAGGTACATCCCAAAAGGGGCATTGTATTCTATGATGGGCCTGATGAGGGATGAATAAAGGGGCACGATTACCTGTCTTGATCTAGATGTGAAACCCTTCGTGATGAGGTGGGCTATGTAGAAGGTCTTTCTAACCACTTTGGCAATGTGGTTTTCAAAGGAGAGATTGCTATCAACTTGGGTTCCCAGGTCCCTAATAACTTTCTCTGTACTTAATGGGTTTCCTCCTATGTGGTAATTTGTGGGCACATTGTTTTTGCCAAAGGGTATGACTATACATTTTTTGGCATTTAGCTTTAAACCATGGCGCTGGCACCAGTTATCTGTCTCTGTGAGACCTTTTTGAAGGATGTTTGTGTCAGCTGGAGAGTTGATTATGGCGCCCAGTTTGCAGTCGTCTGCGAACTTGGTGAGCCATAGTCCTCCCACGTTTGCCTGTACCTCGGAAAAGTATATACCGAACAAGAGTGGTACCAGGACAGAACCCTGTGGGATGCCACTTGTGACCGGTTTTGAGTCTGACATGGCTCCAGCAACTCTCACTCTGTGGATTCTGTCTTTGAGCCAATTTGCGACCCATCATGTGACCTAGGGGTTTATATTTAATCTGGATAGCTTATCTATGATGCCCGAGTGGGGTATTGTGTCAAATGCCTTTGCAAGTCCAGATAGGCTGTGTGGACTACCTTCCCTTCATCTATGGCTTTGGTGACTGTTTCGAAGAAGTCAACCAGGTTCAAAAGGCAGGATCTGCCCTTGACAAAGCCGAACTGGGTAGGATCTAGTGTCTGTAGGTCCCCAATGTCTTTGTTTATGAGCTCCATGATGATCCTCTCCATAGCCTTGCAGACTAAGCTAGTCAGGCTTATGGGGTGATAATTTCCAGGGTCCGTAGAGGCTCCACCTTTGTGGAGTGGGACCACTGTTGCTGTACGCCATTCTGTGGGCACATATCCTGTAGTGAGGCTAAGATTGTATAGCTGTTTTATTTGAGGGATTAGTTCCTCTTGGAGTTTATGTAGGACGCAACCTGGGACGCCATCTGGTCCCATGGAAGCAGTGTTTTTTGCTTTGGAGAGGGCAGCCTTCACCTGAGCATCTGAGATGTTTGGGAGGCAGCCCTCTGCCAGGATAGATACTTGCTCTTTTGGTGGGGAGGGGGTGGAGAAGTTTGCACTGAACCTGTCTGCCAGGATATTGGCGATGTCTGTGGGTTCAGTGTATTTTTTGTTGTTTAGAATCAACTCAGAACAAGTCTGGGAGTTGCATCCCAGGTTTCTAACATAACTGAAAAAAGCCTTATGATTGTCTTTGGTGTCCTGTGCAATTTTTCTCTCGAAGCTGGCCTTGGAGGATTTTATGAGGGATCATAATTTTTTGCTAGTACTGATCAGAGATGCCTTCCCTATTAGGGATTTTGCTCTATCATGTAGTAGCTTCCTCCTTCTGTTGTACAGTTTATTTATGGCAGGGGTCCACCAGACTGGACGCCTGCCTTTGGATGATTGGGTCTTGGTTTTGTTTGGGATAGCATGATCCATGCATTCGTGGAGATGTCCGTAGAATGCGTTTATATAGGATTCTGCAGTTTGGGCCATAGTTTCCACTGGCCCTGGGGCCTTGAAGGATTCCACTTCAGTTTTGAGAAGTGAGAAGTTCGCTTTTGAGAAGTTTTTCACTGTGGTTTTCTGGGCTGGGGGTGGGGTCAGGATGTGGACATCCAGTGAAATTAATTTATGGTCTGATCTTACCAATGAAGGATATACTTCTGGTGTGGAGCATAGAGTCCCCATGTTGGTAATGATCAGGTCTAGTATGTTGTCCCCTCTTGTGGGAGTGGTGGCTAGTTGTTCCATAGCATTTGAGTTTATAATTTCCAGGAACCTTTGGGCTAAGGTGCTGGGGCTTGAGTAGTGCTCCCAGTCAATGTTTGGGTAGTTGAAGTCGCCCAATATAATGGTGTTCGGAGAGATCTTCATGTTCTCCAATGTTTTCAGGAAAGCCGAGTGGGATTCCTGACTTTGAGAGGGTGGTCTGTAGGATGCTATAAACTGAAAAGCAGTCTTGCCCACTGTTAGTTGCACATGGATGGTCTCCGATACTTTGTGCAATGCTACTAACCTGGAGGTGTGGATATCCTTGATAAATATGGAAACTCCCCCTCCTTTTGTGGTTCGGTCTGAGTTTTGGGCCCGAAAAGCATGATATGAGGTATAGCCTGGTAGTGCTGGGGTGCTCTCTGGAGCCTTGAACCAGGTTTCTGTCACTTCACAGATATCGATGTCCTCCATACTGAGGAGAGCTTCGAGTGCGTGCATCTTGAGGTTAAAACGTCTGGCATTTAGCAGCATTACCCTTAGTTTCTTGTTCCTTGTGCTGTCTATGGGAGTGGGTTTGACTTTTGAACCTTGCCTAAAAAAGGCACTATGGGGGTGGCAAGAGCCTTTGCCAATATCCGAAAGCCCAGTGGTGACAGGTGCAAGCCGTCCCTAGCGAAGCAATGTGGCTTGTTGAGCATGTCATCCCAGGCTGACAGACACTGGATCCTCTTTGAATGACACCCAAATTTTAGCCAATTGTTAAAATCGATCATTTTGTCTTTGTACTGTGGCATCATTCTAGGTGAGGGTAAGATGCTGCTCAAGGTCAGGGTCATACCAGCCTGGGCTACATGATCAGAGAGCTGCTCTATGTCTCTTTTCATGTAGTCCAGGGAGGTACGTCTCAGGTCATTCACACCAGCATGTACAATGACTGAGTCATATTTGTATTTGCTTTGTAGTGACCTGAGTGCTTGCGTTATGTGGCGGATCCTAGCACCCGACAGGCAGCTCACCATGACCTTCTCTTTGTTCAGCCTGGTGAGCGGGACGTCAGTGTGTCTGACAATAGAGTCACCTATTACAAGAGTATCTTGTGTGTTTTTCAGCCTTAAGGGCTGTGGCTGCTTGGCACACTGACTTTGTGGGTTATGTGTTGTGTGTGTTTTGTTTTGAGGTAGTGTTTGCTTGGATGTCTGCTTTGGAGGTCTCTGTTGCTTAGGTAGATTTTTATTTAGAGCCTCCAGTATGTTTTGTGTATTTATGTGTTTGGTTTGCTGATGTGGTGGGACTATGTGATACTGGAATTGTGTTGTGTGAGGTTACCTTCTCCTCCTGACTGGTTACACCAGTTTTGAGATGAGAGAGCTCAGCCTCTAGTTTGGCTAAATAGTTGCATCTCTCACATATATTTGAACCTGTTTGGAGGAGGAGAGGGTTGTCCGTGTACATGAGACAGTTGTAACATTGCCTCAAAATTCCCAGATTCACCAGCTGGACTGGAGAGGAAACCATTGACTGACCTTTGGACATGCTAGAGTAATATAGGGAAACTGAATTTAAGACGGACCAATAGAGGACAGGGTAATCGTAGAGAGTATAAGAGTAAGTAGTGCTTATGGTTTAATAGTGCTAACTTGTAGAATTACTTAACTGGACCAGTGAAGGGCCTTAGAATGAGAATATGGTGTTTAAATTGAGAGATAGAGCAGTTCTAAGGGAAAAAGTGAAGAGCAGACTTTGTGGAGCCAGGAATAGTTTAAACCCAATTAGGCGACGCTGCCCGCTGTTGCACTAGGCACAAAACGGCGCAAAACCGCGCAAAAGAGGGTTTTAAGAGGGGAAGATGAAGGAGTTTTGGAATTGACCCAAAATGGCCAATAAAACTACAGTTTCAAGTCAGTAACCACTCCCACAGGGGCAGGCAGGCTGCTCAATGTTTGTCACTGCCACTGCTCAACAGAGAGACTTCCCTTTAGCCCAAGCAAAAAATGGCCTCACAGAAACTTACAAACAGTTCAAGAACAGCAAGCCTGTAACTGAACTTTTTTAAATCTCAGAAAAGTGGGAAAAAAGCAGATTATTTTTGTTTTTTGTTGTTTTTTCAGAGATAGCAGAGGTTAACAAGTATCAACAAGTTATAACAGTGCAGTAAATGACCCCACACAAGAGTGCTAGGCCAAAGACAGATAAAATGCAAGTTTTGAGAAAAAAACTATTTTAAAAATAAGTGCAAACAGGAAATTCAGTAAACAGCTCTAGGTTGTGCTCTAAATACAGTTACTAATGCAGAAATCAAGTTTTACAAGCCAGAAAATGCTCAAAATAGGTGGTTATGCAGAAAAACTTAGCAAATAAACAGAGGAAAAATACTTAAAATCTCAAAAGTGGCTCCTTTCTTTCAGCGTTTTCTCCTCTTGGTGGGTGCTTCACCAACAGCCAACAAGCCTGAAAAGACACCAAAACCACGAGGCAACCAGGTTTTAAGAGAGGAAGATGAAGGAGTTTTGGAATTGATCCAAAATGGCCAATAAAACTACAGTTTCAAGTCAGTAACCACTCCCACGGGGCAAGCAGGCTGCTCAATGTTTTTCACTGCCACTGATCAACAGAGAGACTTCCCTTTAGCCCAAGCAAAAAATGGCCTCACAGAAACTTACAAACAGTTCAAGAACAGCAAGCCTGTAACTGAACTTTTTTAAATCTCAGAAAAGTGGGGAAAAAAGCAATATTTTTTTGTTTTTTCAGAGATAGCAGAGGTTCACAAGTATCAACAAGTTATAACAGTGTAGTAAATGACCCCACACAAGAGTGCTAGGCCAAAGACAGATAAAATGCAAGTTTTAAGAAAAAAACAATTTGAAAAATAAGTGCAAACAGGAAATTCAGTAAACAGCTCTAGGTTGCGCTCTAAATACAGTTACTAACGCAGAAATCAAGCTTAACAAGCCAGAAAATGCTCAAAATAGGCGGCTATGCAGAAAAACGTAGCAAATAAACAGAGGAAAAATACTTAAAATCTCAAAAGTGCCTCCTTTCTTCTCTCAGCGTTTTCTCCTCTTGGTGGGTGAATCTGTCCCTCCAGCATGTCCTATTTATTTCAGTGCTGAGGTTCAAGTCTCTCGAGCGTGTAGCTCGATGGGATTTGGATTTTCTGAGGTGCAGCATGTTCATTAATTCCGGGTTGGACATGGCTTTATATGTCAGGCACAGATCGCCTCTGAGCAGGCGGTATGCCACTGAGTAGAGCTGGAGTTTCTTTAACCGGGCAGCATATGGCATCTGTTTGAGTCCTTTGATCCTCTTGGTGAGGTACTTTTGGGGTCTTTCCAGTTGCTGCAGGTGTCTGGTAAGGTACATCCCAAAAGGGGCATTGTACTCCATTTTGGGCCTGATGAGGGATGAATAAAGAGGCACAATGACCTCCCCTGATCTAGATGTGAATCCCTTCATGATTAGGTGGGCTATATAAAATGTTTTTCTAACCACTTTGGCCACGTGATTTTCAAATGAGAGATTGCTATTAACTTGGGTCCCCAGGTCCCTAATTACTTCTTCCATACTTAATGGATTACCACCTATGTGGTAATTTGTGGGCACTTTGTTTCTGCCAAAGGGGATGACTATACACTTTTTGGCGTTTAGCTTGAGGCCATGGCTCTGGCACCAGTTGTCTGTTTCTATGAGGCCCTTTTGTAGGATGCTTGTGTCGGCTGGAGAGTCGATTATGGCGCCTAGTTTGCAGTCATCTGCGAACTTGGTCAGCCACAGTCCTTTCGTGTTGGCCTGTACCTCCGAGAAATATATACCGAACAAGAGAGGTCCCTGGACTGAGCCTTGTGGGACGCCACTTGTAACTGGTTTGGAGTCTGACATGGCTTCAGCAATTCTAACCATGTGGGTTCTGTCCTTGAGCCAGTTTACAACCCATCTAGTGACATAGGGGTTTATATTTAAGCTGGTGAGCTTATCTATAATGCCCAAGTGGGGTATTGTATCGAAGGCTTTTGCGAGGTCCAGGTAGGCTGTGTGGACCACCTTCCCCTCGTCAATGGCCTTGGTGACTGTTTCAAAGAAATCGACCAGGTTTAAGAGGCAGGATCTGCCCTTAAAGCCGAACTGGGTAGGATCCAGTGTCTGTAGGTCCCCAATATCTTTATTTATGAGGTCCATGATGATCCTTTTCATAGCTTTGCAGACCAAGCTAGTCAGGCTTATGGGGCGATAGTTTCCAGGGTCCGTTGAGGCACCACCTTTGTGGAGAGAGACCACTGTTGCTGTACGCCACTCTTTGGGTACATATCCTGTAGTAAGGCTGAGATTGAACAATAGTTTTATGTTTGGGTTTAGCTCTTCTTGGAGTTCATGTAGGATGCAGCCAGGGACACCGTCTGGTCCCATTGATGCTGTGTTTTTTGCTTTGGAGAGTGCGGCTCTTACCTGAGCATCTGAGATGTCAGGGGGGCAGCACTCTGCTGGGATAGATATTTGCCCTTTTGGTGGGGGGGGGGGGGGTTTGCGCTGAATCTGTCAGCTAGGATGTTGGCAATGTCTGTGGGTTCGGTGTATTTTTTGTCATTTTGGACTAATTCTGAGCATATCTGGGAATTACCACCCAGGTTCCTAACATAACTAAAGAAAGCCTTGTGATTATCCTTAGTGTCCTGTGCAATTTTTTTCTCGAAGCTGGCCTTAGACGATTTTATGAGTGCCCGTAGTTTTTTGCTAATACTGATCAGAGATGCCTTCCCTTTTTTGGGATTTTTCTCTATCATGTAGTAGCTTCCTCCTTCTATTGTATAGTTTGTTTATGGCTGGAGTCCACCAGACAGGACACCTGCCTTTGGAGGATTGGGTCTTGGTTTTATTTGGGATTGCATGATCCATGCTTTCCTGAAGGTGTTCATAGAATGCGTTTATAAAGGATTCTGCGGTCTGGGCCGTATTTTCCACAGGCCCGGGGGCTTTGAAGGATTCCACCTCGGTTTTGAGGAGTGTGAAATTTGCTTTAGAGAAGTTTTTTACTGTGGTTTCTGGGCAGGGGGTGGGGTCGGGATGTGAATATCCAGTGAGATTAGTTTATGGTCTGATCTTACCAGTGACGGATACACTTCTGATCTGGAGCATAGAGCCCCCATGTTGGTGATGATCATGTCCAGTATTTTTTCCCCTCTTGTGGGAGTGGTAAAATAGACAGACGCTCCAGGAGATATCTGAGCTTCCGGCTAGGAGCCAATCACTATCAGTTCAGAGCACTGGCCTTTGGTCTCACCACAGCCCCCCAGGTGTTCTCCAAATGCATAACAGTGGTAGACGCTCACCTGAGGCTCAAAGGATTCCAAGTGTTTCTATATTTGGACTATTGGCTCCTAACCACTCCCACTAAGCAAATAGAAAGTACGCGAACGGCACAACAAACTGAGGTAAAACAAAAACCAAGGCAGGAACAGACAGCTCCGTAGCTCTTCAGCTCTTTATTATACCTAAACAGAGAAATTAACACTGATGACAAGTAAAATTCAGCGCTTTTCATCTAGTGTAGTAACTAGACTTCTTTAGATAATTAAACGCAACTCAGTTTCTTCTTAAATACACTTCCCCCCTCTCTCCTCCTAGCTTAATTAGATAATAAATCCCAATTAATGGAGTCTCATATAAGGTTAACAAGTAAAGTAAAAAATAAAATGAAAAACACATGTATGAACATTTATAACCTTACACATCATTTAAAAGAAATTATTGTAATTATTGACCCTAAAAGGACTAATAAACAGCTGAATACATTTCTAGTCTGCTAGAAACTGATAATTGCCCCCAAAGTGGAAATACCTAATAAAATTAAAGTAATCTACACACCTTTACTTGTAGTGCTGATTGCTACATCATTACATGATGAATTTATCTGTCAAGTTCTTAAGTCTCAAAAGACACTGTATAAAGCAGGAGTCATTAATACCCGGATAGTGGCAAGCATCTAACCGGATCTGCCACATTAATTCCATTTTCTCTAAAAGTAAAGATCTTGGTCCACCCCTTATGTCTTTTAGAATATGGTCAATAACTCTGAATCTACAACTATGTGTAAGGTTCCCTTTTATATGGCTGGCTAGTGCGTTTTCAGTTTTCTCCTTTTTAATGTGTAATATAAATGCTCATATACCCGCTCTTGTCATTTTCAATTGGTTTTCCCGATGTAAAAAGCAGGGCATAATTGGCATTTAACTAAGTAGACCACATAGGTAGAATTACAATTAAATCTACCAGAGGTCGTAGTATAGCATTGATCTCTAATATGGAACGTGTACCCCATGTCCATAAATTTACAATAATTACAAGATTCGCATTTAGCCATGCCTGGGTTTCTTACAGATCTGCTGTTACTTATTCCCAAAAGACTCTTCAAGTTGTTCCCTTTCTTAAACGTGAAAGAGAGATTTGACCCTATTAATGTACGAAATTCAGAATTATTGCTCAAGAGGTTCCAAATTTTCTTTATTATAGTTAAAGTATGATTACTTTCTAGGCTAAAAGTTAATATAAAAGTGATGGGACCTGTTTTGTTCTTGATAAATTACAGAATTGGCTGTGTTATGTGGAAGGGCTTCACCTCGTAATAATGGGATGTAAACACCATTAGACCTCTTGTGTGGTATCTCAGTCGTAATTTCCACAATAAGGTCTCTAGGATAACCTCTTGCAGGAAACATATTGCCTATTTTTTCACATTCCTTAATGAATTCACTCTCCACGATGACCATCCTTGTGGCCCGAACTAACTGGCACTTGATCACTGACTTTTTATGATGGAAGGGATGCGAACTACTAGAATGTAAATATGTGTTTGAAAAAGTATCCTTCCTGTGAATTCTAGCAGTCAATCTTTTATAAATATGATCTTTAAATGGTTCAATATCGAAGTATATTGCGTCTTCATGGAAAGTGTGGGTAAATTCTAGGAATTCAGTAGTCTGATTCAAGTATTCGATGAACCTTGATGCTTCGTCCACTCTGCCTTTATGGATGACAAAAAAAATGTCATCCAAATAGCAGGTGTAGAAGAATATCCTGTCCATTAGATGTTCCTTTTTAAGGATATGTTCCTCTTCCCATTGGGCCATAACTGTATTTTCAAAACTGGCCCCACATGGGGACCCCATTGCCACCCCAATTTTCTGCAAATAAAGTTGTTTGTCAAACAAAAAATAGTTGTTTGTTAAGACAATGACCAGCAGAATACTAACTAATCTGATCTCAGCTAAAGGGACCCCTTTCTCTCCAGGGAAATGAACTACATATTAAATTCCTTCCTCCTGTAGAATAGATGTATACAAATCCCTAACATCAATAGTTATGAAGTTGAAATTTTCCTGGTAGGGGAGCTTGTTTACTTTGAATAGAAAAGACCAAGAATCTTTGGAAATTTGGCCCTCATTCTTTAGGTGTTTCTTTAATATACTGTCCACTACTTTAGCTGTATGATATGTTATACTTTGATGGGCATCAACCAGTGGCCTCATTGGTGGATCAGCTAAGGATTTATGTATTTTAGGCACACCAAACAAAACTGGTGTCCTAGGAGCTAACATTGTTAAATAGTTCAAGAGGGGCATATCTGTTAATTGTTCAATAAACAGGTCATTCAAATGTTCCTTTATTTTCTTGTAGGCTAAATTAAATTAATTCAAACTGACTGGAGTGTAGGTGTCAGTTTCCAAGAGTTTGGACATCTTTTGAATATAAAAATCATTACCCATAATCACCAAACCTCCCCCTTTGTCAGGTTTCAGGGTTCTAATTGGTAGTTGTCAAAATTCATTGAAAGCCACCCAGTCATCTCTCCCTACATTCCTTTTAAAATTTCCTAATATCAATTTCACACATTTTTTTTCAAATGTTGCAATAAGTGGATTGCTTGGTGGATTGAAAGTACTAGGGATGTAGAACTCAGATGCTGTTTTCTGTTCAGAATTAAAGAAAACCTGCAAATTAAGGTTTCTAATATACTGCTTAAAATCCAAAATAGTTTGTACCATATTAGCTTGTTTGGTTGGTACAAATGATAGACCCTTAGCTAAGAGTTCCACTACATTAGAGTTTACTTCAAACTCAGAGAAATTATATATACTGAAGTCTCCACTACTATTAGTGATAACTGTAAGTGTGTGTGTGTGTGTGTGTGTGTGTGGGTCTGTTTGACTATAGATGTCGGTGTCAGATTCTATATTCATCAGAGTGTCAGTCTCTGTGACACCGGTGTGAAGATTTACGTTAGACGACATGTCAAATAGTGTAGATTTAGACCTTAAAATCACATTATTAAGTGAACTAACAGTTTGCAAGTCAAATACATCCAAAAAAAACTTTGAGTCCAACTGTGGGGGGTGGCGAAAACATTATGCGCAACTTGACCTGGATTATTAAAGTTAGGGGCCTTACGAATGTTAATTAACCCTTCAAACATAAATGCTTCCTGATCTAATGTTTCAGTGTTGTTCAGATTCAAAGAAGCAGTGAATCCACCAGTACTAACTCGTGCATTAACACTTGTTGGCATTTCAAATACATGTTGTTTGACACTAAGCTCCACTCTGTTAATTATATTAGATGATCCTACATTCAAAGAATCAAGTGCATCACTGGTACTACTCCTTGACAGTTCAGCACCAATATCATCAACAGTTTCTAAGTTGATAGGGTATAATGAATGTGCAGAACCAAAACAAGTCATATTCCCAAACGTGACTAGAATACAGAGATCGTATACTGATCATATTTGTAGCTGGCTTGGCTACAAGGGAATCAGTAACAGTACCTGAAACATTCGCAAAAGTCCATGCTGTTCAACGGGCTAGAATACGGAGATGGTGTACTGGTCATGTATGTAGCTAACTTAGCTGTAGAAGAATCAGTAACAGTACCTGAAACGTTCATGCCAAAATCCGGTGTACCAGAATGGGTAGGAGCAGTTACCTCTTTTTTCTGTTGGTGCTGCCTTTTCTTTGCTGCAGATTTTTTCCCTTTTCGGGTCGCTCCTCCCATCTGTTGTTGGTTTGTGAAAACGCACTAGCCAGCCATATAAAAGGGAGCCCTACACATAATTTTAGATTTAGAGTTATTGACCATATTCCAAAAGACTTAAGGGGTGGACCAAGATCTTTACTTTTAGAGAAAATAGAATTAATGTGACAGATTTGGTTGGATGCGTGCCACTATCCAGGTATTAATGACTCCTGCTCTATACAGTGTCTTTTGAGACTAAAGAACTTGAATAGATAACTTCATCATGTAATGTAGTAGCAATAAGTACTTGTTTTTTGTTTTACCTCACTCGCACTAAGCATCGACTAATCCAAGCCAGGGACTGCTTACTCCAGTTAGCTCCCACACTGGGCATTACTGTAAACATGAACAAGTCCAACCTCCGTCCATTACAGAATTTGGAGTTCATAGGCATGCAACTCAATGCAAGGGATCAGTTAGTTTCTCTCCCCCCATATCAAGTGACCATTCTGAGGAATCGGGTACAACAGCTCTTTGCACTACATGCTTCAACAGCTCAAATGATCCTGCAGGTTCTGGGTTCTATGTCTGCAGCCATCCTGTTAGTTCTCCTAGCAAGGCTTTTCATGTGGGTGCTACAGTGGTCTCTAGCCAATCAGTGGCCCATCCTGTCTCTCCCCCTGTCTTTTCGCATGAAGCTGACTCCCATCTGCAGGCGTCATCTCAGTTGGTGGATCCAGTCAGACAACTTTATTCTTAGCAGCCCATTTTTGAACAGTCCCCCATTAGCCACAGTGACCACAGATGCTTCCCAGTTCGGCTGGGGGGCATTACAATGGGAAGGTGGTCCAAAGCACATGGTCTCCCCTCGAGACCAAGTTACATATCAACTTCCTAGAGATGAGGGTGGTCCCCCTAATGTTGCAAGCTTTCAGTACGTCCTTCTTCTGGGTACTATTGCAGTACATTCTGACAACATGTCAGAGTTCTGGTACATCAGCAAGCAGGGAGAAACCTGTTCTTACTCCCTATGCAGGGTGGCCTTGAGAGTGTGGGAATGGGCGATCTCTTCAGACCATCTTCTACTTGCAGCACACATTCTTGGGAAAACCAATGATTTGGCAGACACTCAGCAGGTCTCTTATAATCCATCATGAGTGGTCTTTCAGTCAGTCAGTAACGAACATGATCTTCAGCAGTTGGTGTCAACCTTGCTTTGACCTCTTTGCTTCCCTCCTCAACAACAAGTGTAGTAAGTTTTTTGCTCTGATCCCCCTCCAGTAGAGGCCCTGAGGGATGGTGTAGTCCACGATTGGCCCCAGGGTCTCCTGTATATTTATCCTCCTCTCCTTGTCATTCTCAAGTTTCTTCATAAGCAGGCAAGTCAAAGAGCTCAGTCATTCTCATTGCCCCTTTCTGGCCTCACCAGGTGGGGTTCCCCTTTCTTTAGTCTCATCTATAGCATCCTCCTTGGATACTGAAGCCCACTCCAGGCCTTCTTTCTCACCTGTTGGGGGTCCAACACCCCAACCTTCGAGCTCTGAAATTGACCGCATGGTTTCTCTACTTCCAACCTTAATTAGACAGTCCAGGCTTCAGTCCCGATTCAGAAAATTGTATTAGCTTCACAAAAGGATTTCACTAATAAAGTCTACAACAGCAAGTGGAAGAGATTTGTTATTTGGGCTACGAATCGGAACATTGACCCTTTTTCAGTGTTTGTGTCAGATGTGTTACTATTTCTCAGTACTCTTTTCCACGATGGTGCTAGTTTTTTCACTGTTAAATTACAGTTGGCTGCTATTTCCAATTTTCATATAGCAAGTCAGACTCATTCATTGTTCACGTTCCGATTGTGTAAATCCTTCATGAAGGGCATCTTCTTACTAACCCCCCCCCCCATGAGGGATCCTTCACCCCATGGGACTTTACTTCGGTACTACAGGCTATGACACAGAGCCCTTTTTGAACCTGTGGCTACTTGTGGCATGAAGTTTCTGTCCTGAAAAATGGCCATCTTGGTGGCTGTTACTTCTGCCAAGAAGATTTCTGCTGAGCTTCAGGCTGTATCTTGTAAGCCTCCTTATATCTTATTCCATAAAGATAGAGTGACTTTACGTACTAACCCATCCTTTATGCCTAAGGTAGCTACAGAAAGCAATATCAGTCAGTCCATTAAACTCCCAGTATTTTTCCCAGTTTTTCTAACAAAGGGGAGTACGTCCTCCACCTCTTAGATGTTCATAGACAGCTCCGCTCTGTTTTTACTACACAGAACTAAACAGCGCAGAAAGTCTGATCAGCTTTTGATAGCTTTTCTCCTACTGGACTTGGTCAAGCGGTATCAAAAATTACCTTTGCAAAATAGATTTCAGATTGCATCTCCGTCATTTATTCTTCTAGAAGTTTACAGTTACCTAAACCTTGTAAAGTGCACTCTACCAGTGCTGTGGCTACTTCCTCAGCCTTTTATGCCAGAACTTCTATTGATGACATTTGTGCAGCAGCCACTTGGTCTAGTAATCATAACATTTGTGTCTCACTACAAGTTGAGTGTCATTTCCAGGAGCAGGGCTTCTTTCAGCTCGATGGTGCTCTGGTATGTCCTTCCATGAGGGCCACCCAACGTTCTTGTATCTGGGGACTCTGACCCTGTTGTGAGGGTAAATGAATGAGACATCAGATTGAAAATGTCTTACCATAACTTGGCATCTGTGTTGTCTTCATTCATTCATCTTCACTTTCCTAGCCATCCATCCCCCTGCCCTTTCTTCTCGAGAAACCTGAATGACTTCAGGACTCTTACAACCTATGTCTGAGTCTCTTCTGCTGTTTTTTGATGTCTGAATATGGCATGTCTGGATTTGGAATACTCTATCATCTGAGGTAGTTGGGTGGATGCAGGGTGTTGTGGGTATGAGGGAGGAGATTGAGAGTCTGATCCAAGTCTGTGGAAGTGGCCGATCCGGATCCAAGGGTCGGATCCAAGACCCTGTCATGAGGATGAAGGAAGGAAGACAACACACATGCCAAGTTATGGTAAGGCATAACATTTTAGTTCAGTAGGATCAGAAGGAAATTACTATGGCACAGAAAATGTATTATGATTTCTTAGTTACAAATGCCAAAAACTGCAGCCGTCCCTCCTGAGTTGTCTTCTTTAGAGAATGTTTTTTTATCACTGCTGCTACTTTACCTGGCAGTCAGCCTGTTTCCACATAGTCAGATAGGTTGCATAAGGTACCCTAGATGCACAAGTACCCGTTTCTCTTCCTAAAGTTGATCCAGCAGCTATTTATCTGTACCAGAAAGTTCTGTTTTCCATCACTTCATACAATACCAGTATTGAACTGGCATCCCATGCAAAACTCCTACAGGGGTCACTGTCAATGAAAACTTAAAATTCAATTACCATATAAAAGAAACGGTAAAGAAAGCTCATAAAAACTTAGCTTCATGTATGGATACAGAATCTCTCCCTACTTAACCAACACATCAAGAAAACACATTGCCCAAATCTTGCTCCCAACTGTCTTATATGCTTCTCCTATACAGGATAATCTATAGGTCTCATTCATACTTCCTGGCACAATGTTGCAACAAAATTGAAAAATTTGCCACCAGTGTCAAAACCTGACACTGCCTTGCCCTTAAACAAGTTTCTTGGCTAGAACTGCCCTACTCCCTATCATTTTCACAGCTAACGGCCACAGACAAAAATATCTACAATCCTGAAAAATGCCCAGCACTGACAAAAATGCTACAAATGTACTCCCCAACCAGATGTTTCCTCTTCACAAATAAACTATTACTTCACATAATTCCTAATAATTCTGCTGCCAACTCTTGTACTCCTGTGTCTATAAATTATAAAATGACTTAAACAATGGTCTTTTCAAACACTAAACTAAACAGCACCTCCTCAACTCCTGACTCTGCTCCTGTTTTTACTTCAGGATAATGCTACTTTGACCAATTTACCACCATGCTAATGTACTCCTAATACTTTCTCCACTACCTTTACCGAAAGTACAGTACATTGCCACACACCACAATGTGTAACCTCCTCCACACACTTAAACTGTGATCTAAGTAGTCTGTTACCCTATTTACCCTGTTGCTTAACCTGCTACTGTACTACTCCATTTCTCCTTTTCCAACTAATGCAACTTGTTCCTACGGTTCTCCAGTTGCTGGCCACTCATGCATCAAGCCACCATACATGCACATCTGTACATGATTTCTCAAAATTCTACTCTTTCATATCAGTCCTGATTCTTTCTGCAACTCTTCTTTACCAGTCTGCCACTCTGCACTGTAAATAAATACATCTATTTTTTTGCAATTTTCCCAAAGGCTGAGATTTGCTGTCAAATTGCATTGTAATATAAAGTATACATATCTCTGTGTCCAAATATGTGACTGTTAAAATGGTTTCTGCTGCTAATCACACTTCTTGTGACAGGGAGGGGAAGGGAATGGATAAGTTGGGGAAGGAAATATATTCTTCCAGTACTTTAACTTTCAGGATATTGAATTGCAAAGTTCACAAAGTTTTTCTTATCTTTGGAGAATATGCAGAAGTTTAATGGTTTACCTTCCTTCTTCTGAGGTGAATTTACTTCTGTGATGGCTATTTCTTAGGTGACCTAACATTTTATAGTGTATGTATGATGCTAGTAAGTCTTCCAAAACCACTATTTATGGTTCAAGTTTGAGGAAGCTTGCTTTGCTGTGGTCTCATAACCTTCCTGAGGATGTTAAATCTGACATTTTTATTTCCCCTTTAGAAAAAGGTTTCTTCAGCTGAGTTGCTTAAAGCATGTGATGAAAAGGGAAATTGATTCAGGGAGAGAGAAATTTCCAGCCCTGTTTTTTCAAATCAAATAGTAACTTTCCGTTCTTTTACAACATATAATTTAAATAGCAAGGAGTTAGAAAATAGGCTTTTAAAAATATTGGCAAGGAGGCTCAAAGAAGAAAGGAAAAGCCCCCAAAAGCCAAAACCAGCTCTCCCATTTAGCATGAGTATCTGCCTGTTGTTGTTCCCACCTCCCAGCTGGTAACTTTTCAGTGTCCTTCAGACTTCCATCTTCCATTTTGTAATCAAATAGTTTCAGACAACTGGGTTTTGAGAATAATCCAGTAGCAGTGCTTTTGGCAATGGGAATCCCTACCTGCTTTCCAGGGAATCAGCCCTTTCTATTTACTCCCATCCTGTACCCTGTACTGTCTGAACATGTGCCTCCCAAACTTTTAGGCAAGTGCTTCTATTCAGGGGTTTTCCTAATTCCCAAGCCAAAAGGATCCTGGAGGCCTGTGTTAGATCTTTTGCATATGAACCTATTTGTCAGGATTCTGAAGTTTTACATGATGTTCTTCATCTCACATTGCTGCAGTCATAACCTGTGGGTAGTCCGCTGTCCTCGGTCGGCCCGAATACCAAAGTGTTAGGCTGGCGTCGGTCATGGTCGCTCAGATCTGACGTCAGTACGCCGTGGTACTAAAGCGCATGACCGACGTCATATCCTCAGTCTTTCTTGCCGCATGGTCCGAAGCTGAAGCAGTGTTTGCAAGTGCCGTTCGGCGTCCTGAAATTTTCGTATTCTGAGTTTCAGACTGAAAACCAAGTTGGGCTAAGTACCCCGTTGGGGAATATTTTTGTCTTTTCTTGCCTCAGTTAAATCCGGATGTCAGAAAAAGTGAATAATTGTATTTCTTGTGGGAAACAGATACCTCATAGGGATTACCACTCTCTCTGTATTCCTTGCTTGGGGCCTGAGCACGACGTAGTCGGGTGTCGCTTTTGTGCTAGATTTAATAAGCGCACCATTAAACGTAGGTTAGATTGTGCTAGGCTTGTCTTCGGTAAGCGGTGTAATTACAATATGCCGTCGGATCCTCCGACGCCCGCTACCGCTAAGAAGCGTAAGGAAAAATCGTTAAAGTCCAAGCAGGATGAGTCGTCCGTTCCGGACGCCGATTCTTTAGAAACCACGGTGGAATCTGTGGATCCAGCCGAGGTTTCAGCTGAGTCTCTGGGGGAGCCTTTAATTTTGCAAGATGTGGCCTCTCAGGAGTCGGGTCAGGCTGAGGGGGCTTCTCAGGTCGTTGTACTCCCTTCTTTGCATAAGGTGGTTAGGCCTTCTCCTTCTGTCTCTAAGGTACCTTCCAAGGTCAGGCCTGGTTTGTCTTCCTCTGGCGTCAGTCTTAGTTCTGCAGGTTCTATACCTAAAAAGCACATGCTTAAAATGGCAGAAGATTTGATTACCTTAATCAGAGGTTCTATGCCACCTCCAGATAAGAGGCCTAGGGTGGAGCCAGAGGTGGAAGGATTGGAACATTCTTCAGATTACTCAGAGTCTTCGGCTGAAGACATTCAGGATTTTCCCCCTTATTCTGATTCAGATGCAGAGGATTCTACTCCTTCTGCTTCCCCTCCAGAGGATTTTTCTTTTTCAGAGATCCTGCATTCTATGAGGGAGCATTTTAAATGGGAAGGTCAGGATTTCTCAGATTCCCGAAAGAGGCTTAGGGAATTCTTGTTTTTACCACAACATAGGCCCTTGGCTATACCTCCTGTTTTGGATGTTGTTCAGGATGTTTTCTCGGAGGCTTCCCTTAATCCAGACTCTTTGCCTCCTGCCCCGGTTAAGCCAGACAGGTATTACAGAGTGCCAGAGGCTCATAAATATTTGTATAGGAGCCCAAGGGCTGACCCAGAAACTATTAGCCAGGGACCTAAGGGTGTCAGGGCTTCTGTTGTAAAGAATCCAGTTCCTATGGATAAAGATTCTAGAGCTTTGGATAGGTGGGATAAAAAAGTGTATACCTCTTCCACTCTAGCAATGAGGGCTTTGAATTGCCAGTTTCATATGCTGAAGTACCAGAATTTTCTCCTTAGTCAGTTAAAATCTAAGGTAGATGCTTTGGCAGAGGGCATAGAGTGTAAGGAATTACAGGATTTGGTTCATGCCTCTGATCAGGTGGGTAAGCATGCTTTGCAGTGTGGTTTCGATGCTTTACAGGCTTCTTCCAGGGTGGCTGCCACTGGATCAGTTATTCGTAGGCACGCCTGGCTTAAGGATCAGAACTTGTCAGAGCATGTTAAAGCTCGAATTTTGGATGCTCCCCTTCAGTCTGAAGTTTTGTTTGGTTCTCCTGTGGAGTCAGTCTTGAAGAAAATGGAAGACAAAGCTAAGTCTATGCAGACTGTTAAGGATTTTTTACAGGTGCAGCCCCCTAAGTTTAGCAGAAATTGGCCTACTAAGGGATGGGCTTACCCTTCTTCTGATTTACAGTCTAGAGGCAGATCTAGACGTGGTAGGGGCAGAGCTCATGCTCAGGGTTCTTTCAGGCCTAGGACATGGAGTTCCCCTGCACAGTCTGCAGGTGAGGGCAGGGGCCAGTCCTTTCGTAAACAATCCCAATGACCTGCATCTTCAGCTGCCAGATCCTTCCTGTCTGGCAGCTCCTCTGGGAGGAAAGTTGGCACTTTTCAGGCAAAATTGGCTTTTAGTCACCCAGGACAAATGGGTGTTGGACATTATAGACCGAGGCTACAAGTTTTATTTCCACACATTGCCTCCTTTCAAAGGCATGCCAGACGTTCCTCCTCAGCAAAACGTGGAGGCTCACAAACAGATATCTTTACTTCTACAAATGGGGGCTATCCAGCAGGTCTCTCCGTCAGAAGTGGGCCTAGGATTTTATTCTCGTCTGTTTCTTGTACCAAAGAAAGGAAACACTTGGAGGCCAATTCTGGATTTGTCTATTCTCAACACATACCTGGACATTCCAAAATTCAAAATGTTGACTTTGCAACAACTTCTGCCTCTGCTAGGCAAAGATCACTGGATGGTAACTCTGGATCTCAAAGAGGCTTATCTTCATATTCCTATCAGGCCCAGCTGCAGGAAATTCCTGCGTTTTCGGGCTGGGACTTTACATTATCAGTTCTCTGCATTGCCCTTTGGCTTATCTACTGCGCCCAGGGTGTTCACAAAGGTTCTGGCTCCAGTGATAGCCTTCTTAAGGTTAAGAGGAATACAAATTTATCCTTATTTGGACGATTGCCTGATTCTTGCTCAAGACAAAGACAAGCTACTTCATCTACAGTATGTTATGGCAGTGTTAAGGTGCCTAGGGTATTCTGTGAACGAAATAAAGTCCAGTCTAGTACCCTCTCAGGACATGTGTTTTCTGGGTGTGAGACTGAATACAGCCTCTCAGATGGCGTTTTTGACCCCGGACAAGCAAAGAAATCTTACCCTTTACTTCCAACAATTGTCTCTACGGTCCAGGCTGACTGCAAGGACAGTCCTTCAAGCCTTGGGGTTCATGGCATCTTGTATTCTGGTGCTTCCCAATGCCACACTGCATATGAGGAAGCTACAATGGTATCTCAAAAGTGTATGGACTCAACACTGCCACGATTTGGTCACTGTCATTCAGATAATACCTTGCATTCAAAAGGAATTTTTGTGGTGGGCTCAGGAATGTCACCTAAACAAGGGACTCTCTGTGACCCGACCAGAGGCGAGTCAGATCTTAACGACAGATGCCTCAGACAAGGCTTGGGGAGCACACCTCAATGGAAAATGGGTTCAAGACATGTGGCCTGCCAGACTTCAACATTTGCATATCAACATGAAGGAGATGTTAGCAGTCCAATTTGCATTGATGGCTTTCAAGGATCTACTTCACCCAGGACAAGTGTTGATTCAAACAGACAACACAACTGTCATGTGGTACATCAACAAGCAAGGGGGAACCCATTCGTACCCTCTTTGCAGGCAAGCTATGATTTTGTGGGAGACTGCTCTCAGTTTGCACCTCACTCTTCAGGCAAGGTTTCTGCCAGGAGCACAGAACTCCTTAGCGGATGTTTTGAGCAGACAGATGGTGGATCCCCACGAGTGGAAGTTGGATCCTCATGTATTTCGACAGTTGACAGTGATTTGGGGGACTCCAGCCATAGATCTGTTCGCTTCTCCACTAAATTTCCAGCTGCCAAAGTTTTGCACAAAGATGTTTCATCCAAAAGCTTGGAAAGTGGATGCTCTATCATTCAGTTGGAACAATCTTCACGTCTATGCTTTTCCTCCTCTGCCTCTCCTTCCCAAGGTGCTCTTGAAGGTCAGACAGGACAAGCCCTCCATGATTCTAATAGCTCCAGATTGGCCACGTCAGCACTGGTACCCTCTGCTGAGGAGTTTAGTACGGGAGCCTCCTTGGCCTTTGCCATCAATTCCACACCTTTTGTCCCAGGCAGGCAATCATTTCCTCAATGTCAGGATACAGTTCCTGCATCTGACAGCCTGACATATTCTGTTCTAGGCCCTGGAGGGTCGCAGCTTCCTCAACAAGTTTTGAATGTCATTTTGGAGGCCAGACGGCCTAGTACAAGGAAAGTTTATGCTGATAAATGGAGGAGATTTTTTCTTTGGAGCAAAGCAAAGAGCTTTGATGTTTCACTGCCTAATTTGAGTGTTTCACTTCAGTATCTTACAGAATTATTAGACAAGGGGTTGTCTTTCTCCTCTGTAAAAGTTCATGCTGCAGCCATTTCTGCTCACTATGACTGTGACCCACCATTATTCTGTCATCCTTTGTTTAAGCAATTTCTTAGAGGGGCAAAGAACATAAGACCCCCACGTAGAGCTCCTACTCCTTCCTGGGATCTCAATTTTGTGTTGGAAAAACTCACTTTACCTCCTTTTGAACCTGCAGCTACATCTGAGTTGAAGTTTTTGTCTTGGAAGACTGCTTTTTTGTTGGCCATTACGTCTGCTAGAAGGGTATCTGAATTACAGGCTCTCATGGCAGTTGAACCCTTCCTGATTTTTCATAAGGATAGGGTATCCCTGCGTACTAACCCTACTTTTATGCCTAAAGTTGTTTCAAATGTGGCCTTGAACCAATCTATTCATTTGCCTACATTTTATGCTGATCCCCAAAATAAAGGGGAGAAAATTTTGCACTCTTTGGATATTCACAGGCAGTTGCGTTATTATTTGAGCAGAACTAAAGGGTTCAGACAGTCTCAACAGTTTGTTTCTTTTGCTTTGGGCTCTCAGGGGAAACCTGTTTCAAAACAAACTATTTCTAAGTGGATTGGCCATTGTATTGCTTTTGTTATTCTCATCATGGTAAGGAGATTCCGGCTGGAATCAGACCTCATTCCACTAGGGCTACTGCCACTTCTACTGCCTTTTTAAGGGGTGTAGCTACTAAAGATATTTTGGAGGCAGCTACTTGGAGTTCAGTGCACACTTTTTCTAAACATTACCATCTCCTCTTTATTCCAAGTCTAGGGCTGGGTTTGCCACTGCAGTTTTACAGGGCATGTTAGCAGCTCCCAATGCTTTATGATTTTGCCAACCTCCCTTTACCTTTGCTTTGGGATTCTACCCACAGGTTATGACTGCAGCAATGTGAGATGAAGAACATAGTACAGTTTTGTACCTACCATAAATGTAGATGTTCGAAGATCCACATTGCTGCAGTCCAATTTACCCTCCCTCCTTCCCCACTGTAGTTTGGGGTGGTTGTGTGTTTTGGGTTGTAAATATTGTTTGTACATGGGTGGTTGGATATTTTTCTGTTTTTGGCTATGGCCTTTCTTTTTAGGGCCTTCTGACATCTGGGGCAAGAAAGACTGAGGATATGACGTCGGTCATGCGCTTTAGTACCACGGCATACTGACGTCAGATCTGAGCGACCATGACCGACGCCAGCCTAACAAGCCGACCGAGGACAGCGGACTACCCACAGGTTATGACTGCAGCAATGTGGATCTTCGAACATCTACATTTATGGTAGGTACAAAACTGTACTTTATATCTTCAGTCTTTTGTGTCTTTAATCCCCACTAACTTTCATGGTAAAGCTGGATTTAAATGATGCCTGTAACCTCTTTCCCATTGCACAGCACTGCAGGCATTTCTTAAGATTTGTTGTCTGGCTCACATTATCAGTTAATTTTACCATTTGGATTGTCTACTGTATCAATGATATTCACAAAATGCCTAGCTCCAGTCGTTACTCACTGCAGACATCAAGGCATTCAAATTTTTCTATAATTGCTTGATTGTTTTATATTTGTAGACTTTTTTACAACCTGTCAGGAGTCTTTAACAACTGATCTGGAGTAGGGACTTCATTTGTCAGCAACCTTTGGGTCTTGGATCCGATATCGGATCCGAGCTGGCAACTTATTATACAGCTATGGATCCGAGCTCCTCCCCTCACTCATAATCCCCTGCCAACCCCAAATTACCTCAGATCTAGTTTGCCGCTCTTAGATGAGACAGCTGGATTTTGAGCTCCTGGCGTTTTACCAGATAAGTGCTTCAAAATTGTAAAATTAGAGTATATTTCTGTATTATTTAAACAGTGTGTGTGTTTTAGGTTTCCCTTTTGTTAATTTCTTAAATTTTTAGTGTAAGTCCTCCCCTCGCTGGTTGTAGTGTGCGTGTGTGTTGTGTTTAGGGCCCAGTGTGCTTGCGTAGAATACTTTAGTTTTTTTTGGGTTATCATGTCAGAGGCCCCAAAACCCATTTTTTCCAAGTGCACCGAGTGTGGCCATAAGCTTTCCCCGGCAGATGGCCACACTCGGTGTGTTCGGTGCCTTGGAGTTGAACACCTGTCCTCGGGGTGTGCCATCTGCGCAGCGTTCAACACCAGGGCACTGAAAGATCGGAGGTCGAAGCTGATCCTGGCGGGACTTCTGCCCCCGGATTTGGCTTCGGCCTCCACTTCTCCCGTGGCACCTCCTCAGCCCTTGGTGGTGGCCACTCCTGCCCCCCTTCCCCCGGCCAGGATTCAAACTCCCACTAAGGCGCCGGAGGACAGGTAGGCCAGGAGGGAGAAAAGGAGGGAGAAGCACCACAAGCGGCGGGCTGAGGCCTCCGCTTCGGCCTCCCCAGCTAAGCGGGCGTCTCCCTTCATGGCTTCCATGGCTTCCAGGTCTCCTCCTCCTCGGCTCCGATCACCTTGCTTCTCCCCGGGACCCGAGGAGGAGGAGATCCGATCTCCATCGAGGTCATCGAGGCGGCATTCCAGACCCGCCTCGGTGGCCTCGTAGAGATCCACTTATAGCCTTTCTGATGCAGACTTGGACCAGATGATGAGATGGTTCATCCAGGCCCAGCTGCAGATGGGAGTGCTCTTGCCTCCCCCCCCCCCCCTTCGGGGGGGAGCTCGACACCTTTTTTTGCAGCGATAGCTCCTTCTCCGACCCGCTTCCTGGGTTTGGAGCACTCTGAGCCGGGCAGCGTTGGAGCCGGGGGTGGGTCAGTGCCGACAGTACTGGGTACTTCGGATCCGACCCTGCCCTCGAGTCTGTCGGTTCTATCGTCGGATCCGACCTCTCGGAGCCATGGGCCGAGCTTCGGATCCGAGGGACTCGGTGTGCCTTTGGCTCTGGCCAGGTCGGAGCACACGGGTCCTTCGGATCCGATGGTCTCGGCGCCGGTTCTGATCCCCTCAACGGATCCAAGTGGGAGTCTACTTTTGGAGCTGAGAGAGAGCGGCTCCCCCTCAGCCTTCGATGTAGTGGAGAGGGCTCTGTCGAGAGCATCCGGACCCCCGGTCCTTGCCTCGGCTCCACCCTGCACTCCCTCTCTGCTGGATCAGGCTTCCATCACCTGGCCACAGGGACAGCCTGCTTCGATGTCCCAGGTTGTTCCATTGGAACAGGATATTGCTGGTGAGACCTCCTCGGACAGCCCCCCCGAAGAAGTGCCTCACAAGCATAAGTGTAAGAGGAGGCACGTGGACTACCCCGAGTCCTTAACAGAGGACACGGACTTGGATGAAGGGGAAGGCTCCCCAAGGTCACCCCCTGAGGATGTCTCCTTTGGAGACATCATGGAAATGCTCAGGATAAGGGGGGTGGTCTGCCCCCAAGGCTTTCTCCGACGAGTCCGTGTTTCTGGAGGCATTCGAAGCAGGCCCGTCTACCTCTTGGGTGTCCCCTTCGGCCGACCCCCTGGTGGACCTTATTACCACCAGGGCGTGGAAGGAGCCGGACACTGGAGCCAGTCCCTAAATGCCCGGATAGGATTTTGAGCCCCCCTGCAGACCAGTCCCACTGGAGCAAGGGTCCCCCCGTAGATGCCATGTTGATGGCGGTAGCCACTAAGAGGGAACTAGCTCAGGAGAGCCCCTCGGTCCATCCACCGAGCAAGGAGTCCCGCTCGATGGATCGCCTTGGGAAGCGGGTATTTAGTTCAGCGACCTTCTCAGTAAGGTCCCTGAACTACATGGCACATGTCATCAGGATGCAGCGAGATCTCATTAAAGAATACGCTGCTTCCCCCCCAGAGTCTATGTCGGCGGAGGACAAGCAGTTGTACTCCACTCGTATGGCCACTCTAAGATCTATTTCCAATACCTCTATGCAGCTGTTGTCATACGCCACTGAGGGAGCCGCTAGAGCTAGCTGAGCGGGCCTAGTTAGGAGACGCCAGGCCTGGCTCCGACATTGTGACTTCGTGGAGCCCTTTAAGGCGTCCTTTGCGAATGCCCCCTTTGATGGTTCTGCTGTGTTTGGCAAGACCGTTTGCGAGACACTTGTCCAGAGCGAGAAGGACGGGAAGACCTTGTCTGCCATCTGAGTCTGCTTCTCTGCCTCCCAGAGGTCCTTCTCCAAGAACCAAAAGGGACAGAAGAAGATGTGGTTCCGGAAATCGCAACATTCCCAACCTGCTCCAGACAACCGGTCCTTCCGTGGCAGAGGACGACAGGGAGGACGCCGCCCTAGAGGCAGAGGGGCCTTGAGAAACTTTGGGTCCAGAGAATCTTTCTCTGACCGGCCCACGCAACAGCCCTGAAGGGTTGCGCGACTGCTCCACTCTGGAGGCAGTTGGGAGGCGCTTCTTGAGGCATCTGGCGGCATGGGAGTCCATCACGTCAGACCGCTGGGTGCTTCGGATCATATCCAGAGGTTACAAAATCCCAATGCAACATGTCCCCAGACTCAGGAACCTCCCCGATGTACCACCCGGTCAGAGGGAGGCTGCAGCCGCAGAAATCCAGCAGCTGCTAGAAAAAAGAGCCATCCAACCCGTCCCTCCAGACCAGCTCGGATTAGGGTTCTACTCCAGGTTCTTTCTGGTGCCAAAAAAGATGGGGGACTTGAGACCAATCCTAGACCTTTCCCTCTTGAACCTGTCGGTAACCAAGGAAAAATTCAGAATGGTCACTCTTCAATCCATTCTACCCCTCTTGCGGGAGAAAGACTGGATGTGCTCAATAGAACTCAAGGATGTGTACTACCACATTTTAATGGACAGACGATCCAGGAGGTTTCTCCGCTTCCGGCTGGGAGCCAGCCACTATCAGTTCAGGGTCCTTCCCTTTGGCCTCACCACAGCCCCCATGGTGTTCACCAAAGTTTTAGCAGTGATAGCGGCCCACCTGAGACTCCAGGGAATTCAGGTCTTCCCTTACCTGGACGACTGGTTCCTGACCGCCCCAACAAGGCATCTACTCTGCTCAGCCAGAGACTTTTTTCTCCACCTAGCCTCCCAGTTGGGCATCACGATCAATACGGACAAATCTTCCCTTGCTCCGACAGAAGTGATAGAGTTCATAGGGGCCAGATTGGATATGAGAAGTCTGCGAGCCTACCTCACTTCGGAACGACTACAGAATCTGAGACTTCATGTGCGGCCCATCCTTCAGTCAGAAGCTCCACCGGCGGAATTGGTTTTGAGGGCGCTGGGCTCCATGGCAGCGGCAATAACGCTTCTTCCATGCGCTCGTCTAAATATGAGGGTACTACAGTGGGCCCTCCAAGTACAATGGTCCTTTCAGTTTCTTCCTCTCAATCACCCTATCTCCATCGGCAAGTCTTGCAGGAGGGCCCTGTTATGGTGGCTCCAGTCCCCAGACCTCCATACAGGCCGAACCTTCTGTGCTCCACCTCCTCTCGTCACGGTGACCACGGACTCTTCTCGCCTCGGGGGGGGCATTGCTCAGGCAGAACAGTCCAAGGCACGTGGAACGACACAGAGACCTCCCTGCATATCAATGTTCTGGAGATGAGGGCGGTGCTGTTAGTGTTGCAAGCACTGCAGAACCTTCTCCCTGTAGGAACTATTGCGATACAGACGGACAACATGTCAGTTGTCTGGTTCATCAACAAACAGGGGGGAACCAGGTCTTACCCTCTCTGCCAAGAGGCCATGAGGGTGTGGGAATGGGCGATCTCCACCAACCGCTTTCTGATCGCAACGCACATTCCGGGACGGGCCAACATTCTGGCAGACAAACTCAGCCGCACCATTCTTTCCCCTTACGAGTGGTCTCTCAACTCCCGAGTAGCGAAGCGGGTATTTGCAAAATGGGGGCAACCCTCCTGCAATCTCTTTGCCTCTCCCTCAAATACGAAATGCAACAGCTTCTTTGCTTTGATTCCCCTACCAGGGGAAGCCCCGAGAGACGCTCTAGTGCATGCTTGGCCGCCCGGTCTACTTTATGCCTATCCTCCTCTACCCCTGATACTAAAGCTCTTACAGAAAGCCTCTCGGTTGGGGAGCAGAATGATCCTCATTGCCCCATTCTGGCCTCGGCAAACTTGATTTCCTTACCAGTGATCTCACTTGGTGAATCCTCCCTGGATTCTTGATCCCAGCCCGGATCTAATATCCCATCCATCAGGCTTACCGACCCCGAATCTGGACAACCTGAAGCTGACAGCTTGGCTACTCCAGTACCACTCTTAATCAGGACTCCCGGCATCTCTTCACCAGTCAAAGCCATCTTGGTGGCAGCGCATAAACCTTCCACCAGGAAAGTTTACCGCAATAAATGGAGGCGCTTTTCCGTCTGGGCAGAACATCATAATTTGGACCCCTTCACTGCTGCGTTAACGTCCGTGTTGGACTTCCTCACCGAACTTTTTCAGCAAGGGGCTAGCTGTTCGACAGTCAAGGTACAATTGGCAGCCATCTCCCATTACCATGTGGGACATGAGACAGGTTCTTTGATGTCAGCTAAACTATGTAAAACCTTCCTCAAGGGTACTTTTCTGCTCAGGCCCCCTATCAAAGAAGCCGTACCCCCTTGGGATCTATCACTAGTTCTTCAAGCCTTGACTGCTTCTCCCTTTGAACCAGCTGCCTCGGCCGAACTTAAATATCTGTCTTGGAAAACAGCATTCCTGGTAGCCATCACTTCAGCGAAAAGAGTTTCGGAACTTCAAGCTCTTTCCGTGAAACCCCCTTACTTGGTTTTTCATCAGGATAGAGTATACCTCAGGACCAATCCCTCCTTCCTACCAAAGGTGGCCTCAGAAACCAATATCAATCAGTCCATCAACCTACCAGTTTTCTTTCCTAATTATCAAAATAAAGGAGAGTACAAGCTGCATTCTTTAGATGTGCACAGGCAGCTGCGTTTCTATATTCATAGGACTGCTGGTCTAAGACAATCCGATCAGCTGTTCATTTCCTTTGCCAAATTCAGTTTGGGTAAATCCATTTCGAAGGTCACCTTATCATGCTGGCTTTCCCAATGTATTCTTCTAGCTTATGAAGCTTCTGGGAGGCCCGCACCTCAGGGAGTCCGTGCACATTCCACTCGCTCCATATCTACTTCTGCTGCCTTTAGATCTAGAGTTCCTTTGGATGATATTTGCTCGGCAGCCACTTGGGCCTTATCTCATACCTTTATCAACCACTACAAACTGGACGTCATTTCCAGAGGGAGAGCATCCTTTGGCTCCGCAGTGCTCCGGAACATCCTTCCATGATGGCCGCCCAAGATTCAGGTAGCTGGGGACTCTGTCCCAAAGGTTGCTGACAAATGAAGTCCCTACTCCAGATTAAGAAGTTATGTACTCACCATAACGTTCCATCTGAGTAGGTGGCTTCATTTGTCTGCAACCACCCCCCCTCCTTCCCCCTGGCCTTCAGAAGAGTTAGTTTTGTTTGTATTATCCTGCTTCTTCCTGTTGGGATACCTTTTCAGGTATTTGTAGGAGGGCAAACTTGATCTGAGGTCATTTGGGGTTGGCAGGGGATTATGGGTGAGTGGAGGAGCTAGGAGCTCGGATCCATAGCTGTATAATAAGTTGCCGGCTCGGATCCGATATCGGATCCAAGACCCAAAGGTTGCAGACAAATGAAGCCACCTACTCAGATGGAGCATTATGGTGAGTACATAACTTCTTATTCTGAAACTTTGACTCAATCTAGGGTTAAAAATCAACATTTAGGAGTCTTCTCTTAACGCCTCTTTTTTGTGGGATGTGTATTGGACTCTGCCCTGGAAAGAGCCTTTCTGCTTCCAGAAAAAAAGTTGACATGTTTCAACATTTTTCCTGAGTTTCTCCCCAGAACAAGGAGGAAAGGATTCTGCACTCTCTAGATGTCCACAGACAGCTCAGATTCTATCTAGACAGGTCTAAATCCTTCAGAAAGTCTGATCAATTGCTCATTAGCTTTGCTACAGGGCAGAAGGCAAAGCCATCTCCAAACAAACCATCTCCAAATGGATAGCACACTGCATCCATTTCTGCAACAATCAACGTGGAAAGCCTCCCCCCAAGGGGGTCAGGACACACTCCACCAGAGCAGCCTCCACCTCTGCAGCTTTCCACAGAGGAGTCCCCACCAGGGACATCCTGGATGCTGCCACCTGGACATCTCTTCACACTTTTACCAAGCATTACCACCTGCTTCTATTCTCCAAATCCAGGGCAGGGTTTGCTTCTGCAGTCTTGCAGGGCATCCTAGCCAGCCCCTAGTTTCCTTGACTGCCTCCACCTATTTCCTCAGCTTTGGGAATCAACCCAAATGGGATGACTGCAACAGTGAAACACAAAGAACATAGTACAGTTGTGTACACTTACCATAAATGTAGATGTTCAAGTGTATTCACTGTTGCAGTCCTGGTTTTCCTCCCTCCATCCCCCTTTCTTCTCTTTCCTTACAAGGGACATATTGGTATTTACTTTCTACTGGTGGGGTTCTTCCACCAGAACCTGGCTCCTGCTTGGGGGCTCCTGACAGGTTAGGACAAGAAAAACTGATGTAATGGTGTCGGCTGCCTTACTTTATACTACTGACGATCTGACGTCAGTCCAGAAGCGACAGCAACCGATGCAGAAATACTAAGTCTCTGGTATTCGGGCCGGCCGAGGGCTACCCTGGCAGGGATAACCCAAATGTGATGACTGCAACAGTGAATACACTCGAACATCTACATTTATGGTAAGTGTTCACAACTGTACTTTTGTACTTTTTTTTTTACACTTCCCCTGGCCAGACTACACATGAGGAAAAGAAAGTGGGGCATCAGTATGAGCTCAGCATCTACAACCTTGGATCTGAAGTAGTTAGTTCATTTGATCTGCAACCTGTGGGTAGTCGCGATCCGACCTCGGATCCGAACTGGCAGCTTTCCAAGCTCCAAGATCCGAGCTCCTAGCTCCTCCCCCTACCCATAATCCCTTGCTACCAACCACATTACCTCAGATCGTTTTTTGCCGCGGCTAAAGACAGTTGCTTCTTAGTGAAGAGCTCCTGGCCTGGTGAGATTGTTCCATTTATAGACTTTTTTTTTTGTTCAAAATTGTGTGTGTGTGTTTTAAAATCCCTTTAAAAACCTTTTAAAAAAAAAAACTAACTTTCTTCCCTTAGTTTAACTTTATCTCTCCCCCCTCCCCCCCTAGTGTTTGGGTGTGTGTATGTGTGTGTGTGAGAGAACTTATGGCTGAAGTGTGGCCACAAGCTTTCCCCAGCTGATGGCCACATTCAGTGCGTTTTGTGCCTGGGGGCAGCTCATCTGTCGGAGGCCTGCCAGATATGTCCGTACTTCAACCCTCGGGCACTCAGGGACAGGAAGAACAAGCTGATCCTGGCAGGAAAACTCCCCCAGGAATCGGCTTCTTCTTCCTCTCCCAGCCGGGTTCAAGCTACTCCTGTAGCTTCTGCGCCGGCTACTCCCTTAGCTGTACCCGGGACTCAACCTCCCTTATCGGGTACCAGCTCTGTGGAGTCTAGTGCTTCTTCCCACAGGGAGAAGAAGAAGCACAAAGACAGAGAGGGTCACAGTTCTAAAAGGTGGGCCGAGTCTCATCCCTCGGCTCCACCTGAAAAAATTCTGAAGTCCCCAGTGAGGGTCTCCGGATCCTCATCCTCTCGGCTCCGATCACCTTCCTTTTCTCCTGAGCTGGAGGAGGAGGAGGATAGGTCTCCCTCGCGGTCTTCGAGGCGACCCTCCCGGCCTGCCTCGACTGCCTCTTCGCGGTCTACAAGAAGCATCTCCGAAGCAGACATGGATCGGATGATGCGAAGATTTTTACAGACCCAGATACAGATGGGGATGCTCTTGCCTCCCCCCCCTTTGGGAGGGAGTGCAGCCCCCATTTTTGCCCCGATCGCTCCTTCTCCGACCCGTTTTCGGGTCTCGGAGTTATCGGATCCAGGCCCTTTCGGATCCGGGGATACGTCGGCGCCGATAGCGATTGTGTCTTCGATGCCGACTATACCTTCGAGCTTGTCGGATCCAAGCTCTCGGGGGCGAGGGTTGAGCATCGGATTCGAGGGGGTGGTTGTGTCTTCGGCGCCGATTGGGTCAGAGCACAACACTACCTCGGGTCCGATTGCTTCGGCTCCGACCCCGATCCTATCCTCGGAGCCGAGGAGGTTACTTTCTCAGGCTGGAGACAGTGAATCTCCCTCGGCTTTTGAGGTAGTGGAGAGGGTACTGTCGAGGTCATCCAGGGCCCCGACCGGGCCTTCGGATCCACCCGTACCCCCACTGTATCAGGGTCTGTCTTCGATCATCCGTCCATCTGGACAGCCTGCCCAAAGCCTCCAGTTGGTTCCTATGGAGGAACACCACCCTGCGGACGAGCCCTCTTCGGACAGTCCCGCCGAAGAGGCGCCTCGGAAGCATAAGTGCAAAAGGAGGCACCTGGACTCCCTCGAGTCCATTACCACGGATATGGATTTGGATGATACGGAGGGCTCCCCAAGGTCACCCCCTGAAGATGTCTCCTTTGGAGACATCATGGAAATGTTGCGTATAAGAGGGGGGTGGTCTGCCCAAAAGCCCTCCCTGGATGAGTCCGTTTTTCTGGAGGCCTTTGAGGCAGGCCCATCTACCTCCTGGGTGTCCTCCCCAGCCGACCCCTTGGTGGATATAATTACCACCAGGGCTTGGAAGGAGCCTGACACCATGGAGCCTATCCCTAGATGCCCAGACAAGGTCCTCAGCCCTCCCTCTGATAGACCTTCTTGGTCCAAAGGCGCACCGGTTGATGCTATGTTGGTGGCAGCGGCCACTAAGAAAGAACTTGCTCAAGAAAGTTCTTCGGTCCATCCGCCGGACAAGGAGTCCCGGTCATTGGACCGTATTGGGAAGCAGATGTTTGCTTCAGCAACCTTTGCCATAAGGACGCTGAACTACATGGCACACACCATTAGGCTACAGCGTGACTTAATTAAGGAATACGCTGCAGCCCCTCCGGAGTCCATGTCGGTCCCAGACAAAAAGGTTTTTGAGACTCGAATGGCCACTCTAAAGTCCATATCAAATACATCTATGCGGCTTCTTTCCCATGCCACAGAAGGAGCCGCTAGAGCTAGCGGAGCTGGAGTGGTCTTGCGACGTCACTCCTGGCTCCGTCTTTGCGACTTCACGGAACCACGGAACCCTTTAAGGCGTCCTTCACGAACGCCCCTTATGACGGTTCGGCCTTATTTGGCTCAACAGTTCGCGACACGCTAGTCCAAAGCGAAAAGGATGGGAAGACGCTGTCGGCCGTCGGAATCCACTTCTCTAGCCCCCAAAGATCCTTCTCCAGGAATCAGAGGGGGCAAAAGAAGCTGTGGTTCCGTAAATCTCAGCAATCCCGTCCTGCTGCGGACAACTCGTCCTCTAGAGGCAGAGGAGGACAAGGTGGACGCCGGCCTAGAGGCAGAGGGGGGCCGCGTAATTTCGGGTCTAGAGAACCTTTCTCGGACAGACCCGCGCAACAGCCCTGAGGGCTTGCCCGACTGTCCCTCTCTGGAGGCAGTCAGGGGGCGATTATCGGAGCACCTGTCAAGCTGGGAGTCCATTACAAAAGATCGATGGGTGCTCTGGATTATATGCAGAGGTTACACTATTCCGTTCACACACACCCCCCCCCAACCCCAAACGTCTCCCCGATGTTCCACCCCATCAGAGGGAGTCCGCAGCTCTGGAAATTTCAGAGTTGCTAAGAAAAAGAGCCATCCAGCCCGTCCCCCCAGATCAGTCCGGATTGGGTTATTACTCCAGGTTCTTCTTGGTACCAAAGAAAATGGGGGACCTCACACCCATCCTAGACCTCTCGTCCCTGAACCTGTTCATACCCAAGGAAAAGTTCCGGATGGTCACCCTACAATCTATTCTCCCCCTTCTGCGGGAGAACAACTGGATGTGCTCATTAGACCTCAGAGATGCGTACTACCATATACTAATGGACAGACGATCCAGGAGGTTCCTCCGCTTCCGGCTAGGAGCCAGTCATTATCAGTTCAGGGTTCTTCCATTTGGCCTAACCTCAGCCCCCAGAATATTTACCAAAGTCATGGCAGTGGTTGCAGCCCACCTGAGACTCCAGGGCATTCAGGTGTTCCCTTACCTAGACAACTGGCTCCTCACCGCCCCCAACAGGCATCTACTGGTTGTGGTGAGAGATTACGTCCTCTCTCTGGCCCGTTCTTTGGGCATTTCAGTGAATCTAAAGAAATCCTGCCTGTGCCCCACTCAAGCCCTAGATTTCATAGGGGCCAGGTTGGATACTCGGATCTCCAAAGTATTTCTTACACCTGTCAGGCTGAACAGTTTGTCTCTTCAAATCTCAGACATTCTTCGGAATCCCGCTCCTCCAGCAGAATTAGTCCTGAGGGCGCTAGGGTCTATGTCAGCAGCGATCGGCCTTTCTCTTCATGCCCGTCTGCGAATGAGAGTGTTACAGTGGACTCTCCAGGTCCAGTGGTCACTATCGGTCCATCCCTTAGACATGCCGATTCCCCTGAGCAGGGCGTGCAGACTCTCCCTTCTTTGGTGGTTACAGGCTCAGGAACTCAAAGAAGGGAGACCCTTTGTGATTCCCCCAGTCAAAGCCACGTTGACCACGGACGCTTCTTGCCTCGGGTGGGGCGGGCATTATGCAGGCAACTCCGTCCAAGGCACGTGTACTCCTCTAGAGACTGCTTTGCATATCAACGTCCTAGAGATGAGGGCAGTGCTTTTGGCGTTGCAAGCTCTTCATCACCTTCTTCTTCTGGGGACTATTGCAATCCAGACGGACAACATGTCCGTTGTCTGGTATATAAACAAACAGGGAGGGACCAGATCTTACCCCCTGTGTCGAGAAGCCGTGAGAGTGTGGGAATGGGTGATTTCCACCAACCGCTTTCTGATAGCAACTCACATTCCGGGACGGTCCAACATATTAGCGGACAAGTTAAGTCAGGTATTCCTCAGCCCTTACGAGTGGTCTCTGAATCCATCTGTCGCGAAGCAGATATTCCTCAAGTGGGGTCAACCTCGCTGCAACCTTTTCGCTTCTCCCCTAAACACAAAATGCAGCAATTACTTTGCGATAGTTCCCCCCAGAGGGGAATCCCCCAGGGACACTCTGGTTCATGCTTGGCCGCCCGGTCTCCTTTATGCGTATCCTCCTCTTCCTCTGATGATGAAATTCATCCAGAAAGCCTGTCGGTTGGGGAGCAGAGTAATTCTCATAGCCCCATTCTGACCTCGACAAATCTGGTTCCCCTTTCTGCAGTCTCACAGTGTGGCTCCCCCATGGATTCTGGACCCCAGACCAGACCTAATCTCGCATCCGACGAGATGCCACACTCCGAACCTGGTCAATCTCTGGCTTACAGCTTGGTTGATCCAGTTCCATTAATGGCTAGGACTCCTGGTATCTCGCCCCCTGTTAAAGCCATTCTGGTGGCAGCTCATAAGCCATCCACCAGAAAGCTCTACAACAGTAAATGGAAACGCTTTTCCATCTAGGCAAAGGAGAAGGAATTGGATCCCTTTACGGTTCCTATTCCCACTATCCTGGACTTCCTGTCCCTTCTTTTTAGACAAGGAGCTAGTGCGTCCACCGTTAAGGTCCAGCTAGCAGCCATCTCTCATTATCACGTCGGGAATGGCGTAGTTTTCTTGGCATCAGCAAAAATATGCAAGACCTTCTTAAAAGGCATTTTTCTCTTAAAGCCCCCTATTAAGCCGGCAGTCCCTCCATGGGATCTTACCTTGATCTTACAAGCATTAACAAGACCACCTTTCGAGCTGGCGGCCTCAGTGCCATTGAAATTCTTATCTTGGAAAACAGCCTTTTTGGTCGCTATTACTTCAGCCAAATGAGTCTCAGAATTACAAGCTCTGTGCATTAAGCATCCATACCTTATTTTTCACAAGGATAGAGTGGCCCTCAGGACTAATCCTTCCTTTCTGCCTAAGGTAGCCACAGAGACTAACATTAATCAGTCTATTAATCTTCCTGTTTTCTTCCCGAATTTCCAAAACAAGGGTGAATACACATTGCACAAATTGGATGTACACAGACAACTACGTTTTTACTTGCATAGGACTAAAGATTTCCGCAAGTCAGACCAGTTGTTTGCCTCTTATGCTAAGTCAGCCATGGGCAAACCAATTTCTAAGGTGACAGTGGCAAATTGGATCTCTCAGTGTATTAGACAAGGATACACTTCATCTGGGAAGCCAGTTCCGGTTGGTGTGCGTGCACATTCTACTAGATCTGTGGCTACCTCGACGGCTTTTTGGTCTAGAGTTTCAGTAGACGATATTTGTTCAGCAGCTACTTGGTCCTCTTCCCACACGTTCATTTCTCATTACAAACTGGACATGATTTCCAGAAGTAGGGCTTCCTTTGGCTCCGCGGTGCTTCGGAATATCCTTCCGTAGGGACCACCCAGGGTCTTGGGTAAGCTGGGGACTCTGTCCCACAGGTTGCAGATCAAATGAAGTAACTACTTCAGATAAAGAAGTTATGTACTCACCATAACGTTCCATCTGAGTAGATACTTCATTTGTCTGCAACTGACCCCCCCCTGCCATCCCCCGAACCTCGGTAAGGTATTGTTACTTTGGAGTTTTTTTCTCCGTCTTTAGCCTATAGGGCAAAATAACCGATCTGAGGTAATGTGGTTGGTAGCAAGGGATTATGGGTAGGGGGAGAAGCTAGGAGCTCGGATCTTGGAGCTTGGAAAGCTGCCGGTTCGGATCCGAGGTCGGATCCGACTACCCACAGGTTGCAGATCAAATGAAGTATCTACTCAGATGGAACATTATGGTGAGTACATAACTTCTTTTTCTTTCAGATCCCAGTTCTGGGGTTTGTAAAGAGGGAGATTGGATGGTGGGTAGACCAGATAGTTCATAGGTTCTTAGCTTTATAGTAGGCTGATGACTGCCAGGGTCTTTACAATCCTAACCATGCAACCCAACCCAGTTTTTGTCCCTGAGTTCCTTGGGCACCTTATGTGGTGGGGTATGTTAGTAAAGAGGTAGCTAACAGTTGTGGGGGGGTGTATGTTAGGTGGGGATGAATGTAATTCCAGTCTCTCAGAAACATGAGGACCAAACCAGAGGTGAATTTGTGGGAGACTGAGTTGGCAAGACCTTTTGTTAGAAAAGCCAAACTGGGATGTTTCCAGTGTCTGTGGGTTGCCAATGTCCTTGTTCATCATTTCCATGGCTTTGCTTATCAGACTTGTCATATTGATGGGTCTGTAGTTCCTGGGGTTGGTTGATTGTCCATCCTTTAGGATGTCTGTTCTAGCCTTCCATTCACCTGGCATCTAACCTGTTTTGAGGTTGTAGCTGATGAGTGCCTCAAGTGGTCCTGCTTGGTCATGTTTTAGGCTCCTTAAGAGGCAACCAGGGATATTGTTGGGGCCCATTGAAGCAGTGCTGTTGCCCTTAACACCACCAGGACCTGCTACATGTTCGTAGTTGTGGGTGGTATGATAGAAGGGATTTCACAGGGGATATCAGGAGGATTGGGGGGTGAAGTTAAAGCGAAATTTGTCAGCCAGTAGATTTGCTATGTCACTCTGTTTAGTGAAGGTTGTGCACACTGCTGAGTGTTACCTTTAAGGCTCCTGACATAGCTGAAGAAAATATTTGGATTATCCTTAGCCTGGGAGGCTATCCTGACCTTGTAATTGGTCTTGTTGGAATTTATTAAGCCTCTTAGTTTCTTGTTTAGTTGAATCAGAATCCTCTTCTCTGTGAGAGTTGCTCTTTCTGATTTTGGGTATGACTTTTTTTTTTCTTTTGTTGTATGCCTTGAAAAGGTAAGGATTCCACTGGTGGGTTTGTTTTTGGTGTTAAATCTGGGCTTCTGGTAGGTATGACTAACTCAATGCAGCCAAATTACATGTTTGAACAGAATTTCTGTAAATAATTCAACATGGGTAGCTTTTATGTTCATCACATTGATCACTGCTGCGGTAGCCTTAACTATATGGGTTATATCCTGGCAAGGATATAAAATCTGGCAAGCTTCCAAAGCTTCAGGGCACCTTCCACCTACTTAAACTGTCAAGTTGGTCTAGCTGAGCTGACTAACAGACAAGTTTGAGTACAAAGCCCTTCAGAGCTTGACTGACACAAAAGATGTACATACACTTCTATTAAGGGTTCAAGAATCGATGGTCAGCTTGTGCTTTCCTTTGCTGAGTAGATAAGTTCCCTTTGGTGGAAAGAATTCCACTTCTTAATTTTATTGGTGTTTTATTAATTTCCTCTTTAGGAAAGTTGTTTTAAAGCTAGGAATATTTAACACTCTCAAGACTTTAATATTCTTTTAAAGAGCACTCTTTTTTGCCATTTTAAAAGTAGTTTAAATTAACTGCAAACGTATTTTCTGTGGAGGAAATTGTGTTTCTCAGTGCCACAAAGGAAACTAGTGTTATAAAGTGTTTTTACTGTTATTTTTTTTCTGGTAAGAAAAAAAGTAACTTTTGTAAATTGGTAGTTTTACTGGCAATTGCTGCATGTCTTCCCCAGGAAAGAAATGCCATTTTCAGCTTGACATGAAACAGACTACCAGTTCCACGGTCAATCCTTCTTCCAGCCACAAAAAGAAAAATTTAAGCAAACAGTGTTTGCTACCACAGTAGGCTAGCATTTTGCCTGAGCCAGAGGTGAGTGACTCTGTTGTGGCCATTTATTGTACCTCAGACCTTTTGTTTTTTATGCAGGGTCCTACTGGTATAGCAACTACAGCCACTTTGGAGTTGGGTTAGCCACATCCTCTGCGGCTGTTGGAATCCACTCAGGAACAGAAGAGGTTTCCCTGTTGCGTTGTAATGCTGTGTCCATACCTGGGGAAGCAGCTGCTGCAGTTAGTAACACAGCTGTCCCCATTTTTCCTGTCAAAAAGCAACAGAAAACCAAGCACATATCTACTCTTCCTCAAATTTTTTTGTATAGGAGTAGTTACTGGGTGTGGATCAGGGTTTAATTCAGGCTGTTGCTTCTTCTTGTAAAGTAGTTTCCGGCAGAAGAAGGACAGATTCCTCTTTTCTTGAAGAGATTCAAGATTCTAAATCCAAACAGGAAGATGCAGGTATGAATACATTTTTTTTCTCAGATTTTTGATTCAGTTAGAGGATATCTCAGTATCTGATTCTGTCTCTGGGGGGTTCTCTTTCTCTGAGACTGTTGCTAGAATGTGCCAGTGTTTTTAGTGGGAGAACACTGAGGTTTCTCAGTCCTTCAGAAAAGACTGAGTTGTTACAGAATGACTTTTCAGAACCCACACCCATTTCTCCTTTTCTGTCAGCTTTAGTGGATTTGTGTGTTACTGCCTGCAATTTTCCTGATAGTCAACCAGCTGCTTCTAAAAAGGCAGATATGGTATATAAAGTTCCTTAGTCTTAAATTTTATACACTATTCCGAAACCTGACCCATCATTTGTTCCTACTGCTGCTAAGCACTTAGCTAATTGCAATCTTGCTCTTTTTGATAAGGATGGGAAAATTATTGTTAGGTATGTGGAAAAGTGTATAGTTCTGAAACTGTGAATTTCAAAATTTTGAATTATCAGGCTCGTGTGTTAATTCTGACAAATTGTGAAAGTATGAGGAATGTTCTAGCTGCGGTTTCTTCTTGTGAGGAAAAATATGCTTTAAATAGCTTAGTTTCATTTTCTGCATGTGTCACTGCTAATGGTTTTTAGTGTGTGTATGACCCTGTTGATGGTTCTTCCTGGGCTGTAGCCATTTTTACTGTTTTAAGGTTTGCATGACTGCATTCTCAGAACCTCCCAGATGGTGACCAAAATGATTTTAATTTCTCCTTTGGTTAAAAATTTAGTGTTTGGCTCCTCTGCTGTAAAGGTAAGCAAAAGTGTGATGAAAGGGGCAAACTGATCCGGGGAATCTCTAAGATTTTTCAGCTCTCCTTTTACAAATTGTCCAAAGAATTTTCTATCTTCTCATCTAGTTTTGGTAAAACAGATTCAACAGTCTCAACAAATTCAGGTAAACAGACTTTTAAGAAGAAATGGCAAAGGGGTTCCAAAGAGAAGTATCAAACCTCCCAAAACCAAGGACAGTCTAGCGGGTCTGAATGACTGTTCAAGAGACCTTGTGACCCCCTCCCACCCTGGACCCTTTTTTTCTTCCAGAAAGATTGAATTCTCATTTTTATCTTTGGCAATGGATTGTTTCAGACAAAGGAGTTCTGAAAGTTATTCATCAAGGTTGCAGATGGCAGTGAGAGGAAATTCCTATTTTCCGGGTGGGGGGGGGTCATTCCTCTTCCCCCAGTTCATACTTTTTTGTTTCCATCTGTTCTTCCTCACACCCCTATTCATCCAGACTTGAAACGTTTCTTAAGGTTTTCTGGTCTGAATCCGCATTCATTCAGTTCTTTGCCTTATCTTTTGGACTATCCACTGCACCAAGAATGTTCACAAAGTGTCTTATCTCCAGTTACAGCTCATTGCAGGCTACAAGGTATCCATTTTTTTCCATATTTAGATAACTTGCTAATCTTTGCGGAGTATTTTTCAAAGTGTCAATAGTTGCTGTCTTTTGCATGAGAGATCTCTTAAACAAGCTGGGATTCAAAGAGAACATCCAAAAGTGTTTACTGACTCCCTCACAAAGAATTTTGTTCCTGGGATATCAACTAGAAACCTCGGTTCAAAGAACTTTTCTTCTACAGTAAAAAAATAGATCTTTATTTACATTTATTTCTAAAGTTTTCTACTCAGACCTCATTCACTGCAAGGGAATATCTCAGGATTTTGAGTCTCATGGCATCTATGATCCTCCTGTTCCCCTTGACAAGACTTCACATGAAAAAGACATGGTGGTGTCTGAAATCTCTCTTATCCCAGCATCAACACCCTTTATCTTTTCAAGTCCCAGTGATGGTGTTTGTCAGAAAAGAGATCTTTTGGTTGAGACAACAAATATCCTTTAATCCAGTTCTCCCCAGCTCCATCCATGCTACAAAGCAGTCAGTCACCACAGACGCTTCGGACTTTGCTTAGGATGCAGTTTTAGGCAGGATAAAAGTGTTGGTGGTGAGACATCAAGGACAGATGCAAATAAATAAATATCAAGGAGATACTTGCTCTTATCAAGGCACTCAGCTCTTTGAGCCATCTTTGGTCTCTGGGACTTCTTCAAGTGGTTTAAGACAATACTACAGTCATGTGATACATCAACAAGCAAGGGGAGCCAGGTCATTTTTGCAGATTAGCCATGTTAGCTTGAAATATAGCTTCACAACACAATCTCACTAAACAGGCATTCTGCATTCCATCAGAGAAAAATTATATGGCAGACCAGCTGAGAAGGACCAAGGCAGACCCTCCAGAGTGGAAGCTAGTTTGGGGGGTTTACAAGATTTGATTCATCTGTGTGGAGCACTTCATTTAGAATTTCTTGCCTCCTCTTTGAGCAATCAATTGGCAAAATTGTGTTCCAGAACTCTATGCAAGAAACCCTGGAAGACAGATTCTTTTTTTTTTTTGGACAGAAATGTTCCTGTATGCTTTTCCACCCTTTCCACTAATATCCAGGATACTTCTGAAGATTCAGAAGGAATCCCCCATGAACATTGTGTTGACTACCTTCTGACCCAGGCAACCATGGTCCTCCCTTCTTTCAAAAATGGCCAGGGGCAATTACTACAAGCTTTACAGACTGGATCTACTCACACAAGAACAGGGATGTTTGATACACTCGGTCAGACATCTTCAGTTGACAGCCTGGATAATAGGGTCTTAATTCATTGTAGACACCTGTTTACTGAGGATGTGTAGTAGGTACTAATGGAGGCAAGAAAGTCTGCTACTAGAAAATCATACAATAGAAAGGCTTATATTAGCAAATGGAAAAATATTTTCTAGTTGGTGCCTAGAGCATATTCAGAGCTAGTTGTTCTGTGGTTTTACAATGTTTGTTTGAGTTACTATCCTATGGTGTCTATATCACTTAATCGAGTACGTAAATATCGAATGCGTACATCATCGAATATTCACGTACTCAAAGAAGTTATTGTGTGGGGCTGTGCCCCCCACCCCACCCCCGCAAAATATATATATATTCCTACTCCGAGACCGCACTACAGTGAGGGAAGGGCAAAAATCCGGATCTTCACTGTAGTGCAGAAAAAATTCACAAACTTCGAGTACGTGAATATTCGACGATGTAAGTGTTCGATATTCACATACTTGAAGTGATAGGAAACCATCCTATGACCTTTCTTATTCCCCTATCAAGGTTCATTTATTGTCCATTTCAGCATGTCTGACCATGGATCCTCCTCTTTCAAGGTAGTCTCATGTCCAAATGTTCTTGTAAGGAGTTTTGCATAAATGGCTTCCAAGTAAACTGGTGGCCCGTCCTTGGGATCTTAATTTTGTCCATTTGAAAAAGCTAATCTGGCTGACTTGAGGTTCTTAACATGAAAAACATTTTTACTGACTGCTCTGACTTCTGCAAGAAGGGTATCTGAGTTGCAGGCTCCTGTGGTGAGTCAACCCGATCTTATTTTCCACAGGGACAGAGTTTCTTTGAGAGGTAATATTTTTATGCCTAAACCAGCATCCAAGTTTACTTTAAGCCAAACTATTCGTCTCCCAGATTTCTTTACTGAACCTAAAATGAGGGAGAAAGGATACTGCATGCGTTGGATGTTGTTGGAACTAAGTAAAATCTTCTGAGATCTTCAGATCAGTTGTTTGTTTCTTGTAAAGGTTGTCTAAGGCTGTTACTTTTTGCTGTACTCACCATAACAAATCTATTCCAGGCAGGGTCAAGGCCCACTGTACCAAGGCCTTGGCTTTATCTATGGATTTTTAGAAAAGGTTGGATTCTAGAAGTATTATAGAAGCTGTTACTTGATCCTTTGTACATACTTCTGCAAAGCACTATAAGCTTGATTCCTTCTGTAGGGCCAGATTAAACTTTGCTAGGACCATTCTGTAGTTAGCTGTGGTAATCTACCCAAACAGCCAAGGCTTCAGCAGCATTGATCAATATGATGAACACAGTTCATTTGTGTAAACTGAACTTACCATAACAGTAGATGTTTGAATAATCACTGCTGCAGTAGCCATTCCCTCCTGCCACTCACCCCCCCCCCCCACCGCTTGTTTTTTGGAGTCGTTTTTATGCCAGAGTATATACATGTATTTTTTGTTGTTCCTAGCCTAGTCCTTTCAGGGCTCAGCCTCCTCCTCTCTGATGGCAGGAAATCTCTGAAGGGCTTCACACCAAAACTAGTCTTTTAGTCAGCTCGGCTTGAGATGATTGACAGTTTGAGCACATGGAAGGTACCTTAAAGCTCTGAAAGCTGCCCCAGCTGCTATATCCTTGGCAGGATGTAAACAATATAGCTAAGGCTACTGCAGCACTGATCATTTGAATATCTACTATTATGGTAAGTTCAACCTACATAACTGTAGATGTTAAGTTGTCTCTCTCGCCTTCATTCTTGCTGGTTGGGACTCGGCCATTTTCTAAAGCTCGAGAGCTACTTACTGGCTTGAGGCCTCCCTATATCCCACAATGCCTGGCGCTAGACCCCCAGATCTCGTTTGCCGCTTCAGCTACGAGGTTGCGCTTCACTGGCTCAGGTCGTATTAATCTCTTGTATTTTTAGTAGTTAACTTTTAGAGTATATTTTTCAAATTTTTTGTTAAATCAGAGAGTACTGTAGACTAGTCTTAGTTTTCCCTGTGTTTTCTGACCCTTAGGAAACTCGTTTTTACTTAGAGAGTTTCTCCCCTCCCCCCCTCCCTATCTCCCTAAGTAGGCCGTTTAAGTTAGAGGCTATCCCCTTCCCTTTTATATTGTTTTCAGTAGGAAGTGGTGTTTAGCCTTTAGTCTCTTAGTTTTGTTAGTATAGTTACCTTAAATTCTTTGTGTGAAGGTGTGGGACTAGTGTGTGTGTGTGTGTATGAGTGTGTGTTTTTCTTTTTTCCACTAGTCTAAATTTCATCCATCAGTACTCCTTTTTTCTATAACATGTCAAAGGATATCAAGGTATCAGGGTTCAAGAAGTGTGACTCGCGCTGTCAGAAAATGTCTCTGACAGACGGTCACACTTCTTGTGTTTATTGTTTGGGTGCCCTACACCTGCAGGACTCTTGCTCGGTATGTCATGCCTTTAGTCCAAGAGTCCTGCAGGAGCGTAGGAACAAGTTAATTCTCAGGGGGTTACTAAAATCCGAGGGGTCACCGGCAAAGTCTCAGCCAGCGAAACCCCCTAAGCCCAGCAAACCGTTGGCTCCCAGTATGGAGCCTTTGCCAAGCGGAGCATATTTTTCAATTTCGGTTATGGCCGGAACCAAAGTATCAAAATCTCTCTTGGCTCCGACCTTGGTGTTGGCGTCGTCAGGGAGCCGTAAGCGATCCAGGTCGCCATCCCTGGAGTCGATTCGCTCGGTTCCGGGATCACCTTTGCTACAGTCTGAACGGAGCCATAGGTCCCACTCTTCTCGGTCCTCGAGTCTGTCCGATCATGACTTGGAGAGAGTGGTTAGTAGACTCCTCAAATCGCAGGCCCTGGCTAAAATGTTAACTAGTCCTCCTCATCAGGCTGTGGCTGCTCCTTTTTGTGAAGTAGCTCCTCCTCCGACTCCTCCTGTCCGTTCGGAGCCGGAGCTTGTTGGGGCTCGGATCCTGGAAACATCGGCGCCGATGCTTCCCATTTCGGCTCCTTCGACGGCTCTGATTTCTTCAATGGTTCCATCCTTGGAGGGATCTGGGCGCAGAGTCTCCCTCGTCGGATCCAAGGGGGCGAGTGGCATCGGACTCTTGTCCGACCCTGTTCTCCCTCTCAGTGCCTTGGCGCAAGTAAGCTCGGCTCCTACATTGGCCTCGGAGCCGTCCCTTTCGGTGCCGGGGAGGATTCCCGTCTCCTCGGAGCGGGGGCCCTCTTCTCTGCCAGACAGGGGTGCCTTTGAGGTCATGAGGAACATGCTGACGTCTGAGTCTGCACCTCGATCAGCCCCTTCAGCTCCTCCCCCCAGGGTGCCTGCTTTGGTCTCTGCCCCTCCTCCAGACCCCAAGCGAGGAGATAAAATGCTCCAGGTCACCCCACTGAGCGTATCTTCCTCTTCCTCTTCCGAGGCCTCCCCTGAGATTTCAGAGGAGTCCCCTCGAAAGAGGAAATGTAAGAGGAAACATGTTGACTCCTCAGAGTCGGTCACGTCAGATACTGGCTTGGAGGATTCGGAAGGATCCCTAAGATCCCCCTCTGAAGATCTCTTTCTTAGACATCCTTGAGATCCTTAAGCAGAGGGGGAACTGGTCTGCCCTTAACCCTTCTGAGGACGAGTCGGTATACTTGGATGCATTTGGTTCTTGCCCCTCCACCTCCTGGGTGTCTCCGCCTTTCGATCCATTAATGGAAGTGGTGGCTCAGAAGGCGTGGTCAGCTCCGGACACACTGGAACCAACCCCCCACAGGCCCACTAAGTTTATTACGGCCCCTAATAATAAACAGTTTCTGACAAAGGGTGTCCCCGTAGATGCCATGGTGGTAGCAGCTGCCACGAAAAAGGAGTTGGCTGACACTTCTGTACCTGTTCATCCCCCTAATAAAGAGTCTAGGACGATGGATAGATATGGGAAGCGTATGTTTTCCTCAGCGACCTTCTCCATGCAGTCGCTGAATTATTTGTGCCACTTCACCCACCTTCAGAGGGATCTCCTCAAGGAGCTAGGAGATACCCTGCAAGATCCATCAGCTGCGGGGGCTCAAGACAAGATAAACTCCCAGCTGGCGACTCTTAATTCTATCGTTAACTCCTCCATGCGGCTCATTTCGTATGCGGCTGATGGGGCAAGTAGAGCCGCAGGCACAGGCGTGGCTTTGAGAAGACATGCCTGGATGCAGTTATGTAACTTCGCTGATCCCTTCAAGGCGTCTTTCACCAACACCCCTTTTGATGGTTTGGCTCTGTTTGGACCTCAGGTGAAAGATACACTTACCAGGTGTGAGCAGGAAGGCAAGACTCTCTCTGCCGTGGGACTCCGTTTTTCCACTCCCTCTAGACCATACCCTAAGAGTCAGAAGAATGGGAAGATGTGGTTCCGGAAACCCCAAGGAGCCGTGCCTGACATACGTGGCAAGTTTCCCTCCAGAGGCAGAGGAGGGAACAACAATAGACGCCGCTCGTGGGGCAGAGGGGGTCCGCAGAATCAGGGCAGCAGAGAATCTTTCTCTGACAAGCCCTTCCAGCACCCCTGAGGGGCTGCCCAGCTGTCCGCCTTCGGAGGCAGTCGGGGGAAGGTTGTCTCTGTACCCAGAAGCCTGGCCAGATGGGTACAGTCTGTCATATCCGGAGGTTACAAAATCCTGTTTGTCCACACTCCCTTAAAATCAAACAACCCCATCCCAGATGTTCCACCCAGTCTAAGGGAACAGGCAGTACAAGAAATTTCAAGACTGCTAAAAAAAGGGCCATCCAACATGTCCCAGCAGACCAGCAAGGATCTGGAATTTACTCAAAGTTCTTTTTGGTACCAAAAAAGACGGGACTGGAGACCCATTTTGGATCTCAGCAGACTGAACAAGTCTGTTCAAAGAATGAAGTTCCGGATGGTCACGCTTCAGTCCATTCTACCCTTTTTGGGTCAGGACAATTGGATGTGCTCCATAGATCTTCAGGATGCGTACTACCACATCAAAATGGACAGGCATTCCAGAAGATTTCTCCGCTTCCGGCTGGGAGCCAGTCCTTACCAGTTCAGAGCCCTGCCCTTTGGTCTCACCACAGCCCCCAGGGTGTTCACCAAATGCATGGCAGTGGTTACAGCTCACCTGAGATGGCAAGGATTCCAGGTGTTTTCATGTCTAGACGACTGGCTCCTTACTGCTACCACCAGACATCAATTGCTGAGAGCCAGGGATTATACCATCCAAACATGCTCCAACCTAGGTATCTCAATAAATTTCGAAAAGTCTGCATTGTCACCTTGTCAGTCTTTAACCTTTATAGGCGCAAGATTAAATACAAAAGATCTGTCCGCAAGACTTCCAGTAGACAGTGGCAGACATTCGCCGACATGTACAGGTATCATTAGGATGCAGAAAGACTCAGGCCAGATTCATCCTAAAAACCTTTGGTCTCATAGCAGCAGCAATTATATTAGTTCCCCTGGCTCGTTTTCACATGAGGATTCTCCAGTGGATGCTTTTCACCCAATGGTCCTTTCAACAACTTCCTTTGTCTCACAAGATAATAATCACACAGTCATGCAAAGACCACTTGGCTTGGTGGATGGTCTCTCCATCAGTACCCCAGGGCAGACCATTTGTCCTTCCTCCTCCAGTTGCCACGGTGACCACAGATGCCTCCCTGATCAGGACTGTCCAGGGCACCTGGCAACCGCACGAGTACCACTTGCACATAAACGTCTTGAAGATGAGGGCGGTGCTTTTAGCGTTGCAAGCTCTTCAGAAGTCTCTACCCACTTGGAACATTGCAATTCAGACAGACAATATGTCTGTAGTGTGTTACATCAACAAGCAGGGTGGAACCAAGTCATATCCCTTATGTCGAAAAGCACTCAGACTATGTCAGTGGGCGATCTCCTCTCAAAGGTTTCTGACAGCAATGCACATCCCTGGGAAGTCCAACAGAGCTATTCTCATGCCTCACAAGTGGTCTCTCAACCTGACAGTAGCGGACAGAATCTTCCGCAAATGGGGTCAGCCTTGCTGCGACCTTTTCGCAACTCCTCTCAACAGCAAGTGCGACAGTTTCTTCCCTCTCTTCCCTCTTCCTGGACACTCCCCCAGAGATGCTCTAGTTCACGATTGGCCCCAGGGACTTCTGTATGCATTCCCACCCTTTCCTCTAATTCCAAACTAATTCAGAAAGCTACCGTGCTGGGTTGCAGGATGATCCTCATTGCCTCCTACTAGCCTCGACAAATCTGGTTCCCATTCCTGCATCGTCACCTTCTAGAGCAGCCTTGGAATCTGGACCCAGTTTCGGACCTCCTGATCCATCAGTCGGGCGGGCTGCATCAGTCTCTTCAGTCTCTCAACCTCACTGCTTGGTTGCTCCACTTCCAACCTTAGCCACGCTTCCCAGTATTTCCAATTCAGTGCGTGAGATTATCCTTTCTTCACACAAATCTACAACCAGAAGACTTATGCTAGTAAGTGGAAATGTTTCTCTTTCTGGGCAGAGGCTAGAAATATAGATTCCTTCATGGCCCCTGTCCATAACATTCTGGACTTCTTAGCAGAACTTTTTCAAGCGGGCTCATCGTCAGCCACCATTAGAGTTCAATTAGCGGCAATCTCTGATTTCCATACGGGCCTGTCAGAAACCAGCATCATGTCCCATAAGCTTTGCAAAGCCTTTCTGAAAGGAACAATCTTGCTCAGGCCTCCAGTGAGAGATCCCCCACCTCCGTGGGACTTAAATTTGATCCTAGCTTCCTTGATACTGCCTCCCTTTGAACCGGCAGCTTCCTGCTCCTTGAAATTGCTTTCTTGGAAAACCCTCTTTTTGGTGGCCATTACTTCAGCGAGGAACTTCAAGCCCTTTGTGTTCGTCCTCCTTATCTAGTTTTCCATAAGGATAGAGTTTCACTCAGGACTAATCCTTTGTTCCTTCCTAAGATCCCCTCCGAGAACAATTTCATCAGTCCATCGATCTGCCAGTCTTTTTTCCAAATTATTCCAACAAAGCTGAACACAAGGTACACCAGTTGGACGTTCATAGGCAATTACGTTTCTATTTGCAAAGGACTGAGCAAATAAGGAAATCAGACCAACTCTTCCTGTCCTATGCAGAGGGTAAGCAAGGTCGACCAGTGTCTAAAGTAACCTTATCCAGGTGGTTGTCCTCTATTATTACCCTTGTCTGTCAGTTGAGGAATAAAGAACTCCCTGCTAAACCTAAAGGCCACTCTACTAGGGCTTTAGCTACGTTGGTAGCTTTTCAATCAAGGCTACCTATGGGAGCCATTTGTGCGGCGGCCACATGGGCCACCCCTCATACCTTCATTTCACATTATAAATTGGATCTGGCCTCTAGGAGCAGAGCTGATTTTGGTTCCACTGTGCTCAAGAGTCTGTTTCGATGAGCCACCCAGGACTAAGGTGCTAGGGACGCTGTCCCAACCAGCAAGAATGAAGGCGAGAGAGACAACTTAACATTAAGAAGTTATGTACCTACCATAACATTCCATGTTAGTTGTCTTCTTCTCGCCTTCTTTCTTGCGTCCCACCCTCTGTCCCCCTAGCCTAGATGGATCGAGAAGAGTCCTCCTACGAGTCTTGTCACTGGCTGAGTCTTTACCGTTTTATGTCCTCTACCTTTTTCTTCAACCCTCTAGCTGAAGTCTTGCTTTTGGGACAGTTGTCCTTTGTTATGGTGTTAGGTCTTCCAAACGAGATCTGGGGGTCTAGCGCCAGGCATTGTGGGATATAGGGAGGCCTTGAGCCAGTAAGTAGCTCTCGAGCTTTAGAAAATGGCCGAGTCGGAGCTGAGTCGGCTCCGAACCCAACCAGCAAGAAAGAAGGCGAGAAGAAGACAACTAACATGGAACGTTATGGTAGGTACATAACTTCTTATTCTCAGGGTTTGGGGGGGGTGCTGTGATTTTTGACAAACTGCCACTTAAATAGGATGTAGTTTGCTTTAGAGTAGCTCCTAATTGTTGCAGGTTTAGTTGAGTTTTCAAAGCTGATTTTTATTACAAGAGAAACAACTTTGTAGTTTGACCTCACCAGTGAGGATATGACATGGTGGGTGGGTGGGGGGTCAACACTCTCCCTTATTGATGAGTACTAAGTCCAATATGTTTGATTCTCTGTGCATGTATACTATCCAGTCCAGGCTGTTTGTGTTAAAGTGCAAGAAACTTTGTGCCTGTGAGTAAGAGGCAGTGAATGTTGCCCAATCTGTAGAGGAGTAGTTAAAGTTTCCATTGAATAGGGTATTTGCTTAGATGGTGAGCACGTCTAGTAGGTTTAGGTAAGAGCTGTGAGCTTTGTAGGTAATAGAGGGTGATCTGTAGCTGGCCAAGATATCTTGTTTAAGGAGACTTGGACGTATCTGAACTCAAGTGCATTATCATGTTTAACCAACCTGGAGTTATATTTGCTGCTAATGTTGATCGAGACACCTCCACCTTTAGCCTGTCTGTGCTGTTGTTGGTCTAAATGTGTGCAACGCTGTGTAGCCTTCCACAGCCAGAGTACTTTCTGCAGCTTTAAACCAAGTCTGTGGAACAGCACAGGTGCTTATATTCTCCAGAGTGAGAGGAGCTTGTAGGGTACGGAGTTTCTTGTTTAGACTCCGAGCATTTAGCAGTAACACCTTAAGGTTGCTTTGAGTTGTTTGTGTGTGTGTTTTTTCCATTTCTGTTGGTAGTTTTGTTATTTTTGACAGTGCCTAAAAAAGGCTGTAAGGGGGTAGATAAAGTCATGGCTAATATCTGAAAGCCCAGAGGAGACAGGTGAAGACCGTCCTTGGCAAAGTAATGTGGTCTGTAGCCATGTCCTCCCATGCTAATAGACTTTGGAGTCCCTTGGAGTGACACCAGAAACTAAGCCTGTTATTAAAATCAATCATTTTCTGTTTACTGTGGCATCATCCTTGCCGAAGGTAGAATGCTGCTCAGTGCAAGGCCCATACCTATCTGTGACATACATTCAGAGAGATACTTAATGTCTCTTTTCATATCGTCCAGTGAAGTATGTCTCAGTTCATTTACACCCACATGGACTATGATAGAATCATATTGGTACCTGTGTTGCAGTAACTTGAGTGTTCATAGGTTCATACTAGGCTATCTGCCCTAGGGCATTTATAGGCCTAGCCAGAGTGTGTTTGGCTTTCACCACCCATTTTAAATGAATTTTGCTATGCCCTTTTTCGAGGTTAGTATACTGTGCCTCTGTCTAACAGTGACACAGAAGTGATACCCGGGGTAAACCTATGATCTCCCATCCACTCATCAAGATTCCTCTTGAAGAGAGTCAATGAAGGACTCTGCCTAACCTGGACTGGGATTTTATTCCAGAGTGAAGGGAGCTTCTGGGTTATGAATCTGTCCCTCCAGCATGTCCTATTTATTTCAGTGCTGAGGTTCAAGTCTCGAGCGTAGCTCGATGGGATTTGGATTTTCTGAGCTGCAGCATGTCCATTAATTCCGGGTTGAACATGGCTTTATACGTCAGGCACAGATCGCCTCTGAGCAGGTGGTATGCCACTGAGTAGAGCTGGAGTTTCTTTAACCGGGCAGCATATGGCATCTGTTTGAGCCCTTTGATCCTCTTGGTGAGGTACTTTTGGGGTCTTTCCAGTTGCTGCAAGTGTCTGGTAAGGTACATCCCAAAAGTGGCATTGTACTCAATTATGGGCCTGATGAGGGATGAGTAAAGAGGCACGATGACCTCCCCTGATCTAGATGTGAATCCCTTCATGATTAGATGGGCTATATAAAATGTTTTTCTAACCACTTTGGCCACGTGGTTTTCAAATGAGAGATTGCTATCAACTTGGGTCCCCAGGTCCCTAATTACTTCTTCCGTTAATGGATTACCACCTATGTGGTAATTTGTGGGCACTTTGTTCTTGCCAAAGGGGATGACTATACACTTTTTGGCATTTAGCTTGAGGCCATGGCTCTGGCACCAGTTGTCTGTTTCTATGAGGCCTTTTTGTAGGATGCTTGTGTCGGCTGGAGAGTCAATTATGGCGCCTAGTTTGCAGTCATCTGCGAACTTGGTCAGCCACAGTCCTTCCGTGTTGGCCTGTACCTCCGAGAAATATATACCAAACAAGAGAGGTCCCAGGACTGAGCCTTGTGGGATGCCACTTGTAACTGGTTTGGAGTCTGACATGGCTCCAGCAATTCTAACCATGTGGGTTCTGTCCGTGAGCCAGTTTGCAACCCATCTAGTGACATAGGGGTTTATATTTAAGCTGGTGAGCTTATCTATAATGCCCGAGTGGGGTATTGTATCGAAGGCTTTTGCGAGGTCCAGGTAGGCTGTGTGGACCACCTTCCCCTCGTCAATGGCCTTGGTGACTGTTTCAACGAAATCGACCAGGTTTAAGAGGCAGGATTTTCCCCTTAACAAAGCCGAACTGGGTAGGATCCAGTGTCTGTAGGTCCCCAATATCTTTATTTATGAGGTCCATGATGATCCTTTCCATAGCTTTGCAGACCAAGCTAGTCAGGCTTATGGGGCGATAGTTTCCAGGATCTGTTGAGGCACCACCTTTGTGGAGAGGGACCACTGTTGCTGTACGCCACTCTTTGGATACATATCCTGTAGTAAGGCTGAGATTGAACAGTAGTTTTATGTTTGGGTTTAGCTCTTCTTGGAGTTCATGTATGACGCAGCCCGAGACACCCTCTGGTCCCATTGATGCTGTGTTTTTTGCTTTGGAGAGGGCGGCTCTTACCTGAGCATCTGAGATGTCAGGGGGGCAGCACTCTGCTGGGATAGATATTTGCCCTTTTGGTGGGGAGGGAGGGGAGAAGTTTACGCTGAACCTGTCAGCTAGGATGTTGGCAATGTCTGTGGGTTCGGTGTATTTTTTGTCATTTTGGACTAATTCTGAGCATATCTGGGAATTCCCACCCAGGTTCCTAACATAACTAAGGAAAGCCTTGTGATTATCCTTAGTGTCCTGTGCAATTTTTCTCTCAAAGCTGGCCTTAGACGATTTTATGAGTGCCCGTAGTTTTTTGCTAACACTGATCAGGGATGCCTTCCCTTTTTGGGATTTTGCTCTATCATGTAGTAGCTTCCTCCTTCTAGTGTATAGTTTGTTTATGGCTGGGGTCCACCAGACAGGACACCTGCCTTAGGAGGATTGGGTCTTGGTTTTATTTGGGATTGCATGATCCATGCATTCCTGAAGGTGTTCATAGAATGCGTTTATAAAGGATTCTGCGGTTTGGGTCATATTTTCCACAGGCCCGGGGGCTTTGAAGGATTCCACCTCAGTTTTGAGGAGTGTGAAATTTGCTTTAGAGAAGTTTTTCACTGTGGTTTTCTGGGCAGGGGGTGGGGTCGGGATGTGAATATCCAGTGAGATTAGTTTATGGTCTGATCTTACCAGTGAGGGATACACTTCTGGTCTGGAGCATGGAGCCCCCATGTTGGTGATGATCAGGTCCAGTATGTTTTCCCCTCTTGTGGGAGTGGTAATAAGTTGTTCCATAGCATTTGAGTTTATAAATTCTAGGAACCTTTGGGCTAGGGTGTTGGAGCTAATATCAGATCATAGCACTGCATGATATTGCAGATCCTTGCTCCTGACAAGCAACTAACTGTAATCTTCTCCATGTCCAGCCTGGTGAGAGGGGTATGTGTGTCGTACAATAGAATATCCGATGACAAGGGTGCTAGGTAGTGTTTGCTTACCTTATGGGCTTTGATCTTGCAGGATAACTGTGTGTAGGATTGAGTGTGGTGTTAGGCATTGTTTTTGGTGTTTGCTTTATTGGTTGATATGTTAGTTGATATGATAGGTGTTGTCTTTTGATGACTTAGGAGATATTTGAGGTATGGAGTGGTTTCTTTTAAATGCCTCAGCATAAGAAGGTCTGTGTGTGTGGTGAATGATATGTGTGAAGGATGTAGTGTGTATGTGTGTTCTTGACAACCTTGTTTGTGAGATTTGTGCCTCCAAGGAAGTTATGCATGTACAGCTGTCATATATTGTGTTAGTTTATTTATGGATTAAAAAGTTGTCTGAGTACATGAGGCAATTGCTACATTGTCTCAGGGTGCCCATATCTACCACGTTGGCCACAGAGATGGTAGGAAATAAATGTATGTTGTCAGGACCGGTACTAGGGGTGGGCTGTTTTGGTTTAGGAATTTGGTTTTACAGGGGTCAAGTGAGTGGTGTGCAAGGTTAATGGTAGATATTAGGTAGTGCTATGATCTGATATTAGTGCTGTTTGAAGTACTAACTAGCTGTCCCAAGCTTATTTCCATGCAGAACTTTTCTGTGTTACAGAGTAAATTCATAGGTACCAGCTTTTCAGGTTTGCTACTGTACAGGGTAATGCTGACCACCATGTGGTGAACAGTTCCACAAAAAACTGCCTTTTATAGCAGAACCCTCTCCTCCTACCACCCAACACTACAACCTGTGAGAGATGCACTTATCTAGCCAAACTGGAGGTAAAGCTCTCTCCAACCAAGACTGAACTTGACAGTCATGAGGAGAAGGTAAACATTTGCACCACACCACACTCATCACATAGTCTCACTAAATCTACACCACCAAAATCCACACATAGTAACACAAAAACATTCACAGAGGCTCTCAATAATAATCTGTCTAAGCAACAGAGACCTCCAAAGCAGAAACGCAAGCAACCTCCATCCCCCAACACAACCCAAATGACACATAGCCCACAGACTCAGTGTGCCACTCAACCACAGCCAATAAGGCAAAACAACATACCCAACACACTAGTCATAGGTGACTCTATAGTCAGGCACACTGATGTCCCATTCACCAGGCTAAACAAGGAGAAGGTTAAGGTCAAATGCCAGGATCCACCACATAACTCACGCACTCAGGTCACCCCACAACAAGTACAAATATGACTCTGTCATTGTCCATGTTGGTGTGAATGACCTGAGACATACCTCCCTGGACTACATGAAAAGAGACATGGGAGAGCTCTCCAATCTGTAGCCCAGGCAGGTATGACCCTAGCCCTGAGTAGCATTCTGCCATCACCCAGAATGATACCGCAGTACAAGGACAAAATGATTGACTTCAACAATTGGTTAAACTTCTGGCGTCATTCTAAGGGGATCCAGTATCTGTCTGCTTGGGATGACATGGTCGACAGACCACGATGCTTTGCCACAGATGGCCTGCACCTGTCGCCCCTGGAATTCCGGATACTGGCTAAGGCTTTTGCTGCCCCTATAGTGCCTTTTTTAGGCAAGGTTCAAATAACAAATCCACCACCATAACAGGAACGGGAAAGCAAAAACTGAGGGCAATGCTACTCAATGCTAGAAGTCTAAATCTCAAAATGCACTCACTCGGGCACTCCTTAAAATGGAGAACATCGATATCTGTGCAGTGACTGAGACCTGGTTCAAGGCTCCAGAGAACACCCCTGCACTACCAGGTTATAACTCGTACCACACTTTTCGGCCATGTAACCTGGACCGAAACACCAAAGGCGGACGTGTGTCCATATTCATTAAGGATATCCACACCTCCAGGCTAGTTGCTCAGCACAATGCATCCAAGGTTATCCAAGTGCAACTAACTCTGGGCAAAACTGCAATCCAAATTGTAGCTTGCTACAGATCCCCCACCATGCCCCAGGATTCCCACTCCTCTTTTCTTGATGTACTAGAAAATATTAGGGTTCAACCAAACACCCTAATAATGGGCGACTTCCAACTACCCCACCATTAACTGGGAAAACTACTCGTGTACCAACTCCTTAGCTCAATGCTTTCTGGAATTCATAAACTCCAATGCCCTGGATCAACTTATCCACACCCCCATCAGGGGCAACAGTATCCTAGACCTAGTCATTACCAACATGAGTGACTGGTGTTCCACACCTGAAGTCAACTCCTCATTGGTCTGATCTGACCATAAGCTAATCACCCTTGATATCCACATCCCGCCCCCACCCCCCATTAAGGAAACCAAGTAAAAAAAATTCTCCAAAGCCAACTTCATGCTTCTTAAGACAGAAGTGGTGAACTTCATGACACCCATGCAGATGAGACAATACAGTTACAACTGCTGAATCCTACACAAATGCACTCTATAAGCACTTACATGAGTGCATGGATTGTCCTATCCCAAACAGAACCAAGACGCTATCCTCCAAAAAAAGGAAGCCAATCTGGTGGTCCCCTGCCATAAACAAACTGTACAACAGAAGGAAGAAACTGTTGCAGAAGAGAGTAAAATCCCATGAGTGGAGGAGCTCCCTGGTCAGCCTCAGTAAGAAGCTGAAATCCCTTATAAGATCCTCCAAAGCTAGCTACGAAAACAAAATTGCTACTAATTCCAAGGACATCCACAAAGCATTCTATAGCTATGTCAAGAATCTCGATGGCAACACCCAGATCTGCTCTGAGTTACAGTACAAAGGCACGAAAATTACAGAACCAACTGATATTGCCAACATCCTGGCAGATAGGTTCAGTGCTAACTTTACCCCCCTCTCACCCCCTAAAGGGCCCATATCTATACAGGAAGAATGCAGCATCCCTGTAATCACAACTACGCAGGTAAAAGTTGCACTCTCTTAAGCCAAAAACACAGCATCCATGGGACCGGACAACATCCCAGGCTGCGTTTTACACAAACTTCAGAACGAACTGGCTCCCCACTTAAGCACCATGTTCAATAATAGCCTGGCATCAGGCTTTGTGCCCACTGAATGGCGCACAGCAACAGTTATCCCACTCCACAAAGGGGAAGCCACCACTGATCCTGGGAACTGTCAACCTATTAGCCTGACGAGCCTGGTCTGCAAGGCCATGAAATGTGTCATCATGGAACGCATAAACAATGACATTGTTAACCTCCAAACTCTGGATCCCATCCAGTTCGGGTTTGTGAAAGGCAGATCATGCCTCCTGAACCTGATCGACTTCTTTGAGGCAGTCACCAAAGCCTTAGATGAGGGTAAGGTGGTTCACACAGCCTATCTTGACCTCGCCCAGGCTTTCGACACCATCCCCCATTTTGGAATTATAGCTAAACTCACTAAACTAGGTATAAATCCGTACATCACAAGATGGGTTGCCAACTGGCTTACTGACAGAACCCACACTGTAAAAGTTGCAGATTCCAAATCTGACCTCAAAGCAGGGACAAATGGAGTACCACAGGGTTCTGTCCTGGGACCTCTCCTGTTTGGTATCTACTTCTCTGAAGTACAGGCTAACACAGAAGGCCTCTGACTAACGAAGTTCGCAGATGACTGCAAACTAGGAGCCATAGTCAAGTCCCCAAATGATGTGGATATCCTGCAGAAGGGCCTCGCCTAAACAGATGCCTGGTGTCAGAGCCATGGTCTCAAGCTCAGTGCCAAAAAGTGCAGTGTCATCCCCTTTGGTAAAAACTCTGTACCCATGAACTACCACATAGGCATCAATCTACTTAACACCGAATGCGTGATAAGAGACCTTGGGGCCTAGGTGGACAGTAGTCTCTCCTTTGATAGTCACATTGCCACAGTAGTCAGGAAGCTCTTCTATGTGGCACACCTCATCATAAAAAGGTTCTCATCCAGGAAAAAGAGGTCATTGTTCCCCTCTACTCGACACTCATTAGACCCATTACAGAGTACAGCGCCTCTTTTGGAATGTACCTCACAAGACATCTGCAGCAGCTGGAAAGGCCACAGAAGTACCTCACAAAGAGGATTACTGGCCTCAAACAAATGCCCTACACTGACCGTCTCAAAAAACTCCAGCTTTACTCCGTAGCATATCGCCTACTCCGAGGTGATCTCTTTCTAACATATAAAGCTATGTCAAACCCAGAGTTGTTGGACATGCTACACCTAAAGAAATCCCAATCCCTTCGAGCTACACGCTCTAGGGACCTAAACCTTGTTACCACAATAAACAGGACATGCTGGAGGGATAGATTTCTGTCCCAGAGACTTCCCATACTCTAGAACAGGGTACCCATCTATGTCAAGCAAAGTTCTTCATTAGCACTCTTCAAGAAAAATCATGATGAGTGGATGGGAAATAGGAAATACACCCCGGGGATCACTTCTGTGTCACTGCTCGACAGTGGCACAGGAAAATAACTTTCTTGGGTGGTATAAGCCAGGGAACCTTGTTGGCTAGACTTATGTAGGCCCTTGGGCTGATAGCCTAGTACCTACCTATGAAAAAAAAGCTGGAAACTAGCTCCCATGTTTCTTGGCCAATAAACGACTGCAGTTTGAGTTCCCTGGAATGCTTCCCAACTCAAGTGAGACCAGATAAACGCCTTCTGCCACAAGATAGATGATCCTAGAACGTCTTAATGTAAAAGCACTACAAAAGCTCTGCACTCACCCTGCATTCAACTCAATCCTACAAACATATTCCTACCAGAACTCTTAAGATCCTCCAACAAATACCTACTAACCATAACTAAACCCAACAAAAGGGCAGGGAAATTTCTGTATTCCCCATATTATTGAAAAGTTATGGAACAATCTGCCATCTCACATAACTCAAATAGACCACGCTAACACCTTCAGAACAGCCTTAAAATCACACTACCTAAATAATCCATTGTGTACCTGCCACACAGACAAACCACCCTGAATACTCTTTACTTATTTTAACTACTAACTTCAAACTCAATAAATGTGCAAAATAAAACAAATGTTCACTCTGTTTTCTTCAAATGTACATTCTCTGTATAAACCTTATGAAATGATTAACTTGTTCTATATTTGCTTTATATACTTGCTTTATTTAGAATTTAGAATTTTTTTCCTGAATTTTTTTGAATCAATCATTGTCAAAAATATCTAATGTTAAGTTGTCAATCTCGCCTTCATTCTTGCTTGATGGGTTCGGAGCCGATCCCTCGGCTCCGTCTCGGCACTTGCTAAGCTCGAGAGTCACTTTTACCAGCTCGAGGCAGCCCCATATCCCATGATGCAAGGCGGTAAGTACCCAGATCTCGTTTGCCGCTTCGCTTATGAGGTCCTCCTTTTACCAGCTCCTGGTAAGTGATTCACTTTATTAATATTAAAGCCCCCTTTTGTTAAAAAAATACTTTATTGTTAGTTATAATTTAATTATTTAGATTTCCTGACAGAAAATCCCTGTCTTTTTTAATATTTTTTAGTCAAACTTTACCCATCCCATCCCTCCCTGTTAGGGTGTGTGTGTGTTTATTTTTAGGAATACCTTTTTGGTATTTTCTTTAATTTAAATTTTTTGACTGGTGTGTGTGTGTTTAAGCACCATGTCAAAGGAGAGGGTCTCAGGTTTTAAGAAGTGTGACTCGTGCTGTCAGAAGATGTCTCTGACAGACGGTCACACTTCTTGCCTGTATTGCCTGGGGCCTCTTCACCTGCAGGACTCCTGTGCTATTTGTCATTCCTTCAGCCAGAGAGTCCTGCAGGAGAGACGCAACAAGCTGATACTTAGGGGCCTTCTTAAGCCGGAGGGCTCTCCGGCTAAGTCGGCTCCGTCAAAATCAGCAAAATCTTCCAAGGCCCAGGCTTCTGTGTCTAAGCCTGCGGCCTCGGCTCCGACTCGTTCCAAGTCGAGATTGGCTCCGGCTGGAGCCGATTCTGGCTTAACAAAGCCTTCGGCACCGATGGCTATCGGTGCCGAATCTGCATCGACCACTTCGGTGTCGGCTCCGATCGGTTCCGACACCCATGTGGCACAGGCATCGGTGTCGGCTCCGATCGGCTCCGACACCGTTACTTTGGTGGCTGTATCGGCTCCGGCTGGAGCCGATACATCGAGGCATCCTGTCGGCTCCGAGAAGTCGGCTCCGACAGGATCTTTAGTATCGGTTGCGATGGCTCATTCCAGGAAGAGGTCGAGGTCTGCTTCCTTGGAGCCGATACTTTCGGCTCGGCTTCACCTCTTCTTCGAACGGAGCCATCGGAGCCGATCTTCAAGGTCATCCAGACTGTCAGATCATGACCTAGAGAGAGTGGTCAGTAGATTACTTAAGTCACAGGTACTGGCCCAAATGTTACATAGTCCGTCTCAACAGACGACTGTTGGTCCACACCCGTTACAATTCCTCCTTCAACTCTACCCCAGAGCTTGGAGTTGGGGTCTTCGAAGGTTACTGCTACGGCTGGAGGACGGATACCCCTTCTGTTCCTTCAGCCTCTACTCTTATCTCCTCTCGAGACCTTCCTTAGAGAGAATCGGTGGTCGGGCTTCCATGGTCTCCTCCGAGGGGGTGAGTGGTATGGGACCCTTGTTCGAGCCCGCTCTTCCCTTGGAGCCTCGGCCTTGGTGAGCTCGGCTCCGACATCTGCCTCGGAGACTTCCCTTCGGTGGTCCCTGGAGCTCCTAGTTCTTGAACGGGTTCTCTCGGACCTGCCTGGAAGGGAGCATTCGAGGTGATGAAGAGTGGGCTGGCCACGGGTATCAGTCAGCAGGCTGTTGCCGTAGCTCCTCCCTCTATAGTACCTCTTGACATCTCTGCCACTTCTCTTGGTACACGACCCGGAGATCCTCCGCCTCAGGTTTCCCCATTGGGAATTTCCCCTCTTCCGAGGATTCTCCTGATGTTTCGGGAGATCCTCCTAGGAAGAGGACTTGTAAGAGGAAGCATGTAGACTCCCCGAGTCTGTCACTGGATACTGACTTTGATGAGTCAGAGGGATCCCTAGATCCCCTCTGAGGATGTCTCCTTCTCAGACATCCTAGAACTCCTGAAACAGAGGGAAACTGGCCCACCAACAATCCCTCTGAGGATGAGTCAGTATACCTAGAGGCGTTTGGATCTCGGCCCTCCACCTCCTGGGTGTCTCCGCCTTCGACCCCCTTATGCAGGTTATTGCACGAGGCGTGGGCAGCTCCTGACTCTGTAGAGCCAGTCCCTAGGAGGCCTTCAAAATTTATCACTGCCCGTGTGACAAGCAATTCCTCACCAAGGGTGTCCCGCTGATGCCATGGTGGTGGCTGCGGCCACCAAAAAGGAACTTGCAGATCCTTCCGTGCCCGTCCATCCTCCTAATAAGGACTCTAGGACCATGGATAGGTACGGTAAGTGGATGTTTTCCTCAGCGACCTTTGCTATGCGTTCGCTGAATTACCTATGTCACTTCACCAGACTCCAGAGGGATATCCTTAAGGAGCTGGGTGAAGTAGTTCAGGATCCTACAGCTGCAGGGGCTCAAGAAAAAATTGCTTCGCAGCTAGGAACCCTCAATTCCATTGCAAACTCCTCCATGCGGCTAATATCTTATGCTGCGGATGGAGCGAGTAGAGCCGCAGGTACAGGTGTGGCTCTTAGACGCCAAGCCTGGATGCGGCTATGTGAATTTTGGATCCCTTTAAGGCGTCCTTCACAAATTCTCCCTTTGATGGGTCAGCTTTGTTTGGCCCTCAGGTGAAGGAAACCTTGACCAGGTGTGAGCAGGACGGCAAGACTCTTTCTGCTGTTGGAGTCCGTTTTCCACCCTTCTAGACCTTATCCCAAAGGACAGAAAGGTGGGAAAATGTGGTTCCGTAAATCCCAAGAAGTCACGCGGATTCACGTGGTCAGTTTACCCCTAGAGGCAGAGGGGTAACAACAACAGACGCGCTCTAGAGGCAGAGGGGTCGAAAAACCAGGGAAACAGAGAGCCTCTCTCTGACAAGCCCTTTCAGCATCCCTGAGGTGTTGCCCGGCTGTCCCTCCTTGGAGGCAGTCGGGAAGATTATCACTGTACCCAGAAGCCTGGCATTCCCTCACTCAAGACAGATGGGTACAGTCGATCATATCCAAGGGTTACATAATTCCTTTCGAGGAAAGTCCCTTCCCTCAAATTCCTTCCAGATGTACCACCGGTCTAAGGGAAATTGCAGAGTTAGAAGTCTCAAAACTACTGCAAAAAGAGCCATTCAGCCAGTTACATTAGACCATTCAGAGCCCGGAATCTACTCAAGGTTCTTTTGGTCCCCAAAAGACGGAGACTGGAGACCAATATTGGATCTCAGCAGACTCAACAAGTCTGTCAGGAAGACAAGATTCGAATGGTCACTCTTCAGTCAATTCTGCCCTTCTTACAGAAGGACAACTGGATGTGCTCAATAGATCTTCAGGATGCGTACTATCACATCAAAATTCACAGACGCTCCAGGAGATTTCTCCGCTTCGGCTGGGGTCCAGTCATTTCAGTTCAGAGCCCTGCCCTTTGGTCTCACTACAGCCCCAGAGTGTTCACCAAATGCATGGCAGTGGTCACGGCTCACCTGAGACGTCAAGGATTCCAGGTGTTTCCGTATCTCGACGACTGGCTCCTGTCAGCCACCACCAGGCATCAGCTTATACAAGCCAGGGATTACACAATAAACCTTTGTTCTCATTTGGGCATCTCGATCAACTTGAAAAGTCATCCTTATTGCCCTGCCAGTCTATTACCTTCATAGGCGCAAACTTAAACACTGTTCGGATGTCAGCTACCCTTACAGATCAAAGAGTTTCAGACATTCAGAGTCATGTCAGGATCATTCTGGCCAACAAGAAAGTACAGGCCAGAATGGTTCTAAAGGTATTAGGTCTCATGGCTGCGGCCATTACTCTTCTTCCCTGGCTCGATTCTACATGCGCCTTCTTCAGTGGATGCTGTTCACACAGTGGTCATACCAGCAACTTCCAATGCGTCACCAGATTCTGGTGACTCAGACATGCAAAGAGCATCTTGCTTGGTGGATCACATCTCCTCAGGTTCACCAAGGCAGGTACTTTGTACCCCATCCCGATAGCCACTGTCACCACGGATGCCTCCCTGATCGGGTGGGGGGGGTCATTATCAGGGCAGGATGGTTCATGGGACGTGGCAGCCGTTCGAGTACCATCTGCACATAAATGTCCTGGAGATGAGAGCAGTGCTTTTAACGTTGCAAGCCCTCAACGACTTTCTTCCCGTAGGGACAATTGCAGTCCACACAGACAACATGTCTGTAGTTTGGGATATCAACAAACAGGGCGGAACCAAGTCCTACCCCTTGTGTCGAGAAGCGCTCAGACTATGGCAATGGGCGATCTCCTCTCATCGGTTTCTGGTAGCAACGCATATCCCTGGGAAAACCAACATTGTAGCGGACAGATTGAGCAGAGCTATTCTCATGCCTCACGAGTGGTCTCTCAAGCAATCTATAGCGGAAGAGATTTTTCTGGAATGGGGTCGTCCATGTTGCGATCTTTTTGCTACTCCCCAAAACAGCAAATGTCCAGACTTCTTCTGCCTCTTCCCTCTATCAGGCCATCCCCCCAGAGACGCTCTGACCCAGGATTGGCCCCAGGGACTTCTTTATGCCTTCCCTCCATTTCCTCTGATCCCTCAGGTTATCCAGAAAGCTACCGTTTTGAGAGCCAAATTGATTCTCATTGCCCCTTACTGGCCTCGACAAGTTTGGTTTCCGTTCCTCCATCATCACCTTTTGGTGCAGCCGTGGCATCTGGACCCAGTGCCAGATCTTCTGATTCACCAATCGGGTCAGCTGCACGGTCAATCCCTTCTCTCAACCTCACAGCATGGTTGCTCCACTTCCTTCCTTAGCCAGGCTTCCTTTGATCTCTAACCCAGTTAGAGACATCATAGTAGCTTCACTAAAATCCTCTACCAGGAGGATTTATACAAGCAAATGGAAACGTTTCTCTTATTGGGCTAAGGCCAAGAATATTGATCCCTTTACTGCCCCTGTTCAGGCAGTCCTGGACTTCTTAGCAGAGATTTTTCATGCAGGCTCCTCTTCTTCCACAGTCAGAGTTCAATTGGCTGCTATCTCCAACTTTCATGTCGGGTGCAGATCATAATATTATGTCCCATAGGCTCTGCAGGGCCTTCTTGAAAGGAATTTTCCTACTAAAGCCTCCAATCAGGAATCCTCCTCCTCAGTGGGATCTAAATTTAGTGCTGACATCCTTGATTCTTCCCCTTCGAGCCAGCTGTTTCTTGTTCCCTGAAACATCTTTCTTGGAAAACTTTATTCCTAGTGGCTATTACATCTGCCAGGAGGGTGTCTGAACTTCATGCTCTTTCGGTTCGACCCCTATTTGGTTTTTCACAAAGACAGAGTATCTTTGAGAACTAACCCAACCTTTTGCCTAAGGTCGCTTCAAAGAACAATTTGAATCAATCCATTGATCTCCTGTATTTTTCCTAACTATTCAGATAGGGCTGAACAAAAGCTACATTATCTTGATGTCCACCGTCAACTTAGATATTATTTGGACAGAACAAAAAATTTAGAAAATCTGATCAACTTTTTGTTTCCTGTGCGGATAATAAGAAGGGCCTTCCTGTTTCTAAAGTGACCTTGTCCAGATGGCTTTCTTCGGTCATTTCTGAAATTTATCTGCTCAGGGGAAAACAGCTGTGCTCAAAACCTAAAGCACATTCAACTAGGAGCTTAGCTACTTCTACAGCTTTTCAAGCTAGACTTCCTTTGGACACTATTTGTGCAGCGCCACTTGGGCCACTCCTCACACTTTTGTTTCCCATTACAAATTGGACTTGGCCTCCAGGGACAGAGCCAGTTTTGGCTCTACAGTCCTCAAGAGTTTGTTCCATTGAGCCACCCAGGATAGAGGTGCTAGGGACGCGGTCCCATCAAGCAAGAATGAAGGCGAGATTGACAACTTAACATTAAGAAGTTATGTACCTACCATAACGTTCCATGTTAGTTGTCTTCTCTCGCCTTCTTTCTTGCGACCCTCCCTCCTTCCCCTGGCCTGGACAGACCTTGTTATAAGAAACTGTTATGCTTAAGACCATTCAGATCTGGTCCTTATTTCATCTGTAAGTTTCTTTCTTCCTTTTGGAAGTATTTTATGCTTGGTGCTATTGCCCTTTGTCATCAAACGAGATCTGGGTACTTACCGCCTTGCATCATGGGATATGGGGCTGCCTCGAGCTGGTAAAAGTGACTCTCGAGCTTAGCAAGTGCCGAGTCGGGGCCGAGGGATCAGCTCCGAACCCATCAAGCAAGAAAGAAGGCGAGAGAAGACAACTAACATGGAACGTTATGGTAGGTACATAACTTCTTATTTTATAAATGTATTAAGTGTACTGTGGAGGTTTTCTCCCCAGGCCTCCACTGAAAATGGGTTCTCTGACCCAGTGGACTTTCCCAGTTAACAATTGTCAATAAATAACTAAGTAAAAGTAGCTCTCAAGTGCAGATTAACATAAAATAACTAAGTCCAAAATAAACCCTCTGGCTGATGAAACAGTATCACTGCATGTTTCCCCAACTTGGACTGACCAGGCTATTTTATTACTGACACTAGAATAGCAGTCCCACTCTTAATATAAAAGCATACTTGTTTTGTCAAAAGTGAAAAAGTACAAACTAGCTGCAACAAGCAATTGTCCTTTTACTCCCCCTTGTGCATTTCCCAACTCTTTTAGACCAGGCTACCATTCTTCTCCCAGTAGAATTGCAGTCCCTGTTTTCCCAGTCTTCTGAATGTAAAAACACACTTTAGTCAATCAAAAGTGAAAGGTATCAGAAACAAATCAAGCAATTAGCTACCATACCTAATTTTCACTTAAGCCTACCTTTATGTATCCCAACTCAGACAGATAAGACTACCTTTCTTCTGCCTGTAGACTTGCAGTCTCAGTCTTCTTAATGTAAAAACTCACTTTAGCTAAATTTGTTTCAGGTAACTTTTCACTTGTGACTAACAACCATAGCTGGCGTTAGGCACCCGCGGAACCCGCGGCCGCAGGGAGCCCCCGATCACTTGCCCTCGTAAGAGGGCCCCCATGCAGCAGCCGCAGGTTTCTCCTTCTCCATCATTCATTCCTCCATCCTACACACATTGTAGATGTCCGCACAGCTACATAATGTCACCATGCAATCGCAAACTTTTTTCTGTTTTTTTTTTCAACTTGCCTGTAAGCTGCGCTCAATTAGGTCCGCTTCAGTGAAGCAAGGGACCTGATTGCCTGCAGCAAACAAGTAAGAAAGTTGCCTTTTTTTGATTGGTGAAGACGTATCTTCTACTAAATGTAATGTTTCAGTCAAAAGTGCTCTGCTTTTGTGCATCTGATAGGGTGACAACTTTTTATTGTTCAGATCTTTCCCTATTTGGAGGTCCCCAACCATCTCTCTTTTCTGGTACTCAACTGAATATCGATTTTCCAAACATTCCCCATCAACGGATGTAAATAAATATACCCTAAGATAGTAACACATTTTGATGGACTCCTGTGCTACATTTTAATATAAATAAATTATAAATAAACCCTAAAATGATAATACATTTTGATGAATGGCTGTACTTCATTTTTATGTTAGCAACTGAACTGTTAGCACAGAAACGTTTGTGATATGCCAATGAATAAATTAGCAAAATAACTGTCTGGGATCTACTCCACAAAGGCAGGCAAAACTGATCCCATATTATTTTAGCACTACATATGCATATATAAATGTGTGTGTGTGTGTGTGTGTGTGTGTGTACGAGTTCCATACTTGTGTGTTTTAATATACATTTACCATATAGTTCTCACTCCCCCCTCTCTAAAGTCAGGGGAAAAGTAAAAAAATAATCATGAGTAAAGCCACACTGTTAAATGCAATTTTAAAATACTGACAGTATTAATTTACAGAACTTATGGAGTCTTGCTGTAGGTGGCTTGGACGCTCTAAATTGGCCCTAGGTGTGAGTGCGTGCTAGTGTGTGCCTTCTGTGGAAGGTTGGGCGCTGGGCTGGCAACTCGACACCGTAAAACTCCCCTGCCAGTTATGAGTGGACACGTGATCCTCTGTGGCAGCCCCTAACTGGGAAAAATCCGAAAGAAGAAGACAGAAGAAGAGAATTTGTAATACTATGCATTTTGTGCTGAACAAGAAAGCTGTAACTCAAGCATGGACTTGTGTATTGGCTTTATTCCTCACTGAGCCCCCATATCCAAACTGTGGAACTCTGCCCCTCAATATGAAACAACTAGGAAGCTCCCAGCGTGGTTAGTAACTGACTCTTTATACTTATAATAGTGAATTATGATCATATCACTGATCTTAATGAGCATGTTATGTGTTAGAGACATGGATGCCAACAAATTCACTTTGAGAGCGAAGGTGGAGAGATGAATCTTGGCATCCATGTTGATAACACAATTTTTTGTTACGATCAGATATCTGATCTGTATTCTTTGTAGTACATAGAGATTTATCTTCTCCATGTACCGCTAGTTAGTGAAAAAAAATAGATTTAAAAAGTTATATGTTGAATCGGCTTTTAAAGCTGGTAAAGCAGTAGAAAATGGTTGATGTCTTATGTGTTCCTTGTCTAAGAGAAGCAGCTGTAATGAAAGTGCTAGATATACTTTAGCAGACAACAGGAAGAAAGGGGACTTGAACTACATCTGCTTCATGCTGCTGCTGCTGCTTTCTTGCCAGCACTGTCTGCTTTTAATACAGACTCGATGTCAGCTGTGCCTAGGGAGTTCTTAACAGTCCTCCAAACATTGTAAAAGTCAGTTCTCCCTCAGCAGTAGCACTTAACCAGGATATTATTATCTTCATAACTGACACTTCCTTATTACCACCTCTTCACCCCATTACTTCTATTAATTTCACTCTCTGACTCTCTAAATATACCAAAACCCTGTTTTTTCTCCCACTGCAATATTGCACATCCTGTACATATTATACTAACTTACTTTTAATTTAAACTGGCTAAAATTTCTCTAAATATTAAATCATTATCATTAAAGCTGTATCGATTTTTAGTCAATATTTTATGTTATGCCTAATTTGGTATAGCTGCTTAAACTATACATTTTTATTGTGCAAGCACTTCACTTTGTCAACAAAAATAACACACACATGCATGCACACATGTATTCAGTCTACAAGTGCAAACAACCTCAGCAGTAGTATAGGCTTTGGCAGTATATATGCTTGGTCAGCTCACATACTAAGCAGAATAAACAGTATCAGAAATGCTACAGTTTGCACATATGGAAGAAACTTAATATTAAGAAACAAAATGCTGAAGCTTGGTAAATATGTAAACCACAGCATTCTACATCAGGCCCATTGTTGCTGTCTGTGGTGTTTGATTTATTTGTATATTGTCCAAAGTGATGCAGTTTATCCCCAAAAGTTAAATGCGTGCACTGAAGGATTTCTGTCAAAGATGTGCTCATACTGCATTTTATGTATGTTGTTTGTCTTTCGGCTTTTCCCAGTTAGGGGTCGCCACAGCAGAACTCCACCGCGGGGAGGACATGCAGACTCCACACAGAAGGCACTTCCAACCCGATCCGAGGATCAAACGGGAGAACCTCTTGCTGTGAGGCAACAACGCTACTGCTGCACCACTGCATTTCCTGTATGCAGGAGATTAATATTAATGTTGTGCTGACACTTTCTGCATTGTAGGACTTGACAGTGACATTAAAAGCTCTTAATGCATTCATCAAATATATGAATAGTTTGTATTCTGGTGGAAGAAAACAGACACATGAGCAGCACTTAGGATGCAATATAATAAATTTGCGGGAGGGCTTTAAGATTTTTCATACTTAAGTGACTCAGAATATTCTTTTATCTTAACAGTATGCAGCTGTAACAGAAAATTATGCTTTACTGCTTAACTTTACAGAGTAATTTAAAATAAGCAGCTATAAATGAAATTAATTCTACTTTTAATACAAGTAAAATATAGCTGGGGAAGAATCAGTTTACTGCTTTATAAATTAGTTAGAAACAAACCTGCTTATTGAAGCAAAAGGGCATTTCCGATCAGGCATTTTATTTTGAAAGACAAACTCAAGTGGTTCAGGGCATATTAGGTAAAGCAGTCCAGCATGAATTGATGATGAGAATGGGTGACTTGAATGCATATACTGGGACAGACAGAACAGGATATGAGGACTGCCTGGGTCCACATGGGCGAGGGCAACAGGAATAACGAAGGAGAGGCCATTCTAGACTTCTGTCTGGAAAATAGCTTGATAGTAGCCAACACATGGTGCAGAAAGAGGGACAGTCACAAGATCATATACAAGAGTGGCCAACATGCAACTCGTAGACGTCTCCTAATAAGAAGAAGGCACTGGGGTAGAATCAGTGATTGCAAAGTCATCCCCAGTGAAACAGTCAGCCCACAGCATAAACCACTGGTTGATACAATCAGCTGCAAGCAGTGGTCAGAGAAGGCTCTAAGGTCAACAGAGACCAAGCTGAAGACCTGGAAGTTGATTGGAGAGAAAGTATAACATTTCAAGGAATTATTCAGAGCTCTAGCACCCAAAAAGAAGAAGGGTGTAGAATGCACTCTGTGGGACAGATTAAGAAATGTGAACATAAGATCAGAAGCCAAAGTAGCTCCTATTCCAGAAAATATCAGAGAGAACAGAGTACTGTGGTTACGGGCACATGTGCAGAAAAGCAGAAGACAGTGTGGTGAAAAAGATTTGGGACAGACAGGAAGTAGTTAAGAGGAAACAAGGGCATCCAGCAAAGAGGTGGATGGATTGTGTGATTGAAGATCTGTGACAGTCTGGCATGACTGTCGAAGAGAGCAGGAGTGTGACATTGAATTGAGAGAAATGGCAACAGTTAACATGACACCCCGACCCCATGTAAAAAATGTGAAAAAAGGGGTTGATGTTGATGAAATGAAACAATAAATGTATTGAACCACATTGGCACTTCCCTACTCATGTAGCAGTGTGCATTCCAGCAATGGCTTTAGAGCATAATGACTGATAAGCTTGGTGCCGTATATGGAGTAGAACAACACTTAGAGGAAGCCTGGGACAAGGGTAAGGAAGAAGTAAGGATTTTAATTATGGTAAAGGGAAAATAATGTGATCATGGGAATTAAGCAGGCATAAACAGTTAAAGGCCTTTAATGACCACCCCTATAGTGATCTTTAAATGGTGCTGGATGAGCTTGCCAAGGAAGGGGGTGTGACAGTGATGTGGTCACACTTTATATTCTCCAGGGTAGGGCCCTCAACTTGAAACTTGCTGGGGGCCCCCAAAATGCTAACACCCGCCCTGCTAAGAACTAGCTATAAGTAAAATGACGATTGAAAGGCAGATGAACCACCAATGTGGAACACACACACACACTTACTTCAAGTCAATTTCAAAGTTCACTAATAGTCTGAGGAAGGGCCTTCCCAGTTTCTTCTATCAGTAACCAGTAAAATGAGCAGAAAAGATAAGGCAGGGAAGAGTTTCTAGGGCCAGATATACAGCGAATGAGACTGGGAGGAGCTTCCAAGGCAAGATGTGCAGTAGGAGGCATCTCAAAAGCCTCCAGGTGTAAAGCACAGCAGGCATAGGGTAGGTGGGTGGAGACCAAATTCAGAAGTGAGCTAGTAAAAATGCAATAATCACTGCTTGTGTAACGAAAAATACCAGGGGAGCAGGAATAATTACCACAGGCTCCACAATAATGACTGCTTGTGTAATGAAAAATACCATGGGGGGGGGGTAATTACCACAGGCTCCAGTTACAACTCACACAACTGACCAAAGATAGCTTTTTGTTTTCACTTTGAAACATGACTACAACACAGAATTAGATGAGCAAGGCTAGTAATCTACTTAAGAGCTCTGAGAAATAACAATAGGTACTGTAAAACCCAAATCAGTGTATGGCTGTAGCTTCAAAATCAGAAGACAACTAGTAAAAATACAGTAAAATGAGGGCCCATTCAGAACTGCTAAGACCAGCACAGTGGAAAAAACTGCAGACTATAAAAGTGCCTTAAATTAATAACTTGAACTTCTCATAATGAGCAAACACAGCACTGATTTAAAAGGTAAGAGAAGTGCAATATTTTAACTGTAGATATCCTGACAGAAATCACTGTCGCGGTATTAACATATAGGTTTTCCTCCAGTGACATTCAGCTTGGGTACCAAAGCTTTACCTTCCTGAGGGCATATGTCCGACATGTGACTTCAGTTTGTATGCATTGGAGTAGATAGGTGGACGTATGCATTAGTACCCCAAACTATCTCGCTGCCAGCCTGAAAGATCATGCATCCCGTTGGATTGATGGGTCATTGGTGCCATTGCTTCGCTTTTTCACATACATGTCTCTACATACCCTTCTGCCTTTGATACTTACTCACATTTTTCTAGTATCACTAGGCCTGAAGGATGCCCACCTTCACATCCCCATTCAATCTTCTTGCAGGAAATTCCTCAGATTTTTCTCTGGCTTATTACATTTCCAGTTCACTGCTTTGCCATTTGGCAGCAAGAGTTATTACAAAGTCCTTATCTCTAGTGGTAGCCCTCTGTTGTACCCAGGGAATTCAGATTTTTCTTTACCTGGATAACCTACTGATTCAAGCTCTGTCCATTGACTCCCTCTTTGAGCATGCACATTTCAAAGTACTTCTCTTATCCATCCTAAGGTTCACAATCAGTCTCAAAAAATACTCTCACACACCCACTCAAGACCTGTTTTTTTCTGGGTTGCAGACTACACACATGCAGAATGCTTGCCTTTCTTCTTCTACTCAGAGCCTTACTACACAGCAAGGGAGATATTTAGGGCCTTAGGTTTCATGGCAGCTGCCATTCCAATGATTCCTGAGGCCAGATTACCTATGTGGAAAGTTTAGTGGTACCTGAAATCAGTCTGGTATCAACATTCTCATCCCCTGTATAACCTTATCCTCCCTATTACCTTGCCTCAAAAAGGAGCCATTCTTGGGCCTTCCTTTAACCCCAGCTCCACCCAACCAAATTCTTCACACAGTTGCTTCAGACAGAACATGGGGATCATGGACAGGATCCCACAAAGTACAAGGGAAATAGTCTTCCCCCGTCCTGAAAGAACACATCATCCTAAAGGAAATTAACCAGGCTCATCTGAACAAACAGGGAGGCACAAGATCTTATCCACTGTGAAGGCTAGCACATGAGGCATGGCACCTAGCCACACAACTTGTTATGACTTTGGCAGCTGCATACAATCCCTCACAGGAGAATGTACTGGCGGACTCCCTAAGCAAGTCCTTGGAGGCCCTTCACAAATGGACCCTTAAAAGTGGAGAACTCCACAGGTAACTAATTTTTTTCTTCATCAGAAAACCATCTTCCCTGGATGTTCTTCCTGTTTCACTGTTGCAGTCATTACATTTGGCTTATCCCTGCCAGGGTAGCCCTCGGCCGGCCCAAATACCAGAGACTTAGTATTTCTACGTCAGTTGCTGTCGCTTGAGGACTGACGTCAGGTCATCAGTAGTATAAAGTAAGGCAATTGACAGTATTACATCAGTCTTTCTTGCCGTGGAGCCCAAAGCAGAAGCAGTTTGCACGAGTGCCGGTCGGACGCTGCCTGAGTTTTTCATCTACCAAATTGAAGTTGAAGTCTTCTAAAGCTAAGTACCCCGTTGGGGATCCTTTTTTCTTGCACTAACCGATGTCAGAAAAAGTTAATAATTGTCTCGCTTGTGGAAAGCAAATACCACACCGAGACTTCCACTCTTACTGCGTTACTTCTTTAGGCCCAGACCACGACGTCCCCAGTTGTCGCTTCTGTGCTTTGTTCAACGCCAGAACTATCTGTCGTCGGGCCCTTATTGTAGCCAGATATTTTCGTTTACAGTCCTCAAATTCCGATATGGCTTTGGTAAGCCATCCGACAGCCGATCTTTCAAAAAAAATGTAAATATAAAGACAGAGGCAGACCGCACAGGTCCAAACCTACCAATGATGCTTCCGTTAAGCTAGTCATCAGTTCTCCAGTACTCAGTGAGGAGCTTTCGCAGCCCCTGATGCCTGCTTCTATTGATTTGCAGGCTGCTACCAAGACCCTTTTGGAGTCCAGTATGCCACAAAATTCTTCGACTAAGTATCCGTCTCTACCTTGGATGGGTGTGGAGCCGCTGAGCAGGCACTGGCTTCCGAGGAAGTCCTTCTCACTACACAATCTTGACACAAACAGACGTCTTCTTTCACAACTAACGTTCTTTTCAAAAACTATCGAGTATCTTAGGCCCAGGGTTCGAACCACACCCAAGAAACCGACGACCCATTCTCAGGTGCCTGCTACCTTGCCTCAGTCTCACATGCTTAAAATGGCAGAAGACCTTATCATGTTGATTAGGGGAAGCCAAGCTACCCCCTCCAAAAGGAAAAGAGATCTGTCCCCTGTAGTTTTATCTGAACAGGAGTCAGATGAATCTGACTATGAAGACATGCCACCCCTTTCCACTGAATGAGGATTCTGATGCAGAGTACTCCATTCCTTCAGCCTCTCCCCCAGAGGATTTTTCCTTTGGGGAAACCCTGCATACTTTAAGAGAGCATTTCCAATGGGAGAGTCAGGACTTCCCCAACACAGACCCTTGGCCATCCCCCCAGTCCTGGATGTTGGGGAAGATGTTTTCTGCAAATCCAGCTTGACTCCTGATGCCCTACCTCCTGCTCCCAGAAGACCTGACAGGTACTATAGAGTCCCTGACTCACACAAATATCTTTTTAAAAATCCAACAGCTGACCCTGAGGTCATTTCTCAAGGGCCAAAAGGGATTAAAGCAAACCTCTGCTAAGAATCCCACCCCCTCAGACAGGGATTCCCGGGCATTGGACAGATGGGGTAAAAAGGTATAAACCTCTGCTACTCTTGCTATCAGGGCACTAAATTGTCAGTTAGATATGCTGAAATTTCAGCAACATACTTTAGAACTCCTTAAACAAAAAAAGTGTCTTCCTTTCCTGCTTGGGCAGAATCTAAAGATTTACAAGACTTAATGCATTCTGCAGGTCATGTAACTAAACACACCTTGCACTGTGTTTTGACGCCCGAGAAGCTTCTTGCAGGGCGGCAGTCAGTGGTTTTGTCATTAGAAGACATGCATGGCTTAAGGAACAACCCCTGCCAGACCATGTCAAATCTAAATTATTGGATGCCCCCTTGCACAAAGATAACTTATTTAGCTCTAAGGCAGAAGAGGTCTTAAAAAAGATGGAAGAAAAAGCAAAATCTATGCAAACTGTTAAGGATTCCTTACAGGTCCAGCCTCCTAGGTTCAGCAGGCATTGTTCCTCCAAGCGCTGGTCCTTTCCTGCTCCGAGTAAACAGGCCCAGCCTAGGCCCCGAGGAAACAGACCCCCCCCCCAGTCAGAAGCTCCAGGGAATCCAGAGATCTAAGCAGTGGACTACTTGCACTTCAAAACCAGGGAGTTCTAAGTCACCCCCTTATGGAAAGAACTCACAATGACTCACTACCTTTACCACCCCCCTCTGCCCACCTTCTCTTACCCCTGGGAGGAAAACTCTCCTTTCACTCAAGCACCTGGGTCAGCATAACCAAGCACCAATTGGTTCTGAACATTGTGTCTCAGGGATACAAATTTTCCTTCCACACCCTTCCAACCTCAAAAGGGTTCCCAGATCTACCACCAAATCAGTGGGCAGAGGCTCAAAAGCAAATCTTTTCCCTGCTCTCTATGAGGGCAGTAGAGGACATTCCTGCCCGTAGAGGCCAAGGCTTCTACTCTAAACTTTTTCTGGTGCCCAGAAAAGAGGGCACCTGGCACCCCATCCTCGATCTGTCCATTGTAAACACCTTCCTGGTGATCCCAAAATTCAAAATCCTCACCCTCCAGCAGTTGCTACCCATGCTTTCCAAGGACGCTTGGCTAGCCACCCTAGATCTAAAAGAGGCCTACCTCCACATTCCTGTCAGGGAGTCATGCAGAAAATATATCCGCTTGAGGGCATGATCTCAACACTTTCAGTTCTCTGCACTTCCCTTTGGCTTATCTACTGCTCCCAGAATATTCACAAAATGGCTCCGGCCGTTGCTTTTGCAGATAAAGAAATATTCAAATTTACCCATATTTAGACGGCTGCCTTATTCAGGCAGACAGCCAGGAAAAGCTGCTCAAGCACCTGGCCTTTGTAAAGACCCTACTAACCTCCCTAGGGTACACAGTCAATGAAAAGAAATCCAAACAGGTGCCCACCCAAAGGTTAATCTACCTGGGAGCAACTCTGGACACAGCAAACCAGATGGCATACCTTACACCAGAGAAACAAATTTTCCTGACAGCCTACTTCTCACAACTAGCCACCAGCCCCCAGCTATCTGCAAGGAAGATCCTGCAAGCTCTGGGATTCATGGCATCTTGTATTCTACTCATTCCATATGCCAGACTGTATATGAGGAAACTTCAGTGGTGCCTAAAAAGCCTTTGTTGTCAGCACTCTCAAGACCTGGAAACTCTTCTGTCTGTAATTCCTTGCCTCAGAAATGATTTTCTCTGGTGGGCAACAGCATGCTTTCACAACAAGGAATTGCCCTTCTCCCCACCTCCCGCCACCCAGACCCTCACCACAGACACATCAGACTGCACTTGGGGTGCACACCTGGACGGCAGGTGCATACAGGGCCAATGGAGCCCACAGTAAATCCCTCTGCACATCAATCTAAAAGAGATGATGGCTGTGCAGCATGCCTTGATAGCTTTCAAACCCCTTCTCTCTCCAGGGGTTCTCCTGATCAAAACAGACAACACCTCTGTGATGTGGTACTTCAACAAATAGGGAGGGACTCACTCCTACCCTCTATGCAGGCTGGCCATGACCCTTTGGCTCACAGCCTCTTCCATGCAACTACACCTGTTAGCACAATACCTACCAGGCTCTCTCAACTATCTGGCAGACCAATTAAGCAGAAATCTTCTGGACACACACGAGTGGCAACTCAACAGAAGTATTTTCTCCCTAATAACTCAGAAATGGGGAACCCCCGAAGGTAGACCTCTTTGCCTCCCACTTTAACCATTAGCTCAGCAAATTCTGCACTATGGAGCATCACTGCATGGCTTGGAAAGTGAATGCCCTGTCCTTCCCCTGGGTCAGTCTATTGGTCTGTGCCTTTCCTCCCCTACCTGTCATCCCCAGGGTACTGCTCAAAATAAGGGAGGAAAAACCAAGGACCATTCCTATAGCTCCAGACTGGCCCCGACAACACTGGTACCCTTTGCTGCGCAGCCTGTCCCTACTGTCTCCATGACATCTTCCTCATATTCCAAACCTCCTGACGTAGAGGGAAGGGGTATTCATGCATCCCCAGTTGCAGACACTCATTTTGGTAGCTTGGCTTATTCCCTAATCTCAAACCAATCTGCCATCCTTAGTAAACAGGTTTGTTGTTATCCGTGAGGCCAGACGTCCTAACAACAAAAAATCTTATGCAGATAAATGGAAAAGGTTCTGCACCTGGATCCAGGCTAAGGGAGGCAATATGGCACAGCCCTCCATCCCTCTCATCATGGATTACTTAGCTGACCTACTAAACAGCGGCCTCTCTTTCTCCTCTATAAAAATTCATGCCTCTGCTATTTCTGCTCATTTTCCCACTGAGCACCCCGTTTTTTCACACCCTTTGATCAAGCAGTTCCTCAGAGGGGATAGCAACTTGAGGCCCCCCAGAAGGGCACCACCACCAGCTTGGGACCTTAATTTTGTCTTGGAAAAACTTACCCTGCCCCCTTTCAAACCAGGTTCTTTTGCAGAGTTAAAATTTCTCTCTTGGAAAACAGCATTCTTTCTGGCCATCACTTCAGGCAGAAGAGTCTCTGAGCTGCAAGCACTCATGGCTGTGGAACCCTTCGTCATCTTCCATGAAGACAGGGTATCCCTCAGAACTAACCTGTCCTTCATGTCCAAGGTGGTGTCCAGTATGCCTCTCAACTAATCCATTAATTTGCTCACCTTCTTTCCTAACCCCCAGAACAAGGGGGAAAGGATTCTTCACTCTCAAGATGTGCACAAACAGCTCAGGTTCTATCTGGACAAGACTAAATCTTTTGTAAAGTCTGATCAATTGCTGGTTAGCTTTGCTACAGAAGCAGAAGGCAAAGCCATCTCCAAACAAACCATTTCCAAATGGATCGCACAATGCATCCATTTCTGCTACAAATGGCATGGATCGCACAATGCATCCATTTCTGCTACAAACGGCATGGAAAGCCTCCCCCCCCAAGGGGGTCCGGACACACTCCACCAGAGCAGCCGCCACCTCTGCAGCCTTCCTCAGAGGAGTCCCTACCAGGGACATGCTGGCGGCTGCCACCTGGGCATCTGTTCACACTTTTACCAAGCATTGCCACCTGCCTCTCTTCTCCAAATCCAGGGCAGGGTCTGCCTCTGCAGTCTTGCAGGGCATCCTAGCCAGCCCCTAGTTTCCTTGACTGCCTCCACCCATTTCCTCAGCTTTGGGAATCTACCCAGATTTGACGACTGCAACAGTGAAAGACGAAGAACATAGTACAGTTGTGTACACTTACCATAAATGTAGATGCTCGAGTGTATTCACTGTTGCAGTCCTGGTTTCCCCTCCCTCCATCCCCCTTTATTTTTATTCTCCTTTATTACCATTCTTTTTTGCTGTTCTCCTTTACTTACAAGGGACATATTGGTGTTTATTTTCCACTGGTTGGGTTCTTCCACCAAAACTTGGCCTCCTACTTTGGGGGCTCCTGACAGGTTAGGGCAAGAAAAACTGATGTAATGGCATCGGCTGCTTTACTTTATACTTCTGACGACCTGACGTCAGTCCTCAAGTGACAGCAACCGACACAGAAGTACTAAGTCTCTGGTATTTGGGCCGGCCGAGGGCTACCCTGGCAGGGATAACCCAAATGTGATGATTGTAACAGTGAATAGACTCGAACATCTACATTTATGGTAAGTGTACACAACTGTACTTTCTGCATTAAGAGCTCTTACCCCGCTACTTGGAGGGCAGATGTCTGTTCTTTCCAGTGGTCAGGGAGGCTCTTAAATGCCTTTCCCTGTCTGCCACTGTTCCCAAAAATCCTTCTAAAAGTTCAAAAGGGAGCTTTAAAACTTACTGCCTGCCTCCTTCTAGCGAAGATAATATTGGTTTCCTCTACTACTACGCTTGTCCAAGTGAAATTATTGGAATACACTGTTGCAGCCAGACCTGCTAATGCAGCAGCAAGGTCAGCTTCTCCGTCCAAATCTAGCCTCTGTCTGTCTCAATCTGTGGATAATAGGGTTCTGATCTCTATAAGACACATATTCTTTGAGCTTCTACAGGAAGCAGAAAACCTACCACCATAGCATCATGTACAGCTGAGTAGAAAGGATTTTCAATTTGGTGCTTCAAGCACAGGCAGTACCCATTCTTACCAGACATTCCTGCTGTCCACAAATATCTCTGTAAATTTTTACACTCTGGTCTGATCTACTCTTCCATTAAACCCATCTGCTTGCTTGTTTATTATCCTCTCACATCCAGGATGGAAGTCAAACTTTTCTTGAGGGGTGTCCTACACCTTAAGCTGCCTAAGAAGCCTATTCTTCCTCCCTGTGATCTCCGTTTTGTGATGGAAAAACTGACTTTGCCTCTTCGAGCCAGTAGTTACTGCTATTGTAATATTTTGCACCTGGAAGATTATTCTTCTACTGGCTCTTACCTCTGCCCACAGAGTGTCTGAACTTAAGCCTTTTATCGTTATTCCACCATTTTTTTTATTTTCCGCAAGGAAAGGGCGACTGTCAGGGCCAAGCCGTCATTCGTGCGTAAGGTGGTGGATGAGATGTCCCTCATCCAGGCCATCCAACTACCTACCTTTTTCTCTAATCCCCAAAATAGGGGGGAAAGAATTCTCCACTCACTGGACATTAACAGGCAGCTAAGATTTTATTTTGATAAAACAAAAATTGCCAGAAAGACTGTCCAACATTTTGTCTCATTCTTGGGTCCCAAACTGTGCCATCCCATCTCTAAGCAAACCATCGCATCTTGGATATCTAAGACTATTTCTTTCTGTTGCACACAGTATGGGAAAACATTGCCTTCCTGCCCATGAGCGCACACTACTGGGGTAGTAGCCTCATCTGGGACATTCCACAAGGGTGTAGATGCTAGGTCCATCATGGAAGTGACCACCTGGTCCTTTGTGCATACATTCAGCAAGCATTACAAGGTTGATGCCTTTTCAAGATCCAGGACTGCCTTTGCTAGGTCTGCTGGACAGCTCTTCCTCCCTTTAGCCAACCTCCCTCTTCTCTACCTCCTTCAGCTGTGGGAATCACCCATATGTTAAGAATACTGCAACAGTGATTTCAGTTAGAACATAGTACAGTTGTGTAAGAGCTTACCATAACAGTCGATGTCTTACTGATCACTGTTGCAGTATTCCTTCCCTCCCTCTTTCCCCTTTCTCTTCCTCCGGTCCTGTTTGTCTCCTTCCCTCTGTTGCATCCTATTACCCAGTAGACTGCTTTCAGGAGAATTTACTTACCTCTTCAAGTTGCACCCCTCCTAGCTGGACCACTTTTCTTTCTCAGTAGTATTCAGGCCACTGGCTTGGAGATAGTGTGAGATACTCGTGCATACATCTGCCTATATACCCAGACGCATACAAGTTGATGCCACACATCGGATGTATGCCCAATGGAAGATAAAGCTTTGGTATGGACTTCAGCGGTTGAAAACACATATGTTAAGAATACTGCAGTAGGGCATCCACTGTTATGGTAAGTTCTTACACAACTGTACGTTTAAATGTACTTCCCTGAATGCAAAATATAGTACAGGTGCTTTATTTTCAAGCTTCCAAACCTCCAGCAGTCCCAAGACTCAAATATATGTTAGGCTAGCTATCATTGCAGGACATTTTTTAAGCCTAGCCAGTTTCCCTTTAAAGGTTGCAATCCTTGTCTTCCATTCTCCCTACTAACCCCCTCAAGTCAGTCACCACAGACTCTTCAAATCTGGTGTGGGGAGTGGTCTGAAAAGGGGATACAAATGCAAGCTCTGTGGAATCCTGTAGATTGGCAGAGGCACATAAATGCCAGGTAAATGTTGGCAGTGCTCAGTGCTTCAGAGGCCTTAAGTAATCTCTGATCCCCAAAAACTTTTATAGTGTATGCAGACAATACCACACTGATATGATACATAAGCAATTGGGAGTATGTCAGATCTTACCCTTTGTGCAGACATGTTATGATAGCCTGGGAGGCTTCATACATCATGTCAGAGCAAAACCTTGTTGCAGACCAGCTCAGCAGGACCAGGGCGGATCCCCACCAAAGGAAACTTCATCCTGGGGTCTTCTGAGAATTGATTCAACTGTGAGCAACTCCTCGTGGACTTGTTTGTCTTTTTTTAGAAAAGACAGCTAAAGAAATTCTGCTCCAGGGCTCCTGGCAAACAGGCCTGAAAGGCAGATGCCTTATTATTCCTGTGGACAGGAAAGTTTCTGGATGTGTTTTCCACCATTTTCACTGATATCCATGGCTTTTCTAAAGATTCAGAAGGACTCTCCAAAAATTGTGGTGATGATCTTCTGGGCAAGGCAACAGTTTTTCTCTCATTTTGGTCCAGCTAAGGGCAATTACCACTTTTCTTCACAGACTGGATTTACTCACACAAGACGGGAGGGGGGGTTGATATACCCCAATTCGAAAACTCAACTGACTGCCTAGATGATGGATTTTTTTTTTTTTTATCTGTTAGGCACTTTTTTCCTAAGGACATGCAGCAGGTACTAAAGAAGGTGTGAGAAACAGCTACTAGAAAATCATACATGTGCGAGTGGTAAAGATTTTCTCGTTGGTGCCTGTCAACAAACTAGGATTCTCTTCATGCCCAGCTGTCTCTGATTCTTACTTGTCTGAGTTACTGTCCAGTGGGCTGTCATACTCTTCTATTAAGGTATATCTGTCAGCTGTTTCTGCTTATCAACCCTTAACCCCCCCCCCTTCTAACCATCTTCATCTTAAACACATTTTAAAAGGGGTGTTGTATATCCATCCACCTAGAAAACCGGTGGCTCCTCCTTGGTATCTTACCTTTGTGCTTGAAAAGCTTACTTTTAACTCTTTGAAACAGTTCATTTGGCTGAATTGAGGCCATTAACATAAAAGCCAGCTTTACTCTTTGCTTTAACTTCTGCTAGAAAAGTATCCAAGTTACAAGCACTTATGGTGAGTCAACCCTACCTCATTTTTCACAAGAACTAACCCTTATGTCTAATGTGGTCTGATTTTACCTTGAACTAAACTAATACTCTCCCTGTCTTCTTTCCTGAACTTGAGAAGAAGAGAGGAAAGATTCTTCATAATGTGGATGTCTATAGGCAACTCAAGTGCTACCTACGTAAAACTCAAGCATTCAGGAAAGCTGACCAGCTCTTTGTCTCTTAGGAAGATAAGAGGAGAGGATAACCAGTGTCCATGCAAACTATTTCTAGATGGTCTTTTATGCTATTGCTTTTTGTTGTACTCACTATAATAAGCCACTTACAGGCAGGGTTAGGGCCCATTCCACAAGGGCTTTGACTTTTTTGGTGTTTTTCTAGAAACGGGTGGACTCTAGAAGTATTCTGGAGGAGCAGCAAGGTCCTATGCACAAACTCTTTAAAGCACTACAAAGTAGATTCCTTTCGAGATCCAGAAAAGGCTTTGCCTGGGGCTATTCTCTAGGGCCTTCTGGATTCTTAGTTTAGTCTTCCTCCTCCCTTCTTAGTTTCAAAGCTTTGTTTATTGACTCAAATAGCTTAGACAAATGCAACAGTGATCCAAATGTTGAAGATAGTGCAGTTGTTTTGATAAATTTACGATAACAGTAGATGTTCTGTTAGATCTCTGTTGCAGTAGCCGCACATCCCTCCAATCCCATTACGTTGAATGTTTTATTTTCCCTGTTTATAGGGTGTGGATGGTATGCACCCTTGTGTTGTAGTTTACCAGAGGATTTGTTTCCAAGCATTGTCTTTTCGGCGTGTTTGCCTCCTTTCTAGCCAAAAAAAGCTCTGACCATTTTAGTGCTCCATCTTTTTATTGGAGATTCCTAAAGCTTCTGGCAGTTACAGCATGAATAAGGTGCCGTAAAGCTTTGAAAGCTTGATAGTGGCTGGGGCAGGACTGAAATAGCTTAGCCTACTTCAGCAGTGATCTCTTGCAGCATCTACTGTTATGGTGAGTTTACTTATCGCAACTACACTTTAAGGTCAGAATTACCTATAAGATCAAGGGCATAAATGTTTGTGACCAGTCCATGATGATTAACAAGAATCAACTCAGGTATGTTAAGACTGTGTGTATTTAAGTAAGTGAATACAATTTTTGATGCAAGAAGTTCTAAAACTTCAGCCTCGCAAAAAAGACATATTAGAAGTCAAACTTTTCCACTTAAAATCCCCAAGCTCATAGGCAATTATTAAGCTAGCTGCCCTTCTGGACCATTTTATGCATAGCCAGTTTCTTTCAAATGGAGAATCTAACCTTGTACCTTGCATCTGTGAAGTAAGTACCTTAACCATAATGCCAGCCCTCCAACTCAAAGAATCTGTTAATAGGTTTATAGGTGATTACTGGGCTACTAATACCTGTATTATTATTATTATTATTATTATTATTATTATTATTATTATTATTATTATTAATAATAAACTGCTTTATTCTTCTCAAGGTGAGAATTAAAAATTAAACCCTGCACCTTGTGTCTGTGAGGTAAGCATTTCAACCATTAGGCCAACCTCCAAGCTTGTAGGTCAGTTATCCAAAAATTCAGACACGTTTTCCACAAAAAGAATTACATACAGTGGATATAAAAAGTTTGCACATCCCTGTTAAAATGCCAGGTTTTTGTGATATAAAAAAATTAGACCACAATAAATTATTTCAAAACTTTTCCCACCTTTAATGTGTTTTTTATTTGTCACCTTTAATGTAACCTATAACCTGTACAATGCAATTGAAAAAAATCTGTTAGGGGAAAAAATATAACAAATAAAAAATGTACAATAAGGTGTTTACATAAGTGCGCACACCCTTAAACTAATACTTTGTTGAAGCACCTTTTGATTTAATTACAGCATTCAGTCTTCTTGGGTACACACCTGCCATCAATTAAAGGGACTCTGATTAACTACAAATAAAGTTCAGTTGTCCTAGTAGGATTTTCTTGATATTTACTCAGTTGCCTGCTACAGCAAAAGCCATGGTTCACAGAGAGCATACAAAGCATCAAAGAGATCTCGTTGAAAGGTATCAGTCAGGAGAAGGGTACAAAAAATTTCCACAGCATTGGATATACCATGGAACATAGTGAAGACAGTCATCAAAAAGTGGAGAAAATATGGGACAACAGTGACGTTGCAAAGAACTGGACTTCCATCCAAAATTGATGAAAATATAACATGAAAACTGGTCAGGGAGGCTACTAAGAGACCTATAGCAACACTAAAGGAGCTGCAGGAATTTTTGGCAAGTACTGGTTGTGTACTACATGTAACAACAATCTCCCGTATTCCCCATATGTCTGGGCTATGGGGTAGGGTTGCAAGACGGAAGCCATTTCTAACACAGAAAAACATCCAGGCCCAGCTAAAATTTGCAAAACAACACATCATCTCACAAAAGCATGTGGGAAAATGTGTCATGGTCTGATGAGACCAAGGTTGAACTTTTTGGCCACAGTTACAAAAGATACATTTGGCGCAAAAACACTTCGTCACCAGAAGAGAGCCATGACCATGGTGAAGCATGGTGGTGGCAGTAGCATGCTTTGGGATTGCTTTTCTTCAGCTGCAATTGGGTCTTTAGTCAAGGTGGAGGGAATTATGAACAGTTCCAAATACCAGTCATTTTTGGCCCTAAACCTTCAGGCATCTGCTAGAAAGCTGAAGGTGAAAAAGGAATTTCAACTTTCAACATGACAATGACCCCAAGCATACATCCAAATCAACAAAAGAATGGCTTCACCAGAGGAAAATTAAAGTTTTGGAATGGCCCAGCCAGAGCCCAGACCTAAATCCAGTAGAAAATCTGTGGGGTGACCTGAAGAAGGCTGTGCACAAGAGACACCCTCACAATCTGACAGATTTGGAGTGTTTTTGCAAGTAAGAGTGGGCAAATATTGCCAAGTCAAGATGTGCCATGCTGACAGACTCCTACCTAAGAAGACTGAATGCTGTAATTAAATCAAAAAGTGTTCCAACAAAGTATTAGTTTAAGGGTGTGCATGCTTATGAAACCAGCTTATTGTACATTTATTTTTTTTATATTTTCCCCCCTAACAGATTGGTTTGTTTTTCAATTGAATTGTACAGGTTGTATATCACAAAAACCCAGGATTTTAACAGGGGTGTGTAAACGTTTTATATCCACTGTAGGTAAGTACTAGCCTATCAGTCTAGAGAGTATTACAAATTTAGTCAGTAGTAAGATGTCAGATTTAAACCTTGTACCTTGTGTCCGTGAGGTAAAGACCTTAACAATTTTGCAACCCATCCCCTAAAGGACTACTGTGGGAATGGAAGCCACAAATACACAACAACTAGGACAGCAGTTACTGACTGCACCTAGAGTGCTAACCCAAAAGTTTAGACAAGTTTTCCACGTATGTATCTATCTATAAATTTTTTTTTGACATTCAGACTATGGCTTCTGTAGCACAATATTTCCTGATTATAAGGAACATTACAAAAGTCATCAATGACCATTTACTTAGTGACCTGGTTTATGAAGATTAACGCTACCTTTAGATCTGGGAAGTTTGTTTGTGTCTTTCGGCTTTTCCCGGTTAGGGGTCACCAGAGCGGAACTTCGGTCCGCTAATGATTGGTAGTTGATTTTTACATGCCTAGTTACCAGCCCTGACGCACAACCTTCAACGAAGGTATGCCCATTCACGCATGTCTCCACGCAGAAGATGCTCTAGCTGAGAATCGAACTGGACAGCGTCTTACTGTGAGGTGACAATGCTACCGCAGCACCACCACCGCGGGTACCTTTAGATCTGGGAAGTAAAATTGCTAAACCGATTACTAGTAGTGCCTGTTCAGTGTAATCAGCGAGAATACCATGATTTGATTCCTTAGTTAAAATGATTTCAAGTACGCAGGAGTTTTGAACTCCTCTACTTTTTTTATTTGCACTACAAGTACTGGCGAAGTATACCTTTACAGGATAAGTGAGATCCTGCTATTCTGTCAGACGATGATTTTGCTACAGAAAGCAGTTTGTTTGATATTAATTTTCATTTTTTTGGAGCTTAGTTGAAAACAAACTAATGCAGTCATTCTGACAATAAGCTCATCTTCTCCCAGTGAGTGGCAATATATAACTTGTTACTGCAGCAAAATCTGTGCAACCAGTTATGCAGGAACTTCCTTTCTTGTGTGGTATAATCCATTAAATAGGATGACAGTAAAATTTCACTAAAGCAAATTCGAACACTGTTAGCAAGGCAGAATTCTCCATTTTCTACTGTAGATACCACATGGCCTTGTGGGTATCATATTTAATTAATTTACCCCTGTACATAGAAGGACAATGTCTTAAGATTTGTTTTCAATCCGTGATTAACTTTCTTAACAAACACTTAACTTTAGATGACTTTAGACCACCCATGCTAGAGACAGTCACTTTCCGTCTAAGAAGCAGTGAGGCATGATTGATTTTTTTCTGAGCCTGGAATCTCCAAAATAATAAAGTTACGCATACTTGTTTAATTACATAGTTTAGTTGTAAAATTTAAAAGTCCATTAGAAAGTTCAAATAGTTACAGATTACCTTCAAGAGCCCTTCTTTTTTTAAGTTTTCATCTCATTACATCTGGTAGTCTGTCATCTACCACTAACTCCAAACAAGAACATTTAAGGAGTCTGCTTTTGTTTTTCTGGGAAGCTGTCATGCTGTTTCATGAAGTATCCGAGGGAGAGTCTGAGAGAGAGCGTTTTATTAATGTTTGTTCAATATTTAAATTGACACAGCTTTGAATTTCTTCACTGTTCCTCTTCAAATCACATACAACACCATGGCCAACATTATTAGTCTGATTAAGGTTGCTAGGAGTTTAAGTGCTACTTTGAGATGAGGTGTCTTTTAACAAAGCAGTTATTTACACTGCAAAATGTGACTGACTAGAAAAGTCTTTTGCCACTAATTATTTTCTACATCACAAAAAAAAGTTTTGAGATGCAAAATAAGCAAATAGCAGAATATTTAGCACTTCTATAACTCCTTTTCTTAAGTTTATTTTATTTAACTTTTGATGTTAAGTTGTCTATCTCGCCTTCATTCTTGCTGGTTGAGTTCGGAGCTGATCCTCGGCTCCGACTCGGCCATCTTCTAAAGCACGAGAGCTACATACTGGCTCGAGGCCTCCCCAATCCCATGATGCCTGGCACTAGAAACCCAGATCTCGTTTGCCGCTTCTGCTGCGACGTTGCTCTACTGGCTCAGGTCATATAAAGCTTTTATATTGTCTTTTTTTCTGTCATAAAACTAGTTCGTTTTAGAGTAGAAATTCTCATTTAGATGTGTCCTGTGTATTGTAGTTGTTTTCGTATCTGAATCCTTGTCTTTTCCCCTCAGAAACTCATTTTTATTTAGAGAGTTTCCCCTCTCCCTTTCTCTTTCCTTTTCCTCTTAAGGTGTTTCGTTAAAGTTAGAGGATAACCTTACTTTTAAAAGGTTTCCGTTTAAGTTAGAGGATAATCTTTTTTTTTTCTCTCTATCTCCTTTAAAAAATAAAAAAAAAAATGTCTTTTATTGCTGTTAGTTTAGCTATAGTTAATTATAGTTGTTGGTTGTTGTAGTGTAGTTTGGTTCTGGTAACTGCAGTGTATTTTTGTTGTGGTTAGTTACCTTAACCCTTTGGTGTATGTATTTTTCCTTGTTTTTTTCTTCTTTCAGGCTGTCCAAGGATCCTAAGCCGTCCAGATTCAAGAAGTGTGACTCATGCTGTCAGAAGATGTCTCTGACAGATGGTCACACTTCGTGTGTTTATTGTCTGGGCACCGTGCACCTGCAGGACTCTTGCTCGATTTGCCATGTATTCAGTCCAAGAGTCCTGCAGTAGCGCAAAAATAAGCGCTAACCTCAAGATTCACCGGCTAAGGCTCAGCCCGTGAAATCTTCCAGGGCAGCTAAACCTTCGGATCCCAGTTCGGAGCCGTCGTTGGGTGAACCTGTGCCTTCCATCTCGGCTCCGGCTGGAACGGATGCTCCTCCCTCCCAGTCGGCTCCAATACATTCTTTGGAGCCCTCTGAGAGTCGAAAAAGCTCTAGATCTCCTTCTCTGGAGTCGATACTCTCAGCTCCGAGATCACCTCTGCTTCAGTCGGAGCGTAGTCATCGCTCATCCCACTCTTCTCGGTCCTCAAGACTTTTGGACCATGACTTGGAAAGAGTGGTCAGTAGACTGTTAAAGTCGCAGGCCCTTGCTAAAATGTTGTCCAGCCTCCCCTCATCAAGGGTCGGCTCCATCCACGTCTGCAGATATTCCTCCGACTCGCCCTTTGAGCTCGGAGCCGGAGTTCGTTGGGGTTCGAGTTGTGGAACCTTCGGCTCCTATACCTTCTCCTTCAGTTCCTTCGTCAGCTCCGATCACTTCCATGGTTCTATCCCTGGAGGGATCTGGGCACCGGGACTCCCTTGTCGGCTCCGAGGGGGCAAGTGGAATCGGACCCTTGTCCGACCCCGCTCTCCCCCTCGGTGCTTTGGCTCAGGTGAGCTCAGCTCCTACATCAGCCTCGGAGCCATCCCCCTCAGAGCGGAGAGGGATTCTGATTTCTTCCGAACCGACCCATCTCTGCATTCCGATAGGGGTGCCTTCGAGGTGATGAGTGTACTGGCCCCTGAGTCAGTCCCACGATCAACCCCATCGGCTTCTCCTCCTATGGTGCCTGTGTTTCTCTCTGCCTCTCTTCCAGACCCGAAGCATGGGGATCCAGCACCCAGGAACACCCCTTTGGGTGTATCTTCCTCGGCCTCCCCTGATCATTCAGAGGAGCCACCTCATAAGAGGAAATGCAAGAGGAAGCATGTTGACTCCCCTGAGTCTGTCATATCAGATACCGACTTAGAGGATTAGGAAGGGTCCCTGAGATCCCCCTCTGAAGATGTCTCCTTCTCAGACATCCTTGAGATGCTTAGGCAGAGGGGGAACTGGACTGCCCTAAGCCCTTCCGAGGATGAATCGGTATTCCTGGACGCATTTGTATCCCGACCTTCCACCTCCTGGGTGTCTCCGCCTTTTGACCCACTGATGTCTGTGCTGGCTCGGAAGGCATGGTCAGCTCCAGACACAGTGGAACCGACCCCCAGAAGGCCAGCTAAATTCATTACTGCACCACAGGACAAGCAATTTTTGACCAAAGGTGTCCCCGTTGATGCCATGGTGGTAGCGGCAGCCAAAAAGAAGGAGTTTGCTGAAACGTCTTCATCTGTCCCTCCCCCTAATAAGGAGTCTAGGACGATGGACAGATATGGGAAGCGGATGTTTTCTTCAGCGACTTTTTCCATGAAATCTCTGAATTACTTGTGCCACTTTACCCGTCTACAGAGGGATCTCCTTAAAGAGCTTGGAGATACCCTCCAAGATCCATCAGCTGAGGGGGCCCAGGCCAAGGTTGCCTCCCAGCTGGAAACTCTTAATTCAGTGGTGAACTCCTCCATGAGGCTCATTTCTTATGCAGCCGATGGTGCGAGTAAAGCCGCAGGCACAGGCGTTGCTCTAAGGAGACATGCTTGGATGCGGCTTTGTAACTTTGCGGAACCTTTCAGAGCGTCTTTCACCAACACCCCCTTTGATGGTTCCTCTCTCTTTGGATCACAGGTGAAGGACACCCTTACCAGGTGTGAGCAGGAAGGCAAGATTCTCTCTGCTGTAGGAGTCCATTTTTTCACTCCTTCCAGACCATATCCCAAGGGTCAGAAGACTGGAAATATGTGGTTCCGGAAATCCCAGGGAGCCTTGCCCGGACACACATGGTGAGTTTCCCTCCAGGGGCAGAGGAGGGAACAATAACAGATGCCGCCCTCGTGGCAGAGGGGGTCCGCAAAACGGGGGCAGCAGTGAATCTTTCTCCGACAAGCCCTTCCAGCATCCCTGAAGGGTTGCCCGGCTGCTCACCTCTGGAGGCAGTCGGGGGAAGATTATCATTGTACCCAAGAGCCTAGCAAGACATAATACAAGACAAATGGGTACAGTACGTTATATCCGGAGGCTACAGAATTCCCTTTGTTCGTGCTCCTTTCTTGTCAAACAAGTCCCTTCCAGATGTTCCACCCAATCTAAGGGATCAAGCAGTTCAGGAAGTTTCAAAACTGCTAAGAAAAAGGGCCATCCAGCAAGTCCCAGCAGACCAGCAAGGATCCGGAATTTACTCAAGGTTCTTTTGGTACCAAAAAAGACAGGGGACTGGAGACCCATTTTGGATCTCAGCAGACTAAACAGGTCTGTACAAAGAACGAAGTTTCGGATGGTCACGCTACAGTCCATTTTACCCTTCCTGGGTCAGGACAATTGGATGTGCTCCATAGTTCTTCAGGATGTGTACTACCACATCAAAATGGACAGGTGCTCCAGAAGATTCCTGCGCTTCTGGCTGGGAGCCAGCCATTATCAGTTCAGAGCTCTGCCCTTTGGTCTCACCACAGCCCCCAGGGTGTTCACCAAATGTATTGCAGTAGTTACCGCTCACCTGAGACGGCAAGAATTCCAGGTGTTTCCGTATCTAGACGACTGGCTCCTCACTGCTACCACCAGGCATCACCTTCTGCGAGCCAGAGACTATACTATCCAGACATGCTCCAGACTAGGTATCACTATAAATTTTGAAAAATCTGCTTTGTCGCCTTGTCAATCACCTTTATAGGCGCAAACTTAAATACAAAAGACAGGGCAGCCAGCCTTCCACCAGACAGGGTGTTAGTCATTCGGTGGTATGTCCAGGTCTTGTTAGAATGCAAGAGAATTCAAGCCAGGTTCGTCCTCCAAACCCTGGGTCTCATGGCAGCAACAATCATAATCGTCCCTCTGGCACGTTTTCACATGAGGATCCTCCAGTGGCTTCTTTTCACCCAATGGTCCTTCCAGCAGCTTCCCATGTCTCACATGATTATCATCACAGAAGCATGCAAAAAGCACCTTGCATGGTGGATGGTCTCCTCATCAGTGCCCCTGGGCAGACCATTTGTACTTCACCCTCCAGTTGCTACGGTAACCATGGATGCCTCCCTGATCGGGTGGGGGGGCATTATCAGGGCAGAACAGTCCAGGGTACTTGGCAACCTCAAGAGTACCATCTGCATATAAACATCCTGGAGATGAGGGCCGTGCTTTTAGAGTTGCAAGCTCTTCAGGACTCTTCCTACCAGGACAATTGCAATTCAGTCAGACAATATGTCAGTCGTGTGGTACATCAACAAGCAGGGTGGAACCAGGTCCTACCCCCTATGTCGAGAAGCACTCAGACTCTGGCAGTGGGTGATCTCTTCCCAACGGTTTCTGACCACAACGCATATCCCTGGGAAATCCATTGTCATAGCAGACAGGCTAAGCAGAGCTATTCTCATGCCTCACGAGTGGTCTCTGAATCAAGTAGTAGCGGACCAAATCTTCCACAAATGGGGGCAACCTTGCTGTGACCTCTTTGCCACCCCCTTCAACAGCAAGTGTAGCAACTTCTTCTCTCTCCTTCCACATCCAGAGCATTCCCCCAGAGACGCTCTAGTCCACGATAGGCCTCAGGGACGTCTGTATGCATTCCCCCCTTTTCCCCTAATTCCCAAGCTGATACAGAAAGCTACTGTATTGGGTTGCAGAATGATCCTCATTGCCCCATACTGGCCTCGACAAATATGGTTTCCGTTCCTTCATCATTATCTTATCGAGCAGCCTTGGACTCTGGACCCAGCTCCAGATCTCCTGATCCATCAATCTGGCAGGCTGCATTATTCCCTACAATCTCTCAAGCTCATGGCTTGGTTGCTCCACTTCCAACCCTAGCCAGGCTTCCTGATATCTCCCAATCGGTGCGTGAAATCATTTTATCTTCGCACAAGTCTACCACTAGAAAAACTTGCGCTAGTAAGTGGAAACCTTTTTCTTCCTGGGCAGAGGCTAAGAATATAGACCCCTTTTCAGCCCCTGTTCACCACATCCTGGAATTTCTTGCAGAGCTCTTTCATACCAGGTCCGCTTCCGCTGCAATTAGAATGCAGTTAGCCGCAATTTCAGATTTTCACATTGGCCTTTCAGAAAGTAGTATAATGTCTCATAAGCTTTGTAAGGCCTTCCTCAAAGGAACCACTCTGCTCAGGCCCCCAGTTAGAGATCCTCCACCCCCGTGGGATCTGAATTTGATTCTAGCCTCTCTAATTTTGCCCCCCTTCGAACCTGCAGCTTCCTGTTCTTTGAAGTTTTTATCTTGGAAAACACTTTTTCTGGTAGCAGTTACTTCAGCGAGAAGAGTTTCTGAACTGCAGGCTCTTTGTATCCGTCCCCCGTACCTAGTGTTCCACAAAGACAGGGTTGCTCTTGGGACTAATCCCTCCTTCCTTCCTAAGGTCTCTTCTGAGAATAACTTGAATCAGTCCATTGACCATCCTGTGTTTTTTCCCAACCATTCCAACAGGGGGGAATATAAGTTACATCAGTTAGATGTTCACAGGCAACTGCGTTTTTATTTACATAGGAATAAGGACTTCAGAAAATCGGATCAGCTTTTCCTCTCTTATGCAGAGGGCAAACAAAAAGTAACTTTATCTAGGTGGCTGACTTCTATCATCACCTTTATCTATCAGCTGAGGAATAAAACAAAAGGCCACTCCACCAGAGCATTAACCACTTCTGTTGCATTTCAGGCTAGGTTGCCCATGGAATCTATTTGTGCAGCGGCCACATGGGCAAACCCTCATACTTTCATCTCGCATTATAAGTTGGACGTGGTTTCCAGGAGCAGAGCTGATTTTGGTTCCACTGTTCTGAAGAGTCTGTTCCACTGAGCCACCCAGGATATTAGGTGCTAGGGACGCTGTCCCAACCAGCAAGAATGAAGGCGAGATAGACAACGTAACATAAAGAAGTTATGTACCTACCATAACATTCCATGTTAGTTGTCTCCTCTCGCCTTCTTTCTTGCATCCCACCCTCCATCCCCCTATCCTACTAGATCGAGAAGAGTTCCTCTATGGATTTACACTGGCTGAGCTTTCTCTGGCTATCCCACTCTACCTGGTAGTCTCTGTAGTTGGGCTTATGTATGAAAGGATAGATAGGATTACTTCATTATTTTGTCTGCTGTTAGTACTACCAAACGAGATCTGGGTTTCTAGCGCCAGGCATCAGTAACTAATTAGTAATAGAGTGTAAAGGATTAGTCCTGATAAAATAACTTTAGCTAGCAGATCCTTGTGGGTGAAATAAAGACACCTTGTTGGAGTTTCCAGTAGTTTATTCAGTTAAGTTGGTAGATGGATGAGTTCAACAGGTCATTTATTTAAAGGCAGATACAGACAATGGTGGGGAGGGTCCTGGAGGAAAATCTGGGATATGGAAACAGAAGGAGCCAGTCCCAAAGCTTAGAAGTTAGTCCCTTATTTGAATATTACTGAAAGACCCATGAAGGTTTACCAGTTCAGCAGCGTGTGGAAACACATTCTTAGTTATAAGGTTTTATTTTTTATTTTTAACTTCTAGCAAACAAAACATGACGACACACTATGAGCTACAACTATAGAACTATATTTAAGAAAACATTTTTGCCCAAGCTTTATCAGGTCCATCTAATAGAGTGGTTTACCCTTTGATCATTGAAAATGCCTGCTTTTACGAAGCTATTGCCAAACCTTGTTAGTCTGTTTTGTAATTCATTTAAAATGAGAGGCTGTTTCTTCATCAGTGGGGCTCATATTACATGGAGCCAAGTATGAAAGCTTTATTACAGAATTTTTTTCCAGACTATCACATGTAATATGAGAGGCTGTGCCCACTTTTACTCTTGTTGGTCCTGGGAGAAGGGGCAAGGCATGCCTCTCTGTTAAGCTAGAAAGCTGTGCCCATTAACAGGGAGCCTATTGCTGGAATTCTATGTCTGTTTCTTCAGGAATTCCTGTCAAAAGAAACAAAAGTCTAAATGTATGTCTTTTCCTGTCTAAGTGACATTGGAGGACTAATTTATTGGGCTTAGCTAAGGCTGTTGACCCTTCTTATATGGCTGGCTCTGCTAAAACAAAAAATGATTCTTCCCCTGAAGTGATTCAGGTCTTTAAACCTCAAAAGAAATGTGAAGGGACAGATGATGTAATATCGCTACAGATTTCTGATTCAGACTCTACTCTAAAGTGTGTGTGACCGTGGATAGTACTGGTGATGGATTATCTGAGACTGTTTCCTGTATGAATTAATTGTTTCAGTGGGAAAACAGTATTGTTTCCCAGTCCCCTAGAAAATATTATGATTTATTACAGCTGAAATTTCCTGAACCTACACCTATTCCTTCTGTTATTTCTGCTTTGGGGGATGTTTATGTCATAGCTTGCAAGTTTCCCTGATAGTCAGCCTGCTGCCCCCCCCCCCCAAAAAAAAAACGTAGATAACGTTCCTTAGTCTTTTAAGTTCTTATACACTAATCCCAGAGCTGACCCAGCAGCTAGCTATACCTTTATTAAACCCTGCTGCTGCTAAGCAGTTGTGAATACGGATTCTTCTTCTGTCAGGCTCATGTTTGAACTGCCCACTTGTGTGAATATGAGAAATATTTTGGCATTTGTTGCCTTTTGTGAGAAAAAAAAGCCCTGCTTTGTGTGATTTGGTTTTTGCTGTTTCTCAAATCACTCCCCATTGTTTTAAAATGTACATATGACTCTACTGATGCTACTGAAATTGTTATGAAGAGGTTTGCTTTGCTGTCTTCACAAAACCTCCCAGAGGATGTCAAAAATGAAAACTTTCTGCTAGAAAGGTCATTAAAAAGTGTGATGGAATGAGGAAGCTGATTCAAGGGATCTTTCTGATTTTTCAGACCTCCTTCTCCAAGTTTACCAAAGGATTCTATACTCCCTCATCCAATTTCAATAAAAAGCACAGTAACAGCCCCAGTAATCTACTGGTATGCAGTTGTTTAAAAAGCAGTGGCAGGGAGGTTATAAAAGAAAGGAAAAACCCCAAGAACAAAGGATAGTATACGTATGAATGACTGTATAATGGACTTTTCTCCACTTCATACCCTGGCAGTCCTTTAATTCTTCTAGAAAGTCTGAACCTCCATTTCTCTCTTTGACAACGGATTGTTTCAGACAGATGGGTTGTAAGAGTAATCCATCAAAGTTGCTAATGGTAGTGGGAGTCTCTCCCTCCTTTTCAGGAGGCTCAGTGGTGTAATGGTTAGCACTCCGGACTCTGAATCCAGTGACCTGAGTTCATATCTCAGTAGAATCTGTCTTCTTTCTACCTTCATTAAATAAGGTCTTGACACACAAACCCATACATTTGGAGGTACTCCCAAGTAACTTACCAATACCTCAGAGGCCTCCCATACACTGCCCTCAGAAACCACATGCAAACAAAACAAGTCAACACCAACCACTACTCATAAAAATACACATCAGTGTCTCCACAAGCAAGCCCCTAAGGGGAAACACCACACATTCAAACGTCTTGCTCTTAGGAGACTTCATTATGAGACACGTGGATGCCCCCTTCACCATAATGGCTAAAGAGAGGGTTGCAGTCAGTTGCCTGTCAAAGGTCAGGATTTGCCAGATCAGGCAGGCAGACACTCAGGTTAGTCAGCCACAAATGTCAGTATGGCTCATAATCTATGTGGGTGTAAATGACCTGAGATGTACCTCCCAGGACCATATGAAGAGGGACATGATGGACCTCTCTGAATACGTGTTGCAGGCTGGTATGAGCTTTGCATTGAGCAGCATTCTACCCTCACCAAGAATGATGCCACAATACAAACAGAAAATGATTGAGTTCAGTAATTGGCTTCGCTGCTGGTGTCATTCCAAGGGGATACAGTATTTGTTAGCCTGGGACAACATAATCAGCAGACCATGTTGCTTTGCCAGAGATCGACTGCACCTTTCACAGCTAGGCTTTCGTATAATGGCTAAGGCATTAACCATCCCCATAGTGCCTTTTAGGTAGTGTCAAACCGACTGACCTGCCAGCATAACAAATTATTCTAATGCCAAGCTAAAGGTACTACTGCTCAATGCTAGGAGTCTTAACAAGAAACTGCACTCCCTTGAAGCTCTCCTTCTCCTGGAAAATGCTGGTGTCTGTGTAGTTACAGAGACATGGTTCAAGGCTGTGGAAGGCACCCCAGCAGTACAGGGATGTTCTTCGTGTTTCACTGTTGCAGTCATTACATTTGGGTCATCTGCTTGCAGGTAGTCCTCAGCCGGCCTGATTAACAAAGTCTTGGGTCCTGCATCAGTTGCTGTCCCTTCTTCCATGATGTCAGGTCGTCAGGGGTGTAAAACATGCAGCTGACGCCATTACATCAGTCTTTCTTGCCGTGCGGTGCTCAAAGCAGAAGCAGTTCGCAAGTGCCTGTTGGCCAACTCCTGAAATTTTCGTTTTCAAGTTTCAGAACCGAAGTCTTCACCTAAAGCTAAGTACCCCATTGGGGAATCTTTTTCTTGCTCCTTACCGATGTCAGTAAAAGTTAATAATTGCATTACTTGTGGAAAGCAAATACCTCATAAAGATTTTCATTCATACTGTATTTCTTGCCTAGGCCCTGACTACGATGTACCTTGCTGTCGTTTTTGTGCTTTATTTTATCAGTGCACTATCCATCGTCGGTATATTTTCACCTCTAAATATTTTGGTTCTCGGTTTATTCAGAAATGTTGTCGGTTAACCATCCGACTACTGGGATTCCAAGAAAATGCAAAGATTAAGACAGAGACAGCTGCAGAGGTCCAAAACTGCCGATGACACTTCTCTTAAGCCAAACGACAGTTCGCCGGTACTCAGTGAGGTGCTTTCGCAGCCCCTGATACCCACTACTTCTGATTTGCAGGCCTCTACTGAGACCCATTCGGAGTCCGGTATGCCGTGAGATGTTTCGACTATGGAACCTGCGAATGTCTCTACCTTGGATGGGTCTGGAGCTGCTGTGCAGGCACCGGCTTCTGAGGGTGTATTCAGGCCTACGGACTTGCATATTAAAACAATGCCTCCTTCTTTCCTTAGGCCTAACTTTCGAACCATGCCTAAAAAAATGACGCCCAGGCCACATGCTCAGGCCTGCTTGCCTAAAAAACAAATGATAAGAATGGCTGAAGATTTAGTAAATCTAATCAGGGGTAGCCAACCCCCCCTTTCTAAGAGGCCTAGGACTGAAGTTGATTATGAATCTTCTAACCAGGATTCTGTTTTTTCTGATTCTTATGATCTGGATTTGCCCTTATGTACTTATGAGGATTCTGATGCAGAGGACTCCATTCCCTCTGCTTCCCCTCCAGAGGATTTTTATTTTGGGGAAACCTTGCATACTCTAAGGGAGCATTTCCACTGGGAAAGCCAAGATTTTTCTGATTCAAAAAAGAGGCTTAGGGATTTCTTACTCCTACCTCAGCATAGGCCTTTAGCTATTCCTCCTGTACTAGACATTGTTGATGATGCTCTTTCGGAATCTAGTTTGGCCCCTGATTCCTTGCCTTCTGCTCCCAGAAAACCTGACAGATACTACAGGGTCCCTGAGTCCCGCAAGTTTCTTTTTAAAAATCCTATTGCGGATCCAGAGACTATTTCACAGGGGCCCAAGGGCATTAAGGCCTCTACTGCTAAAAAATCCTACCCCTTCTGATAGAGACTCCAGGGCGCTGGATAGATGGGGTAAGAAGGTTTACACTTCTGCAGCCTTGGTCATTAGGGCTTTAAACTGCCAGTTTCATATGTTAAAGTATCAGCAACATGTTATTGGATTGCTTAAACAGAAAATGATGTTGATTCCTGACTCTGTGGTAAATAAAGAATTACAGGATTTATTGCATTCTGCTGAACAAGTTGGAAAACATACTTTGCAATGTGGTTTTGATTCATTAGAGTCCTCTTGCAGGGCTGCTGTTACTGGGTCTGTGTTCAGAAGGCATGCTTGGTTAAAGGAGCAATCTTTGCCTGATCATGTTAAAGCTAAATTGCTGGATGCACCCTTAAATCAGGACCACCTGTTTGGCAACAAGGCTGAGGAAGTTCTTAAAAAGATGGAAGATAAAGCTAAATCTATGCAAACTGTTAAAGATTTCTTACAAGTTCAGCCTCCTAGATTTAGTAGGCACTGGCCCTCTAAGAATTGGTCCTTTCCAGCCCCTTCCAGGTCTTCTCAAGCCAAACACAGACACAGCAAAAGCCCCAGGTTTCAGTCCCAGGGGAGACACAGGTCTAAGCAGTGGGGTCTCCACTTCCAAATCTGGGAGTAATAAGACTCCCCCTTATGGTAAACTGTCTCAGTGACTTCCGTTTAAGATTTCCAAGCACTTATCAACTGACTGCCCCTTTGGGGGGAAAGATTGCTCTTCATGCAAAGAACTGGGAACTCATTACCCAGGACAAATGGGTTTTAAATATAGTGTCCCAGGGATATAGATTTCACTTCCACACGTTGCCAACACCAAGCGGGTGGCCGGACCTACTTCCAAATCAGTGGGCAGATGCCCAAAAACAAGTACTTTCTCTTTTAAGCGTGGGGGCTATTCAACTGGTACCGGAAGAGGAAAAGGAACAAGGTTTCTAATCTAGACTTTTCCTGGTACCCAAAAAAGACAATTCATGGCATCCTATCCTGGACTTGTCTGCTCTAAATACCTATCTGAAGTAGTTAACTTAATTTGCTCAGCAACCTGTGGGTATCTGATCCGATTTGGATCCAAGCCAGCAGCTTTCCAAGCTAAAAGATCCGAGCTCCAAGCTCCTCCCCTACCCATAATGCCCTGTCATCTCCCTCTAACCCTCAGATCTCATTTGCCGCAGCTTCCATAAGCTTCTCTGAACGAGCTCCGAGTGTAGTACTGTGAGTGTAGCATTTCAATCTTGAATTTCTGTCAAACTTTCTGTAACTTTGTGTGTGTGAACTTCCTCTTATCTTTCTAGTCTTTTTTGGGTAGTTCTTTTAACTTTTTGGTTAAAGTTAGATTTATTCCCCTCCCCCCTCTGCATGTGTGAAGGTGTATGCTTGTGGGCCTATTCTTCTTTTTTCCTTTTCTATAATGGCTGAAGGCCCTAAAGCCATTTTCTCAAAATGTACCGAGTGTGGCCATAAGCTGTCCCCAGCAGATGGCCACACTCTGTGTGTCCTGTTCCTGGGGGTTGATCACCTCTCCTCAGGCTGCACTATTTGTGCAGCCTTCAACCCCAGGGCTTTGAAAGATAGGAGGTCGAAGCTTATTCTGGTGGGCCTTTTGCCCCCGGACTCTGCTTCGTCCTCCTCAGTGGCGCCAGCTGCGGTTGCGGCTGCCCCACCTGCCGCTCCTGATCCCCTGGCCGGGACTCAACCTCCCTCGCTGGCCCAGGAGGAAAGGGAAGGCAGAAAGAAGGATAAAAAGGATAGGGAGAGAGAGAGAAGGAAAGGCATCGCAGTCACAAGAGGCGGTCCGACTCGACCCCTTCGGCACCGCTGTCTAAACAGCTTGCCTCTCCTCTTAAGGTCTTCAGGCCTTCCCCCTCCCGGCTCCATTCTCCATGTTTCTCCCCAGAGCCGGAGACCCGGTCACCCTCGAGGTCATCCAGGCGGCCTTCCTGGCCGGCTTCGGTGGCCTCATCTAGATCCACCAGAAGTTTGTCAGACGCAGATATGGACCAGATGATGCATCGATTTCTCCAGGCCCAGATGCAGATGGGAGAGCTCTTGCCTCCCCCCCTCCCCCCCCGCTGGGGGGAGCTCGACACCTTTTTTTGCCCGCATTGCTCCTTCTCCGACCCGCTTCCGGGGTTCGGAGCTGTCGGATCCGACTAGCTTCAGAGCCGGGGTAGGGTCCGCGCCGACAGTGTTTCCTACTTCGGTGCCGACTGTACCCTCGAGTCTGTCGGATCCGTTTTTGGTTTGGAGCTGTCAGATCCAACTAGCTTTGGAACCGGGGTAGGGTCGGCGCCAACAGTCTTTCCTACTTCAGCGCCGACTGTACCCCCAAGTCTGTCGGATCCATTTTCGGATCCGAGTTCTCGGGGCCGTGAGCTGAGCGTCGGATCCGGAGGGGTCAGCGGGCCTTCGGCTCCATTAAGGTCGGGGCACACTACCGTTTTGGATCCGGTCGGGTCACCTTCGGCGCCGATCCGCACGTCGGATCCGAGGGGAATGCTTTCAGATCCAAGGGAAAGCAGTTCCCCCTCGGCATTCGACGTCGTGGAGAGGGTCTTTTCGAGGGATTCGAGGCCCCAGGCTCTTGCTATGGATCCACCCGCCATTCCTACTCAGACGGGCCTTTCTTCCACCATCCGGCCCCAGGGACAGCCTGCGCCTACATCCCAGATTGTTCCCGTAGAGGAACAGGACATTGTTGGTGAGGCCTCTTTGGACCCCCCCCCCCCCCGAGGAGGTCCCCTCACAAACGGAAGTGCAAGAGGAGGCACTTGGACTCACCCGAGTCCCTCACAGAGGACACTGACTTAGAGGAAGGGGAAGGTTCCCCAAGGTCACCCCCCAAAGACGTCTTCTTCGGAGACATTATGGAAATGTTACGCGTGAGGGGGGGGTGGTCTGCCCAAAAACCTTCCTTGGATGAGTCTGTGTTTCTGGAGGCGTTTGACACAGGCATATGTACCTCTTGGGTGTCCCTTCCCTCCGACCCCCAGGTAGACCTCATGACTACCAGGGCATGGAAGTAGCCGGACACTATCGAGCCAATACCCAAGAAGACCGGACAGGATCCTCAGCCCTCCCACGGACAGGACAGTTTGGAGCAAGGGTGCTCCAGTGGATGCCATGGTGGTGGCGGCTGCCACTAAAAAGGAATTAGCACAGGAGAGTTCCTCGGTGCATCCTCCAGACAAGGAGTCTCATATGATGGACCATTTGGGAAAGCGGATGTTCTCTGTAAGGTCACTGAATTATATGGCACATGTGATTCGGCTCCAGCTGGACCTGATTAAAGAGTATGCTGGGTCACCCCCAGAGTCCATGTTGGCCGAGGACAAGAGGACCTTCTTGGCTCGAATGGCCACTCTCAAGTCAATCACCAACACATCTATGCGGCTTCTCTCCCATGCTACGGAGGGAGCGGCTAGAGTTAGCGGAATGGGCGTCGTCTTACGTAGACAGGCCTGGCTCTGTCTCTGCGATTTTGCGGAACCCTTCAAGGCGTCCTTCGTGAACGCCCCTTTTGACGGTTCTACGCTGTTTGGCAAAACCATCCGCGATTCACTCCTCTAGAGTGAGAAAGACGGGAAGACGTCTGCCATCGGGATCTGCTTCTCGGTTCTTCAGAGGTCCTACTCCAGGAACCAAAGAGGACAGAAGAAGATGTGGTTCCGGAAAGCTCAACAATCCCGTTTCGCTCCGAATCCCTGTTCCTTCAGAGGCAGAGCAGGACAGGGTGGATGCCGGCCCAGGGGCAGAGTGGGTCCAAAGAATTTTGGGTCGAGAGAACCTTTTTTGGATCAACGCTTGCAGCAGCCCTGAGGGGTTGCCCGACTGCTCCTCTCTGGAGGCAGTCGGGGAGGGGGCGCTTCTCAGAACACCTAGCAAACTGGGAGTCCATTACGACAGATCACTGGGTGCTCTGAATCATATCCAGAGGCTATTCAATTCCTTTCCTATCTTAACGTCCCCGAGCAACAAGACTCCCCAATGTTCCACCCGATCAGAGGGAGACAGCAGCATCAGAAATTCGAGGGCTGCTAAGAAAAAGAGCCATCCAACGTGTCCCCCTCGAGCAATCCAGATCAGGCTTTTACTCCAGGTTCTTTTTGGTGCCAAAAAAGATGGGGGACTTATGACCCATTCTCGACCTGTCAACACTGAACCTGTCAGTCACCAAAGAAAAATTCCAGATGGTCACTATTCGATCCATTCTCCCAGTTTTGCAGGAGAACGACTGGATGTGCTGGATAGACCTCAAGGATGCATACTACCACATTCTGATGGACAGATGATCCAGAAGGTTCCTCCGCTTTCGGCTGGGAGCCAGCCATTATCAGTTAAGGGTCCTACCCTTTCGGTCTCACCACAGCCCCCAGGGTGTTCACCAAGGTCATGGCAGTTGTAGGGGCCCACCTGAGTCTTCAGGGAATACAGGTCTTTCCGTACCTGGACGACTGGCTCCTAACCGCCCCCACCAGGCATCAACTCTGCTCAGGCAGGGACTACTTCTTACACCTAGCCCGCCACCTAAGGATCACGATAAACCACCAGAAATCCTCCCTTCATCCTACTCAAATTTTGGAATTCATAGGGGCCAGGATAGACACTACTCAATCCAGAGTCTTTCTGACAGCGGACAGACTTCGCAGTCTAAGCCTTCACATTCTAGACCTTTTACAATCGTCAGCTCCCCCAGCGGAACTAATCCTGAGGGCCCTGGGATCCATGGCAGCGGCCATCAATCTGTCGCCCTTCGCTCGCCTGATGATGAGAATCCTTCAATGGACATTACAAGTTCAATGGTCCATTCTTTTTCACCCCCTGTCTACACCTATTCCCCTCAGCAGGATTTGCAGGGAGTTGCTTTTTTGGTGGCTCCGCTCCAGAGATCTTCGAGAAGGCCGCCCCTTTGTTATACCCCCTCCCCAAGTCACGGTGACCACGGACGCATCTCTCCTTGGGTGGGGGGGGGGCATTGCAGGGGCAGATCTGTCCAAGGCATGTGGACTTTCACAGAGACCTCACTGCATATCAGTGTCCTGGAGATGAGGTCGGTGCTTCTAGAGTTGCAGGCTCTCCATCCCCTTCTCCCTCCAGGAATTATTGCACTTCAAACAGACAACATGTCGGTAGTCTGGTACATAAACAAACAGGGGGGAACCAGATCATATCCACTTTGCAGGGAGGCAATGAGAGTATGGGAATGGGCAATATCCACCAACCGCTTTCTCATAGCAACGCATATCTCGGGTCGGTCAAAAATCTTGGCGGACAGGTTGAGTCGAACGATCCTCTCACCTTACGAGTGGTCTCTGAACCCAGCAGTAGCGAAACAAATCTTCCTCCAATGGGGTCAACCTTACTGCAATCTCTTCGCCTCGCCTTCGAACACAAAGTGCTGCGAGTTCTTTGCTCTGATTCCCCCACCAGGGGAAGCCCCCAGAGGCGCTCTAGTTCATGCTTGGCCATCCGGTCTTCTGTATGCTTATCCTCCTCTTCCATTGATGACAAAATTCTTGCAGAAAGCTCATCGGTTGGGGAGCAGAGTTATCCTCATAGCCCCACTCTGGCCTCACCAAACCTGGTTCCCTTACCTGCGGTCTCATCTAGTACATCCTCCCTGGATTTTAGATCCCAATCCGGATCTGATCTCTTATCCTTTAGGATTGAAGACCCCCGACCTGGACTACCTCAAGCTCTCAGCTTGGTTGATCCAGTTCCCTTAATGGCTAGGACTCCCGGTATAGCTTCCTCGGTTAAGGCCATCCTGGTGGCCGCCCATAAACCGTCTACCAGGAAAATCTACAAGAGTAAATGGAAATGTTTCTCTGTCTGGGTGGAGCACAGGAACTTAGACCCCTTCACGGCTCCTATCCCATCAGTTCTAGACTTTCTTTTGCATACCTTTGATCAAGGAGCTAGTGCTGCTACTATTAAAGTTCACTTGGCAGCTATTTCCCACTACCACGTTGGAAACAGTTCAGGGCCTCTAGCGTCCCCCAAGATATGCAAAATATTCATGAAAGGAACCTTTTTGTTAAGACCCCCTATTAAAGATGCAGTGCCTCCATGGGATCTTACCCTAGTTCTTCAAGCTCTGACTGGGCCTCCTTTTGAACCCGCGGCTTCGGTCGACTTAAAATATGTATCCTGGAAGACGGCCTTCCTGATTGCCATTACTTCTGCTAGAAGGATATCGGAGCTTCATGCTCTTTGCAGTAAACCTCCATACATCATCTTTCATAAAGACAGGGTATCCCTCAGGACTAATCCCTCTTTTCTGCCCAAAGTGGCTTCAGAAGCCAACATCAACCAGTCCATCACTCTACCTGTCTTCTTTCCAAATTTCCAAAACAAAGGAGAATACAGACTTTATTGTCTGGATGTTTACAGACAGTTACGTTTTTACTTAAACAGAACAGCAGATCTTCGAAAATCTGATCAACTTTTTGTTTCCTTTGCAAAATCCTGTCTGGGGAAGCCAGTCACTAAAGTAACCTTAGCTAGATGGATTTCCCAGTGCATTTTCCTAGCATACAAAAGTTCTGGTCGTCCTGAGCCCCTGAGAGTGCGAGCCCATTCTACCCGATCTATGGCCACTTCTGCTGCTTTCTGGTCAAGGGTTTCTTTGGATGACATTTGCTCAGCAGCTAATTTGGCTTCCTCTCATACCTTTATTACACACTATACATTGGATTTAATATCCAGAGGACATGCTTCGTTTGGCTCTGCAGTACTCCAAAATATCCTTCCATAAGGGCCTCCCAAGTTGCTGTTAGCTGGGGACTCTGTCCCACAGGTTGCTGAGCAAATGAAGTTAACTACTTCAGATAAAGAAGTTATGTACTCACCATAACATTGCATCTGAGTAGGTAACTTCATTTGTCTGCAACCGACCCTCCCTCCATCCCCCGGACCCTTAGTTTGTTATCAAAGGATAAGGATATGTCTTCATTCAATTGACATCACTGGAACGTATTGTAACCCTTTCTAGTTTTAGAATTTCCTATTGCCTTTTTCTGGCAAACTCGATCTGAGGGTTAGAGGGAGATGGCAGGGCATTATGGGTAGGGGGAGGAGCTTGGAGCTCTGATCTTTTAGCTTGGAAAGCTGCCGGCTCGGATCCAAATCGGATTCGATACCCACAGGTTGCAGACAAATGAAGTTACCTACTCAGATGCAGCGTTATGGTGAGTACATAACTTTTTTTTTTGAAAATTCCAAAATTCAAGATGCTGACTCTTCACCAATTACTTCCTATGTTGGGCAAAGATGCCTGGTTGGCAACACTAGATTTAAACGAAACATACCTGCACATCCCGATCAGGGAATCTTGCAGAAGATACCTACACTTCAAAGCAGGCTACACGCACTATCAGTTCTCTGCACTGCCCTTTGGCTTATCTACTGTGCCCAGGGTATTCACAAAGTGCGTAGCTCCCAGTTATTGCATTTTGCAGGCAAAGAAATATTCATATATGCCCATACCTGGACGATTGTCTAATTCAGACAAAGCCAGGACATACTTTTGAATCATCTGACCTTTGTCCAAAGTGTTCTAACTTGTCTGGAGTCCACCATAAACGAAAGGAAATCACACCTGGTACCCTGTCAACAAATTATATTCCTGGGAGCAAGCTTGAATACAACTTCCCAGATGGCTTATCCGACGCCAGAGAAATAAATTCATTTGACAACCTTCTTCAAACAAGTGGCCACAAAAACCCTGCTCTCTGCAAGAAAAATACTGCAAGCCTTTGGGGTTCATGGCCTCCTGCATCCTTCTAATTCCATATGCAAGACTGCATACGAGGAAACTACAGTGGTATCTAAAAACGCTATGGTGTCAACATACTCAGGATTTAGAAGCAATGATTCCTATCATACCTTGCCTATGCCTAGAATTCCTTTGGTGGGCGGAGGCCTGCTACCAAAACAAGGGATTACCTTTCACACCACCCCCTGCCGCCCAAACCCTAACAACAGACGCATCAGACTATGCATGGGGGGGCTCACCTGGCAGGGAAGTGCATTCAGGGCAAATGGAACCCAAGTCAAATGCACCTGCATATCAATCAAAAAGAAATGATAGCTGTACATAATGCTCTGACAGCCTTCAAGGACCACATTCTTCCAGGACAACGTTTGGTAAAGATGGACAACACCACTCTTATGTGGTACATAAACAGGCAGGGGGGTACACATTCTTACCCCCTCTGCAGACTAGCCATGGCATTGTGGAACACAGCCTTGAGCTACCAAGTGCACCTACAAGCTCAATTCCTGCTAGGAAAATTAAATACACTGGCAGATGGACTAAGCAGGAACCTCATGGACCCATATGAGTGGAAACTGGAACCAAGGATTTTCAACATGTTGACAAGCAAATGGAGATATAGACATGTTTGCCTCTCCCTAGAACTACCAATTGGACAAAATTTGCACAAGGACTCACCACAAACAAGCCTGTAAAGTGGATGCTCTGTACTTCAGCTGGAAAAAACTATCAGTCTTTGCCTTTCCCCTCTGCCTCTGCTTTCCAAAGTACTACTAAAAATCAAACAGGACAAACCAAGGATGCTTTTGATTGCTCCAGACTGGCCATGCCAACACTGGTGCCCCCTCCTACACAGTATGTCATGGTTATCCCCATGGCACCTGCCTCAGACTCCTTCCCTGTTGTCCCAGCAGGAGAACCAGATTCTGTACCCTCAGCTTCTAACACTGAACCTTGCAGCCTGGCTAATTACATAAGCTCTCCTCTTCCAACCCTCAGTAAACCTCTGATGGATATAATTTGAGGCAAGGAGGCCTAGTACTAGAAAATCTTATGCTGAAAAATGGAAATGATTCTGTGCCTGGAACCAATCTCAAGGGATGAGCACAGCAGTGCCCAATTTACCTCAGATTTTACAATACTTAACTGAGATGCTTCACAAGGGCCTTCTTTTTCCTCCATTAAAATCCACGCCTCAGCCATTTCAGCTCATTATAGCACAGAACCTCCCCTCTTCTCTCATCCACTGCTCAAGCAGTTCCTCAGAGGGGCCAAAAATTTGAGACCTCCCAGGAGAGCTCCAACCCCAGCCTGAAACCATAACTTTGTTTTGGAGAAACTCACTCTACCTCCATTCGAGCCAGCTACTACTGCAGACTTAAAATTTCTTTCTTGAAAAACAGCATTCCTTTTAGCAATCACTTCAGCTAGAAGGGTGTCTGAATTTCAGGCCCTTATGGCAGTGGAGCCTTTCATCATCTTTCATGCGGACAGGGTGTCCCTTAGAACTAGTCCATCCTTCATGCCCAAGGTGGTATCCAGTGTGGCTCTTAATCAGTCTATTCATTTGCCAACCTTCTTTCCCAATCCACAGAACAGGACAGAACTAAACCTCAAAGGAAATCTGAACAAGTTCTGGTGGCATTTGCTGCAAGGGCAGAGGGTTAGGCTATTTCAAAGCAAGCCATTTCTAAATGGATAGGCCATTGCATTCATTTCTGGTGTAAGCACCATGGAAAACCTATCTCCCAGGGGATCAGACCTCACTCCACCAGGGCTACATCTACCTCTACAGCCTTTCTCAGAGGCGTCCCTACCAGGGACATCCTAGAAGCTGCTACCTGGAGCTCTGTGCATACCTTCACCAAGCATTATCATTTGTAATATTTCTCTAAATCCAGAGCTGGTTTTGCCACTGCAATCTTGCAGGGCATTATAGTATGGTCCTAATGCTATCTAAATTCCTCCTCCCAACCATAGCTTTGTGATTCTACCCAAATGTAATGACTGCAACAGTGAAACACGAAAAACATAGTACAGTTGTGTACACTTGCCATAAATGTAGATGTTTGAGTGTATTCACTGTTGCAGTCCTGGTTACCCTCCCTCCAGCCCCCTTACTTCTTTTGGCTATACCTCTACTTTCTTTTACTATGCTTAAAAGCCTTTTTGGTGTATTTGCTTTTTTGTTGGAGGTATATCATTGTACTTTTTAATTTAATTGCTCCCCATTAGGGGGGCACCTGACATCTGGGGCAAGAAAAACTGATGTAATGGCGTCGGATGCATGTTTTATTCCCTTGACGACCTGACGTCATGGAAGAAGGGACAGCAACCGACGCAGGACCCAAAACTTTGTTAATCAGGCGACTGAGGGCTACCTGCAAACAGATAACCCAAATATAATGACTGCAACAGTGAATACACTCAAACATCTACATTTATGGTAAGTGTACACAACTGTACTTTATAATGCCTGTCACTCATTCAGACCACCCTCTAAAAAGGAAAAAATGAAAGGAAGGGGTGTTTCCATTTACATAAAAAGCAGTCACACCTCTATCTTAGTCAAGCAGGATGACTCGCTTGGGCTACTCCATGTCCAGCTGACTGTAGGAAAAATCCCCCACCATATCATCACTAGCTACAGGTCCCCAGCCATGAACTGTGAAATTCCCTTCTCATACCTGAAGTTACTAGAATCGCTCAACTTTTAGCCCAGTACACTAATCATGGGCGTTTTAGCTGTCCCTACATAAACTTGGAAACATATACAACCACTAACATGCAGGCTCAGAGATTCCTGGACTTGCTGGTCTTGCAGTTCCATTAGGGGCTCAAACATCCTTGACATAGTTGCAAGACAAAAGTGACGCTTGGTAGATGGTAAATCCTTCATAAGCAGAAAACTCCAAATCCAGAAAAAATACAGACAATGTTCATCCAAAGTAAAGCAGTGCAAGCAAACACAGCAGTATTAAGCGCTTTCGTCTGGTAGATGGCTTCCTCAGAATACAAAATATTGCAATTAGCACCTGTTTAAATACATTGCTTACCCAATCACAAATAACTGACATCATTTCCCCCATTAACAAGGCTGCAAATACTTAATACAAGCCTAATATAAAACAATAATACATGTAAAAAGTTTAAAACATCCCTAAACAGTGTATATAACTAAATAAAAAACATAGATTTTAATTTCAATAGAGAAGATAAAGAAATTCTATCATTTAACCCAGGAGCATGATAAGCATCAAGCCTAATTTGCCATTTGAGTTCTACAAACTCCAAATACTCATTCAAGGGCCCCCCACGAGGTCCCAGATCTACCTGTTCCAATATAAAGAACAGGAAGGAATGGGTAGGTTCACTAACCAAATGTTTATATAATGCATTCTTTTCATTTTTATTTCTGATATCATATAAATGTTGATAAATCCTTAACCTTAGGGCATTCTTCAAAAAAAACAGGAACTGAAGAAAACCAATGAGTACTAAAACTGACAAACCGCAAGTTCGTGGAAGTGCAGGAGGTGCAGGATAACAATAAATCCAAGTAGCGCAAACTGGCTGTAAAGTGCAAATGCATTTATTTGAACAGAACAAAAATCACGTTAAACACTGAAAGCGTTTTCGTCCCAGCAAATGCCGGAACTTCATCAGACAACAACTTCCTCTCCCACTGGTATCTTTATAAGAATTACCAGCTGTCAACAATTAATTATTTAAAACGCACATATCACGTTGTTTTTTTAAGAAATAAGTGCATAGTTAATAGTATTAAAATAAGTGAAATAAAAATACAATACAAAACGATACAATTGCAGAAGTCCTACATGGGTTCTTTGTACATAGCCAAGTTACAGACAATAAATAAATTGTAATAGTCCGTATTATATTTTTTCCAATTGCTGTACAAACAACCCAACTTTTGTTATTTGTATACTTTTATACTTTTATTATCACAATATATCTTACAATGCATATACTGACTATGTTATAATAAATGTATATATTAAAAAATGTATATGTTAAAAATATATGTAATACCGTACCTATTAGAATTAAAAGAATGAGTTGGTATTAACTGTATGAGGTCTCTCCCTACCTAAATGTTATTTAATCAGTTGAAATACCATAACACAATGAATATATTTAATAAACATATAACTGTCTGGTTGCATAAACATAAAAAATATATATAAATATAAAAATATATATATATAATATATAAAAAGTGTATATATACCAAACAATGACAATAAATGGATGGACAGTGAAAAAGTAATAAACAATGAAAATGTGTTTATTAAATTTATAACATTCTTTTCTATATGTGTTTTGTTTAATTTTTCTTTATTTTATGTTATTTAAGTTCTCAATGGCCTATTTTTTAATAACCAATGTCTATTCTTATGTATATAACACTCATCTAAATAAACTTTTAATTTTAAGAATGCATGCAATAGAGCAGAACTCATTCAGGCCTGGGTCACTACAGGCCATTAAACGTAGTTGCCATTTGAGTTTGCTTCTCTCGAGTTCAAGTTTTAATAAATTTTCATTAATAAGACCCTGTTCATTAGTTTTTTGCACAATTTGATTTATAACCATGAATTTAAATGTATGGCCTGAGTTTTTTGTGCAATGCCTAGCCAAGGCATTGTCATCCTTATTTTTCGCAATAGCATAATTATGCTCATATATCCTATCACGTAGTCGTCTATCTGTTTTGCCCACGTAAAATGAGGGGCACTTGGTACATTGAGCTAGATAGACTATTGACCTAGAATTGCAATTGCATGATGTGTTGACATAAAAGATTTCATTTCTAATGTTAAAGTTTTCAGATGTGTCTATATATTGACAATATTTACAACTCCCACATTTCGTGGTGCCTCTTTTGGTTTTCTTTATTTTGGGATTTGTTTCCAGTAACTTTTTTAAGTTATAACCCCTTCTGTATGAAATCGTCGGGCCAAAATTAAAAATATGTGATAAGTTTTTATCTAAAGATAAAAAACGCCAGTATTTTTTCGCTATTCTACCTATGTTTAATGCTTCTGTACAATAGGTAAATGTAAATGCAATAGTAAAATCCTGTTTGTATTCTAGTGACTCAGTCGATTCTTGTTCGACTGTAACTGAAACCATAGCGTCTAGTTGCTCAAGGTTGTCAATTCTAATATCACAACTTAATGAGTTGTTTAATGTTGTTACAGTATTCAAAATCGGTTTATATATTCCCTTGTTTCTTTTCTCAGTTACTTCTTGGAATATTACGTGCAAAAATGAAACAGGATACCCCCTATTTATAAACATGTCATACAATAAAGCACATTCTTCCTCAAAGTCCTCATTTAGGGTGACCATCCTCGCAGCCCTAACTAGTTGTCCTTTGACAACTGATTTCTTTTGATGGTAGGGATGCATACTAGTGAAGTGTAAGTAGCTATTACAATGTGTTTCCTTCCTATAGATCTTCACAGTATATTTGTCTGTGTTTTTGATCAGATAAACATCTAGATAGTTAATCGATGTTTGCTGATAGTTTTTTGTAAACCTTAAGAATGTGGTAGTTGAGTTAAGATAAGTAACTAGTTCATCTGCAACTAGTTCATCCCCATTGATGATAATGAATATATCATCCAAAAACCTTTTGTAACAAGATATTTTATTCATCCATTCACTACTGAGGAGATATTTATTTTCCCAGTGGGCTAACACCAAGTTGGCAAAACTGGATCCCACTGGGGAGCCCATGGCTACTCCTATTTTTTGCTTAAACAACATTCCTTCAAAGCAAACAAAGTTGTTTTCCAATATTATATCTAGGAGTTGCTCAACTAACAAACATTCATTGTCGTGGGCTCCTTTTGTTCTAATGAAGTCAACTACCCATTCAATACCTACTGTATGTGTAATACATGAATACAGGTCGCAGATATCAACAGTTAGAAAGTTCCCCAGTTTGTTAAAGGTTGTGGCCTGTATACTTTCTAAAAAAGACCAGGAATCCTTAAGAATCTGGGTTTCCGACTCCACATACTTCTTTAATATGCAGTCCACAAGTTTTGCAGATGGATAAGTCATGGACTGTCTTGCATCTACCAAAGCTCTAAATGGCGGATTTGATACATTTTTATGTAGCTTCGGTATCCCGAAAATTTTGGGGATCCTGGGTGCCATCATTGTAATGTAGGTGTATTGTTTTATATCAATAATACCATCTGTGTATAGGTCACTAAAAAACATTCTAATTCTATTGTACGCTTGATTTAGTTCATTTCTACTTATCGCTTCATAGGTGTCACTCTCTAGTATTGAACACATAATATTAGAATAGTCTCCATTATAGAGAACTGCTAACCCTCCGCCCTTGTCAGGCTTCATTAATCTCAAGGGCAGCTGTCTAATAAGGGTTAGTGAATTGTTTTCTTCTTCTGACATGTTAGTTTCAATGTTCTTACTGTTAACATGTTTTGTAAGATCTCTAAATTCACTAGTATTAGTATTCACTAAACAGTGTATATAACTAAATAAAAAACATAGATTTTAATTTCAATAGAGAAGATAAAGAAATTCTATCATTTAACCCAGGAGCATGATAAGCATCAAGCCTAATTTGCCATTTGAGTTCTACAAACTCCAAATACTCATTCAAGGGCCCCCCACGAGGTCCCAGATCTACCTGTTCCAATATAAAAAACAGGAAGGAATGGGTAGGTTCACTAACCAAATATATATATAATGCATTCTTTTCATTTTTATTTCTGATATCATATAAATGTTGATAAATCCTTAACCTTAGGGCATTCTTAGTTTTACCTACATAGAAACTTGCATAGAATCTACACAAGGCCAAATACACAACCGCTTTAGTGTAACAGTACATCCTTTTTGAACTGGAAATATATCCAAAATTTTTGAGCTTGATTTTTTCCCTGTCCATAACATAAGGGCATTGGGCACACCTCCCACACTTAAAAGTACCACCATTGTGGGTGTCAAAGTTTTGCTTTTCAAACAGTCCTTTAAGGGAAGTGTCTCTTTTGTAAACCACTTGCGGTTCAATACCAAATTTCCCTGATAATTCAGGGTCAACATCAAATATTTTCCAATATTTGGAAATAATGTTTTTAATGTCATAAAAATTGGATGTGTAGGTAAGGGTAAGCACCCACCCAAAATTTAAAGTTTTACAGTCATTATGACTTTTGGTGGACACCTGCCCTAGTAGTGCAAGAAATGACCATTCATTCTTTTAGTCTTAACTTCATTAAAGATATCTATGACAAAGGTTTCAGGGTACCCCCTCTTACAAAACATGTTTTTTAATATTTCACATTCAGTAAGAAAATCCGCAAAATCAGACACCATTCAGTCTTACATATTGGCCCTTAACTAGGGCTTTTTTCTGGTGCAATGGGTGTGCGCTTGTATAATGCAATAGTGAATTGGAATAGGTAGGTTTCCTATATAGTTGTGAAACAAAACAATTGTGTTCAAAGTCTTTCTTGATGGTAACATCTAAGTAATTAATCAGTTCTACATTGCTATTCATAGTAAACTTAAGAAAACTTGTAGTACCATTAATATAGGTGAAGAACCTTTTCAAATCGTCCTCACTATCTTTCCAGAACAGGACTATATCATCTAGGTATCGCCCATACAATACCCATGAAGTCCTAAATTCCGAGTTGGTAACAAACAGGTCCTCCCATTGTGCCAAGACAATGTTGGCAAACACTGGAGCACAGCACGCACCCATTGCAACACCCTGTTTTTGCTTAAAAAGATGCCCTTCAAAGGTCACAAAATTATTCTCTAATATTATTTCCATACATGTTCGTAAAGTCAGAATGGTGTTATAAATAAGTGTTGAATTGGCACATAAATAGTCATAAAACCATTCAAGGCCAATTTGATGTGGAATAACTGAAAAGAGATCACAAACATCAATAGTGACTCATATGTTACTATCAAAAAACATGTCCTGTTTAACTTTAGTAAGAAAGTCCACAATTGTGGACGCAAAAGCCTCAAAAACTTATAGTATTGCTAAGTTCATTGACAATATGACGAAAAACATTCTAGATTCACATAGTCTTGTGATTAGGGACTCATGAGACTTTCTTACTAAAGTATAATAAAAATTTGATGTGGACCCTGAATTATCAGGGAAATTTGGTATTGAACCGCAAGTGGTTTACAAAAGAGACACTTCCCTTAAAGGACTGTTTGAAAAGCAAAAATTTGACACCCACAATGGTGGTACTTTTAAGTGTGGGAGGTGTGCCCAATGCTCTTATGTTATGGACAGAGAAAAAATCAAGCTCAAAAATTTTGGATATATTTCCAGTTCAAAAAGGATGTACTGTTACACTAAAGCGGTTGTGTATTTGGCCTTGTGTAGATTCTGTGCAAGTTTCTATGTAGGTAAAACTAAGAATGCCCTAAGGTTAAGGATTTATCAACATTTATATGATATCAGAAACAAAAATGAAAATAATGCACTATATAAACATTTGGTTAGTGAACCTACCCATTCCTTCCTGTTCTTTATATTGGAACAGGTAGATCTGGGACCTCGTGGGGGGCCCTTGAATGAGTATTTGGAGTTTGTAGAACTCAAATGGCAAATTAGGCTTGATGCTTATCATGCTCCTGGGTTAAATGATAGAATTTCTTTATCTTCTCTATTGAAATTAAAATCTATGTTTTTTATTTAGTTATATACACTGTTTAGGGATGTTTTAAACTTTTTACATGTATTATTGTTTTATATTTGGCTTGTATTAAGTATTTGCAGCCTTGTTAATGGGGGAAATTATGTCAGTTATTTGCGATTGGGTAAGCAATGTATTCAAACAGGTGCTAATTGCAGTATTTTGTATTCTGAGGAAGTCATCTACCAGACGAAAGCGCTTAATACTGCTGTGTTTGCTTGCACTGCTTTACTTTGGATGAACATTGTCTGTATTTTTTCTGGATTTGGAGTTTTCTGCTTATAAAGGATTTACCATCTACCAAGCATCACTTTTGTCTTGCAACAGCTGCCTTTTATTTTTTATTGTTTGTAAGACTCTACCTGTTATCCTTGACATAGTGTTCGCAAACCTAGGGGAGTGTTGCACCTCCCCCCTCTCCCGTAATGTCCTGATCGGTCTCCTTTGAAATAAATGTAATGGTTGTACCCCTATCAAACACTAAAACCCTAAAGAATTTTCCCAAGGCAAACTACCTCCTATTAAGTGATAGCATAGGTAATTTTGAACCTCCTCCTAACCCAGAAAGCACGGAAGCCTATGCAGAAGTATACACAAATGCCCTGTACAGTCACTTAAACAACTGCCCATAATTGACAGTACCCGACCAAAGTAAACCCACATCTAGCCAGAAAAACAAGCCACCGTGGCGGATCCCTAGCATAAAGAGACTGTGCAACAGAAGGAAGAAATTCCTGTCTAGAATTAAGTGGGCGGGAGCACAACAGGGAAAAAAATTCCTCATTAGTCATAACAGGCAAATGGGGGGACTAGTCAAGTTTTCGGAAGCTAAATAAAAGACTAAAATAGCCTTCCAAGCAAAGGATAACCACAAAGCATTTTTAGTTATCTCCAAAATCTTAAGGGAAACACTCAACAATATGTTGAGTTGACTGCAGATGACACTACCTATAGTCAGCCAGAAGAAGAGGCAAACCTGCTGGCTGATAAAATTCAGCTCAAATTTCACCCCCTCATAAACTCCATTCACCCCCCCATACAGTACCCCCTTCCATTCCTTTGCCTGTTATCACAAAAAAGCAGATCATCACTGCACTCTGTAAGGATAGAAACATGGCATCAGTGACCCCCATCGGAATCCCAGGGTGCCTATTAAATAGCATGAAACATGACCTAGCAGACCCACTCAAATCTATGTTTAACCATAGTGTCCAAACAGGCTTTCTACCAATAGAGTGGAGGACAACAATAGTCATCCCTCTGCACAAGGGGGGGGGGACCATTAGCTGACCCAGGAAACTACTGACCCATAAATCTGACTAGCCTCATATGTAAGACTATTGAAACGATAATCATGGACCTGATTAACAATGACATAAGAGATCTCCAGACTTGATATCCAACCTAGTTTGGCTTCATCAAGGGCAGGTGCTGCCTGCTCAGTCTGGTGGACTTCTTTGAGAAGGTCATGAAGGCTATGAATGACGGTAAGATTGTGCATACCTCACTCATACTTTGACAAGGCCAAGGCATTTGCCACAATACCAGACTCTGCTATTATAGATAAACTCACAAAATTGGGCATAAACCTCTACATCACCAGATGGATAGCAAAAAGGCCCACAGATAGAACACATGTTAGAGTGGGGGAAATCCATATTCAGTAAGAGGCCATTCACCAGTGGAGTACAACAGGGCTCAGTGCTGAGCCCCCTCCTGTTTAAAATGTACTTCAGATATCAAGGCAAATGTAGATGGCCTTTGGCTGACCAAGTTTCCTGTTGACTGCAAATTGGGGGCAATCACTGACTCCCCAGATGATGTAGATATCCCACAGAAAGGTCTGACACAGATTAATAATTGGTGTCAGAGCCACAGCCTCAAACTGAATGCAAAGAAGTGCATAATAATACCCTTTGGGAAATCAAATATCCCTGCAAATTACAACATTAATAGCACCCCCTAAGAGTGGATCCAGTGTTGAGAAATCTGGGTACTCAGATAGCAATCTGAATTTTGACTACATTTTGTGTGCCTCAGCTCATAAGTAAGTGCATGGCATCCAGATCTAAGGTTGTCATAGTGTCAGTGCACTCAGCCCTCATTAGACCAATAATTGAGTACAGTGCACCCTATGACATGTATCTCGCCAGGAACCTACAACAATTAGAGCATCCTAGGAGGCTTCTCACCAAACAAATATAGGGTATAGCCAACATGTTATATGTGGACCTCTTAAAAGGCCTGTCACAGTATTCAGTTTCCAACCAATTGAGCGGTGATCTGTGTCTGACCTACAAGGCAGCCTGTAACCCAACCCTGATGCAAATGTTGCATTTTCGCAAAACTAAATGCATGAGGGTTACCTGCTCCAAGGATCTAAACTTGATCTCTGACATGAATTGATTATGCTGGAGAGACAGAATGTGTTCCAGAGATTGCTCCTCCTCCTCTGGAATAGTCTTCATATTCTCATGAAGCAGTGTTCTTCCCTATCTTCAAGTGCAGTCTTGGAGTGGCATCCATGCCCCTTACAGACAGAGGCAGTTTGTAAAACTTTTCAAAACCCTGCTTGCTGACCCTTGTTATCTTTCCCGTAGGGATAGAAAATTGGGTGAAATCTATTGAGCCATTAGCCTAGTAATCTCTGAACTTGTGAACCTTTTCTGTTTCATCTTCCAAGCAAAACTCTTTTTCCCTTCTGTCATCTAAAATATATTGGCTCAGAAGGTGATAGAAGCTGTCCCTCCTCCTCAGTCAAGCAAAGGATTTTATTCAAGGATATTTCTGGTGCCAAAGAAAGAAGCCTCTAAGAGATGGGTTCTGGACGTTTCCTTCTTGAACCATTTTGTGATAGTGTCCAAGATTAAAATTATGTCACTTCACAACTTATTCCCCATTTGAGTTCCCTAATCACCATAGATTTAAAAGATGCATATTATATAGAGCCATATTTGAGGCATTTCTTAAAACTGTATGTATCTGGATTGTGTAATAATTTATCATAGTCTTTTGGCAATCTACTTTTATAGTGGTGTTCACAAAGTATTTAGCTCCCACGATAGCCTTCTGCAGACTGCAAGATATTCACATTTTTCTTTATTTAGATGACATATTTATCTTTGCTGAGTCTTTTTTCAGAGTTCAGGAATCCCTCACATGGGTAAGGGATTTTCTACAAAGGCTGGAATTCCAAGACAACATTCAGAAGTCTTTCCTGAATCCTTCTCACATGATTGTTTCTTTTGAGTTATCTGCTGGACACCTCGGTTCAAACAGCTTTTCTTCCATAGGAAAAAGAGATCTGTATTTAGATCTATCCCAGAGGTTTTTCACTTAGACATCCATCTCATCAAGGGAATTCCCAAGCATTTTGAGCCTGAAGACATCAATTATACTCATGATTCTTCCTCCAAGGCTCCACATGAGAAAATTACAGAGGTACCAGAAATCTCTATGGACCTATCAGCAACATGCCTTGACCTTTCAAATTCCAGTTCTAGGTTTTGTGAAAAGGGAGATTATGTGGTAGAGACACCAAGTTTCTCATAATCCAAGGGTCTCATTCTCCCGTCCTGCTCCAGCACATTTGGTCATAACTGATGCCTCAGACCCTGTTTGAGGAGCAGTGTCTATTGGGTTAAAAGTGCAGGGTCTTGGAACAAAACCAACAGACCAAAACATGCCAAAAAGAGATGTAAGTTCTTATAAATGCTGTCAACTGTCTAAATCATCTGTGGTCCCTGGGACTGTTATAAGTGTTTAAAGACAACACTGCAGTGATGTCGTACATAAGTAAGAAGGAACCAGATATTACCCACTGTGCAGACTAGCTGTGGTAGCCTGGATTGTAGCTTTTCAGCACCAAGTCTCATTTTACAGGCATCTTGGGTTTCATCAGAACAATATTGTTGCAAACAAGCTGAGCTGGACCAGGACAGGCCCTCATGAATGAAAGCTGAATCAGAATGTTTTCTAAGATATGATCCATCTGTGGGGACCACCTCAAATAGATCTTTTTTGTATCTGTAAATAATCTGTTGGCAGAATTCTACTCCATAATTCTATACAAGAAGGCATGAAAGATAGGTTCCTTTTCTTTTCCTTGGACAGGAATGTTCCTTTATGCACTTCCACCCTTTCCATTAATATCCAGGTTACTTCTGAGCATTCAGAAGAACTCCTTAAAGGTCATTGTAATGACTCCCTTCTGTCCCAGGCAACTGTTTTTCTCTCTTCTTCTGGAAGTCCACAAACTTTTTTTGCAGACTAGAAGACGAGATGTTTGATACATTCCCATGCCAAACAACTGCAACTGACTGTACCTGGTTGAAAGAATCTTAATACCTTTAGGAACCTCCCTTCTGTCCCAGGCAATAGTTTTTCTCCTTTCTTCTGGAAGTCCACAAACTTTTTTTGCAGACTAGAAGACGAGGTGTTTGATACATCCCCATGCCAAACAACTGCAACTGACTGTACCTGGTTGAAAGGATCTTAATACCTTTAGGAACCTTTTATTTGAGGGCATGCAGCAGGTAGTAATGGAGGTACTAGAAAATCAAATCGTAGCAAGTGGAAAAGGTTTTCTAGTTGGTGCCAACAAAAAAACTCAGTACCCATTCATGTTGTTATCCTTTGGCCTGTTTGTCAGCCATTTCAACACGCCTGCCCATGGATCCCGTCTTTCAGTGCAGTCTCATGTGAAAATGTTTTAGAAAGGGGTGTTGCATAAGATGCCTTTTAGAAAACAGGTTGCTTCTCCTTGGGATTGTAACTTCATGTTAGAAAAAGTAACTCATGGTCCATTTGAACCAGCTCATCTGGCTGACTTGAGGTTTTTAATATGAAACAGTCTTGCAGAGTACTGTAAACTGTGCAAGAAGAGTTCTGAGTTGCTAGCTGTTTACAGCTGGTCCAATCCTATGTCATCTTTCGCAAATTTTCTATGAAAACTAATCATTCTTTTATGCTTAAAGGGGTATGCAAGTTTAAATTAAGCCAAGTTCTCCAACTCCCTGTCTTCTGTCCAGAACGTAAAAATGAGAGAGAAAGGTTGCTTCATACCTTGTATGTCCATAGACAACTTTGATACTATCTTGGCAGAACAAATTTTTTTCAGAACTTCTTATTAGTTTGTTTGTTATGAAGGTAAGAAGACTATGGACAACCAGTGTCAAAACAAACTATTTCTAAATGTTTGTCTCATGCTGTTACATTTTGTGACTCTTACCACAACAGAACTGTTCTAGGGAGTGTCAGGCCTATTCTACCATTGCCTTGGCTTTTTGGAAATGATTGGATTCTAGAAGCAGCAACGTGATCTTCTCTAAATACTTCTGTAAAGCATTATAGACTAGTTTCATTCTCCAAGTCTAAGACAGGTATTTCTAGGGCTGTTCTCCAGGGGCTGCTGGGCCCTCATTCTTTCTGCTACCAACCTAAGCTGTGGAAACCCATATAGCTTAGGATACTACAACAGTGTGATCAAATGAAGAATATGCTACAGTTGTTTAAGGAAACTCACCTTAACTTTAGCTGTTTGAATTGTCTTTGCTGCTGTAGCTGCTCTCTGTCTCCATCTCCCTTGTTTTTTGTATGTTTTTATGCCAAGTTGTGGACTTTTTATCATTATACTCCTAACATTATCCTACCAGGGCTTTAGTGTCCCTCTCTCTGTTGGCATGAATGCTGTTGAGGGCTAAGCGCCCAAACCCATCATTTAATCAGTTCACATCAAGATGACTAAGGTTTGGGTGTGTGGAAGGTGCTCCGAAGCTTTGGAAGCTGGCCTGTCATTATGTCCTTGGCAAGACATAATCCATATAGCTTAGGCTACCAGTGATCATTCAAACATCTAAGGTAAATTTACTTCCACAAATATACCTTATCAGTAACACATAGTAACATAGCATATATAATAATCATATGTCTTTGAAGTACGCAACATGAGTTTTCATTTAGACTTACAGCAACATAACATTGATAGACAGCAACATAACATTGATAGACGACAAGTTGAAGACTAACAAGTTTACTACAAGAAAATCTGAGTCTTCAAGTCTTCTTAGTGCATTTACTGTCCAGTGTCATGTCAGTATTAATGAATGTATCCCTCATATCACTGTACATTTTGCATTTAGCACAAGTATTAATTATTCCTTTTGCCAATAAAGATGACAGCCATACCCGGGTTAGCTTATCTGTATTACTACATATTGTGTACACATACTGTGTAGAATAAAGCAGTGTAATGTGTTACTTACAAATTCTTGTCCAAAATGCAGTCAAACAAAAATGCTCAGGCTGCAAAGTAATTTAGTTATGTTCTGTAATTAAACAAAGAAACCTTTTCTGTAGCTTTCCAGGTAAATGCTGGTAACAGATTAAGCACCCTATTTCCAGCACGTAACATCAGCATCAACTCCTCCACCCCCACCCCAAATTATACTAGATGTTAGTACAAGTTTACTAGCGGGATTGTATATAAGGAAAATAAGAAACCAAATATGCCATAAAAAGTTTCTTCATGTTAACTGGTAAAGTAAAACAAACTCCAGGAAAAATTCTGATTGCGTTAATACGCAAGTACCAGTGTTTCTTATATCAAGTTGTAAATGCACATGCAATGGAAACAGAAATGTTTATAAATAAAGCAATAAACTTGGCAAACTTCATTGAATTGTAACATTAGTTAAGCTTTAAAACAACACAGCAAGAGGTTCTCCGGTTCAATCCTCGGCTGGGGTGTCTTCTGTGCGGAGTCTGCATGTCCTCCCTGTGGTGTGAGTGCATGCGCGTGTGTGCCTTCTTTGGAAGGTTGGGCACAGGGCTGGCAACTCGACACCATAAAACTGCACTGCCAGTCATGAGTGGACAGGTGATCCACTGTGGTGACCCCTAACCAGGAAAAGCCGAAAGAAGAAGAAGAGTACGATTTTACCACTTATGGCCTACTAAACCCTGTTGGTTTTGCTTGTCATAAAGTGATGCGATTCTGCACCTTCACATCATCATTCTTATGCTCATAGCCACTCACCAAGAGCAGGAGTTTAAATGCAAAAGGTGCCAGGCAAGGCAAGTCAAATACTGCACAATTTACAAAGTGCAGAAGAAGGCAATATGTAGTTAAAATAGTATTAAAATACAGTCGCAGAATAGAAGAACTGTTACGCTAGCCTGGCAAGTGCATAACTCAGGGCCAAACAGCTACATCCTAAGTTGTACAAATGAAAGGTAATCACTGGGCAGAGACATTAAATGTAGAAAAGGCCAGGCAGGGTAGGTCAGGTACCATATAAGCTGCAAAGTGGTAAATGAGACAATGTAAACTATAAAACACTCCATGAATAGATTAACTACTAAGTCAGACTAACAGGTATGCAGCTCAGGTTCAAGCAGCTGCACCCTCTGTTTCACAAATGAAAAGCTGCACATTTAAGAGTCTGAAGTTAAATTTGTATATTGTTAGCTGTAATAAGTGTAATACTGTTTGCAGTGCTTTTCAGTCATTTATATTTTATGTCACGAAAAGTGAATGTTTCCTGTTTAACGTATAGGACATTTGAGCTTCAATAATATGTTCTTTTGAAATGTTTATTCCTTCCTCATAAGCTTTGTGTATGGAACTGTAGTATTGTTAGATTTTTAATTAGTTCTTTATTTCTGAGGTTTTTCTGTTGGACTTTTCATGAATTTTCAAAAAGAAGAACAGTGTAGCGCTCTCTCTAGAAGGATTCCTTGAGTTAAGACTTTGTCTTCTTACGCTAAATGGACAAATTACTGCTGAAAAAGTTAAGTCAGGAGACTGATGTCCACCTATAGCTAATCCCCATGTATATTGTGATTCCTGCAGCACTTGTGTTTGAACATCTACTGTTATGGTAAATACAATATTGTGACTGTACTTTTGCTCTATCCTTGTACTAGATTTTTGAAAACATTAATAGATAGTCTAATGTACTCTGCTCTGTAGAGAAGGATTGACTGGTAACTGGGCATGGCACCATGTTATAACATGTAACTGAGTGGAACTCATTCTGTACGTTGTACCTGCTTTTACTATGTCTTGAGGAAGGAAGGCAACTAGGATCGGGGACCTGTTGTAATGTTAGATCTTCTAGAGCATCTCAGTCAGTGGATGTGCTTTTCCCTCCCTCTGATATTTTTGGGGAAGATTATTCTTTACATTAATATTTGTGTAGGGTGCCAGAGTGTTGCAGTTTCTGCTTCTTTTCATTTCTGCAGTTATCATATATCTGTTCCTTTTCAGTGAAGCTGCACCTTTTTGTTTTTTTGATGAAAAAAATATACTAAGCTTGACCCAGCTGTAAGCTGAAGAGTTGTAAAAGCCCTATGACTATGACCCAGGAATCTCTGGTGCATTTAGTAGCACTAGACCTAGAGAGCTGGAACAGGGAGACAGGAGTGAGTGGCAAATGCCAGCTCACCTTCTTTGCAAAGAAGGGAGAAGAGACTGGTTGTCCAGTAGCTGTTTTGCCATGTGCAAGTAGTGAGTTGCAGACAAAACAGCTGCAGCTAAAATTGGCTTGAGTTGCCAAACCAGTGACTTCTACCATCATTAGCACATGGGCAAGAGCACTCGCATTTTGGATGAGGGCGCAGTAGGGCATCATGATGATGCAGGTACCTGTCAGCCACGGGGGGGGGGGGGGGGGGAATTAAGGCCTAAAATTACTTCTTGATTGGCCGTCACACTACTGGGAATAAATGTACTTGACTGGTTGTGGATGACTGATGGTCAGCAGACAGAACTGAATAAAAGGATAAGAAAAAAAATCAAAACTTATTCTTGCAAGTTTTATTTTTAAATATGATTCAGAATAATGTTAGACCATGTGACCACCAACATACATCGATACCAGCAAGGAGCAGAATTTAGTGAGGACATTCCCTTGACAGGAGAAGTTTGAAAATTTGTCACTGGAGGACCAATTTTTGGCTGAGTGTTCTCTTGTAACTGCTGACAAGAATGCTGTCAGAAATCTAAGATTATAATAGATGGAAAGATTAACTTTGTTTAATTCTGGCTGCCATAGTACATCAGGTTTCTTGAAGTGGGGTTTTAAAATACAGCAATGGTTTCTTTATGCTGACAGCATAGTTGCTATGGCCACCTGAGTTTGCTTTAGATAACAGATTAGATGTACTTGAAGTTCAGTCTTTCCTGTGGCTGCCTCCAAACTAGTGCTTTTCTTCCTCTCTTTCTCTTAGATTTAGACCCAGATTTCCAGGCCTATACAGGCTGATTGAGAACAGTGCTGTTAACAAAGGTAAACATTTTTCAACATTTTACTTTATCTCTTCTAACTAGTTTTTAATTCTTGTCTTTTCCAAGTCAGTAGTTTTAAAGCAGTACAATATAATATTTTAGTGTTGTAGGCAAGTTTAATTTAGCATCCAGTACATCTTTATTTTCATCTAGGCAAGTGTTTTTAAGGGACTTTACTTTTAGCGGGTCCCCTGCAGTGAGTTGACTGCTCAGGTATTACTTTCTGAGCAGTGGTGGCTCTAGATTTCCTGCCTTGCTGGGACACAATAGGGACACATTAGCTAGCTGGTGGGACACAAGTAGGACATCTGAAGACCAAACGTAAGTATAGAATGCATGGTAACAATTCATTGTTAAACATCACTGAGAATTTCCCTATGAAAAAACAGTAAATGCCACATAGTTTACATATCTCGATATCTGGAAAACATGTACAACACAGAGAAAAATTAAATTTGCTGTGCTGAAGGATTATGGTTTGTATAAAATTAGTATGCTGCAATGCTACAAGTCGAGTTGGTAACAATACTTCAAGTGGGACCATGGCACAAGGACATTTGTGCCTCGTTAAAAAGAGAAAAAGAATCTCGTAACACAAATTCAGTAGCGGAAAGTTATACTACCCGTTTTGCAATGATCATAGATTTGGATTTAATTTAAAACTTATTTCACATTTTACAGCAAAAGATACTCACAGCCATTTGCTAAACAAAACAAAATGCTTTAACACTGAAAACAGACTTAGCATGAGCAACAGTAAAACTCTTCTCTTGAAACTACTGTGTATAGAAAGTGCTTCTGACAGCCCATTAAAAACTTGCTGGGATTCATGGTCAAAGAGCATATAGTAAAGCAGTAATTAGCAGCTATGTGAAGAGTACAGAAAGTCAAAAGACAAATGTACATGTTTGCTAATAGTCTGCAACAGCCCACTGGACACAAATGTCTCTGTTCAGGTTCCACCCAAGTGTACTGTATGTTGAAGTAACATGGTCAGAGTCACACACAGATAGTATAACTTATTACAGCTAAAGTGCCCAATCCTGGTAGGCGCACTGATGCCAGGACTGGAAAAAAATGACAGTGTAGAATCCTCAAAATATGGAAATAATCCTACAATGGGGCCAGGCCAGGCTCAGGGGGAGGATGCCCCCCCCCCCCACGTTGCAGAAGGAAGTAGTAGCCCACAAAAATGACAAAAATTGATTGGCCAAAGAAGAGCCATAAAGACGACAGAGTGGACTATTGAGGATAAGAAAGAAATTATGTATTGTTACTATTATGTAAAAAGCCCAGAATTTCCAGGCACAAGATATGCAAGAGAGTCCGGATGGAGAGATGAAAAGTCAGCAAGTAAAGGAGTGTAGTAGTGCTGAAATTGAATTCATCCTCAAGTCTTCGTGAGTACCTTCGCGAGGTGGACCCTGTTTTTCACAAAATGTCACCAAGGCGACACTGATGTATAGACTGTATTTATATAGCATATATCATGGACAGAAGTAAATCAAAAATAAAAAAGATAGCTGGGTGGACAAGTCCCAGGATAAACATAAATATAGTTGCAAGTATAGAAAACCTCTGGAAGAGCCTCATGTTGATCAAGAACAAACGCAGGAATGGTTAAGGAGAGGTGAATTTACATCAAGTAATGAAAGGTTAATATTGGCAGCCCAAGATAGTGGGCTACGTACACATTGGTTTACTAAGTCTATTGAACATGTGGGAAAAACAGATATATGTAGGTTTTGTGGAACCGAATTGGAAAAAGTCACACACCTTATGGCTGGTTGTGACTCTCTTATGGCAGAGGGACTGTATACTGAAAGGCATAATAATGTGGCGAGATTGTTACACTGGAGATTGTGCAAACATTATGATATCGAAGTGGCTGAAAAGCACTGGAAACACGAGCCACAGAGAATCATAGAAAATGATGAAGTTTACGTCACATGGGATCACCCAATACCAACAGTCCAAAAGATAGATGCTAGAAAACCAGACATAGTGGTCCAAGAAAAGAAGACAAAAGTAGCATTGATCATTGAAATCGCAACACCTACTGACTACAGTGTCTTGCGTACAGAGAGGCACAAAGTTATAAAATACCTCGATCTGCAGGCAGAAACAAGAGCCATGTCGAAGAAAGATACCCAGACAGTTCCAATAGTAGTAGGAGCAACTGGTCTTATAAAAAAGAATTTACAGTCGTATTTAGATATGTTACCAATTCATGTAACACCGTACGAATTGCAGGAGTCATTACTGGGCACATTGCAGGTGCTGCGAAGAGCACTTTTGGCTAACACCAAAGAGTGAAACAATACTAATTTCATGAACTTTAATCATACTTTCACTTAGGAATGAGGTCCATTCCCGTCATAGTATTAGAAACCCAAAAAACTTGGAGAAATTAAAACAAAAGAAACAAAGGCTAAGGGAATCAAGCCTTGTACTATAGGATGCAACTCATTAATAGCTCAAAGCCTTACTCGCCTGCAGTAAGTGCCAGACAAACTATTGTAATATAACAGTAGTATATTTCACACTTGCATGCCTGCAAAGAAACAGGCTAAATTAAAAACGCATTCATAGCTGAAATGTTATTAAACTTGCAGACTTCATGCTGCCCAGTTTAATCACAACTACATAAACACACTGTCAGCATTCAACAAAAACAAGGACACCAAGGATCATACCCAAAGAGCATGGTTCATATAATGGTGCTCCTGTATACCGCAACTAATTCCTTCCTTTACACCATGACTACTCTGGCATGTATGCACCAAGTATTTACACAGACACAAACAAATGTGCATACGCATCAGATGTTTGCCTGTAATCAAATTAACAAATACATAACTAATGACCTAAAAGTGTAATGTTATGTTGTCCCCATCTCACCTTCCTTCTTGTTGGTTGGGTTCGGAGCCGACCCTCAGCTCCAACTCAGCCATATTCTAAAGCTCGAGAGCTTCCACTGGCTCGAGGCTAGACCCTATCCCATCATGCCAAGTGCTAGTTACCCAGATCTCGTTTGCCGCTTGAAGCTTCAAGATTGCCGGACACTGGCTCAGGCTAAGTTTGTGAATTTTATTATTATATTCTGTATTTAAATCTTGATATTTCTTCAGGATTCTTTCTGTAGTTTAGTAGTGTTTGTTTAGCATCCCTATCTCCGCTTTCTGGTTGTTATTGCTGTTATTTAGGCCGTCGATTTTTTCTTCAGGCTTATTCTTTCCTTTTGAATTTGTTTTTTCTTAGAGGATTCCCCCTTGCTCTTAGCCCGTTTCAGTTAGAGGTCTTCCCCTTAATTACCTTTCTGATAAGGAGTAGCTATTTAAGTTAGAGGCTCTCCTTGGTTGGAGGAGTTGTTTAACTTTGAGGCTCTCCCCCTTCCTTTACCTTCTGCTTTTGCTGTTTATATATATATATATATATATATATATATATATATATATATATATATATATATATATATATATATATATATATATATATATAAAAGTTAGACATAGTTTTTTCGTGGTTATTATAGAGTTGTAGATTTCCTGTTCCTGATATCTATAACCTTAGTGTATAGTGCGTATTGTGATAATTTCCAAAGAAACCAAACCTTCTGGATTCAAAAAATGTGACGTGCTCCCAAAAGATGTCCCTGTCTGATGGACATACTAGTTGTGTTTATTGTCTGGGAGCCATGCACCTGCAGGACTCGTGTTCTGTCATGCTTTCAGCTCCAGAGTCCTGCAGGAGTGCAAATACAAGCTTATTCTGCGAGGTTTACTGAATGGGCCTTTTGACACTCCAGTGGAAGGGAATCAGGCTAGTAAACCAGGGAAATTCTCCAAACCGACACCTCCATCTGTTCCGACCTCGGAGCCGTCGAGGCATAAACAGAAATCTACTAGTTCGTTGGACCCGAAACCTCTCAGGTCCGACAAGACCTTATCTCCTGTGGTTTCATCAGTGTCCTCAGAACTATCTAGGAGTCATAAAAGGACTAGATCTCCTTACTTGGAACCAGTGCGGTCCACTCCACAGTCACTGCTTCTACAGTCTGTGATGGGCAGTAACCGATCGTCCACCCACTTCTTGATTGTCCAGGAGTCTTTCAGATGATGATGTGGAGAGGGTGGTGAAGAGGCTTCTCAAGACACCAGCTCTCGCCAAAATATTATCTAGCCCAGGCCATATGGATGTGGAGCTGACTACTCTACCCCCCGATCATCTGTTCCTTCTGCGACTCACCTAAGCTCGGAGCCGGAGTGCATGGAATTCATTGTGGTGGAGCCGTCGGTTCCGACATCTGCTCTGATCTCCTCAATACTTCCTTTTTATCGAGGGATCTGGGAGCCGACGCTCCCTCATTGGCTCCAAGGGGGGGGGAGCGGCATCGTACCCTTGTCCGACCCCACTCTCCCTCTTGGAGCTTCGGCACAGGTGAGCTTGGTTCTCATATCAGCCTCGGAGCCATCACCCTCAGTGCGAGAGAGGTCTCTCAACTCTTCGGAGCCAGGGGCACTCTCAGGCCGGGAGCGTGGTGCCTTTGAGGTGATGAGGAGTGTGCTGACCTCTCAGAAATCTCCTCCCTCAGCTTCCGCTTCTCTGTCCCCTGTGGAGCCAGTGTCTTCCCTCTCACCACCCCCCCATTCTAAGTGCAAGGAACCAGTGGCCCAGGACACCCCATTGGGCAACCCCCCTCTTCCGAAACCTCACCAGAGCATCCCCTTGAGAGGAGGTACCTCGGAAGAGGACATGTAAGAGGAAGCATGTGGACTCCCTGAGTCTCTGACATCGGACATGGACTTGAAGGACTCAAAAGGGTCCCCATGGTCCCCCTCTGAGATTGTCTCATTCTCAGACATCCTGGAAGTCCTCAAGCAGAGGGGTGGCTGAAAGTCCCTTTCCCCTTCTGAGGACGAGTCTGTGTACCTGGATGCAGTCAGTTCCTGACCCTCCACCTCTTGGGTGTCTCCGCCCTTCAACCTGCTGCTAGTGGTAGTAAGTCGAAAGGTGTGGAGCTCTTCGGAATCGGTGGTACCAGTTCCGCGGAGGCCCAGTAAATTCATAACAGCCCCAGATGACATATCCTTCCTAACCAAGGGTGTGCCAGTTGATGCTATGATGGTAGCGGCAGCCACTAAGAAGGAATTAGCAGAGACTTCTACATCTGTCTGTCCGCCGAGCAAAGAGTCCCATACGATTGACAGATACAGGAAGCGTGTCTTTTCTTCAGCGGCCTTTACTCTCAGGTCACTGAATTACCTATCCCATTTCACCCATCTTCAGAGGGCTCTCCTGAAAGAGGAGATACTCTACAGGATCCTACAGCTGTAGGAGCTGCAGATAAGACTGATTTTCAGCTTGCAGCCTTATCTTCGGTAGTTAACTCTTCCTTGCGGCTTATCTCCTATGCAGCCAATGGAGCGAGCAGAGCTGCAGGCACAGGAGTCGCCTTATGGAGACATTCCTGTATGCATCTTTGTCAATTTGCAGAGCCTTTCAAGTCCTCTTTTACCAACGCCCGCTTTGATGGCTCATCATCGTTCGGGCCTAAGTTAAGAGAGACTCTAACTAGGTCTGAGCAGGATGGCAAGATGGGGAGTACATTTTTCTGCACCTTCTAGACCTTACCCTTAAGGTCAAAGGGTGGAAAAATGTGGTTCCGGAAATCCCAGGGAACTTCACCTGACTCGTGTGGTGAATTTTCCCCCTGGGGCAAAGGGGGGAATAATAATGGGAGACGCTGCCCACATGGCAGAGGGGATCCGCAGAGTCAGGGCGATAGATATGTTCTCTGAGAAGCCCTTCCAGCACTCCTGAAAGGGGGCCCACCTGTCCACCTATGGAGGCAGTCGGGGGAGGGTTGTCACTGTATCCAGAAGCCTGGCAAAATATCACAGAAGACACATGGGTACAGTTGATAACATCCAGGGGATACAGTATTCCTTTCTCCATGCCACCTCTTCTCCAAAAGCAAAAACCCATCGTAGATGTGCCACCCAGTCTGAGGGAACAAGCAACTCTAAAAGTTCAAAAGTTGCTAAGAAAGAGAGTCATCCAAGAAGTCCCCACAGACCAAATTGGATCCGGAACTTACTCAAGGTTCTTTTTAGTACCAAAGAAAACAGGGGGCTGGAAGCCCATTTTGGACCTCAGCAGACTCAACACGTCTGTCAAAAAGACAAAGTTCCAGATGGTGCCTGGGAAAGGGCAATTGGATCTGCTCCATTAATCTCCAGATGGTGACACTGCAGTCCATACTTTCCTTTCTGAGAAAGAACAATTGGATGTGCTCCATCGATCTCCAAGATGTGTGCTACCATATCAAGATAGACAGGTGATCCAGGAGATTTCTACACTGCCGGCTGGGAGCCAGTCACTACCAGTTCAGAGCTCTGCCCTTTGGCCTCACCACATCTCCAAGGGTGTTCACCTAATGCATGACAGTAGTCACAGCTCATCTGAGGCGTCTAGGATTCCAGGTATTTCCATATCTGGACGACTGGCTCCTTACTGCCACCGCCGAGAATCAACTAACCGAGAAAAGGGACACCACAAAACGCTCCTGCTCTCAGCTAGGCATCACTATAAACTACGAAAAGTCTGCCTTGTTGCCATGTCAAGACTCAAGATTTGTTTTGAAAGTCCTGGGCTCAATGGCAGCAGCTATAACTCTAGGTCCCTTGGCACGTTTCCACATGAGGTTATTGCAGTGGCTCCTCTTTGCTCAGTGGTCCATGCAAGATCTACCCATGTCCCACGAAATTCTCATCATGGAAACCTGCAAAAAGGACCTAAAATGGTGGCTTCAGTCCACCCAGCTGACGATAGGCAGACCGTTCGTCATCTCCCAACCAGTGACCACGGATGCTTCCCAGATAGGGTGGGGGGCATTATCTGGACAGGCTGTTCATGGAACTCGGCAATAACATGAGTACCATTTGCACATAAATGTCTTCAAGATGAGAGTGGTGCTCCTGGCGTTGCAAGCACTTCACAACCCTCTCCCCACAGGAACGATTGCGATTCAGACTGACAACATGTCAGTGGTATGGTACATCAACAAGCAAGGCGGCACCAGATCCTACCCCTTATGTCGAGAGGCCCTAAGAGTATGGCAGTGGGCGATGTCCTCCCAACGCTTTCTGATCGCGACTCACATCCCAGGAAAATCCAACGTGATAGCGGACAAGCTAAGCAGGGTTATACTTATGCCTCACGAGTGGTCCCTGAAACAGGGCATTGCGAACCAGATCTAAAAGCCCTATCCCTCTACTCAGGTTCATATAGACTCCTCAGATGTGACCTCTGTCTAGCATATAAGGCGATCTCGGACCCCGCCTTGATGGGACTGCTGCATATCTGCAAGTCAAGCTCCACTCAAGTAACCAGTAGGTGCGGCCTCAACCTGGTCAGTGACATCAGTAGGACTTATTGGCGGGAAAGATTTGTGTCCCAGAGATTTCCCCATCTGTGGATAGACTCCCTCTCCACATTAAGCAGAGTACCTCTTTACCCCTTTTTAAGTGCAACCTAGATAACTGGATGGGAAACAGAAAATACACCACTGGGATTCCACTCGTGTCCCTGCTGGACAAGAACATCGGCTATTGACTTATCTAAACGTGGGCTAAACTCTTGGCTAGGCTTAAGGGCCAATAGCCTAGTAACTTCCTATGATCCTGTGACTGTCGAAGAAGGTAGGAGAATGGCACTGCATCAACAGAGATGGTGACAATTAGCAAAACACCCTGTGACTCCATGTAAAAATGAAAAAAAAATGGGGTTAATAATAATGCTTGGAAAGTTGATAACATAGCAGGGTTTGCTTTAGCAAGTGTTTTCTGAAGGATATGAAGTCTGAAACGCACACTTGTCTGTATTTAGTGGCTTTAGTCCACAACACTATAACAAAAAAACATAAATTTAATGAGGAACAGATCAGAAATATGAGGGGGGAAAATCAGGGTTAGTTGAGAATCATACCTCTCAATTGTCCAGCTTTTTGCATAATGTCCAGATTTTTGCCTCATATTTTTGGTCTGTTCCTCATAAAATTTGTAGTTTTCTCACAAATCACTGAGGAGTGAAGCCACTAAATAATGACATACATTTGTGTTTCAGACTTCATATCCTTCAGAAAATGCATGCTAACACAAATCATGTTCTAGCAACTTTCTAAGTTTGTAAGAGCAATGTTTAAAATCTATCTCTATTTTTGTCCCCTCCTTATTATTTTAGGCTTTGTCCAGATTTCTTGCACTAAGATGTTGAAAGTTATGTTGAAATTGTACCATCTGCACACACAGACACATACACAACAGTTATAACCACTTGTAAGACTGCACACCTCAGATATTGCCTGAGATAAAGTGTGAATGAATAAATTAGTAAAGGATGGCTTAGAAACTTATCTCAGCTTGATACTGTCAGAACCATATAGTGCAACTCCCCTCTGCCATCTCAACTTCTTAGATCGAGTCATAAACAAAAGAGACAAAATAAGGAACATATTAAAATATTTTTCTTGTATAGTAGAATAACAAGCTTTATATTAGCAAGCATTTCTGAAGAAATCCAGTCTTATAAACTCATATGCATTTAATTATTTAGTGACTGCAGTCAGCAACAATTTTCTGAGAAAGGAAGACCAAAATACTACTCAATTTTTTTTGTTGAAGAATTCTGGACAAAGCCAAAATAAAGAAATATGAAGGCAATTTTTAAATATTATTTTATGTATTTGTTAACCAGGTCAACTCACTGGACTAAGTGTTCTTTTTTCAAGGGTGGTCCTTGAGCACTGTCTGGTTAAGTGACTTGCGCAAAGTCATGCAATAGGCAAATGAAGGTGAAAAGATTCAAACCCTTTACCTTTGACTACAGGAAGCAGTTTGTTACAAGTGCCATACAATTTCAAATCACATAAAATGTTAACAGAACTTAAGTGTTGCATGGACATGCATTCTCTGTCTGAACATTAGAAACTATGAAACTGTAATGACTGGCATTATTGACTGACAGTAGTCTTCAGAGATTTACCAGAAAAAGAAGTTAAGGAGCACCAGGGCATAAATGTGAAGCAAAAATCTGTGATTTTCTGCAAAATCAGAGACTGATAAGAGGCAGAATACTATAATTCAGTTAAAGTTAAAACAAGTTTTGCATCAACACGTTTTTTTCCAAACATTTGAACAAAAACTGTGAAGCTGTAATAACCATCTTTATTGACTGACTGTAAGCCTCGGTGATTTGTAACACTCTGCATTTTATCAGAAAATGAAGACATGATTGAAGGGTTGTCAGTTAGTGCAGAGTATTAAGGCTCTAAGCTCACAGTGAGCTGCTTTCTGTAATCAGTGGTGCAGGGTATAACAATCCCCCTCCCATTTCCTACCCCACTACATTGAGCAAATCATTTAACCAGACCTCTCAACTGCCAAGATTTTTGCAGAATGTCCAGATTTTTGCCTCATATTTTTGGTCTGTTCCTCATAAAATGTGTTGTTTTCTAGCAAGTCATTGAGAAATCAAAGTCACTAAATAATGATAAAACATTTGAGTTTCAGCCTTCATATCCTTCAGAAAATGCACGCTAACCCAAATCTGTTATTCTGACATCTTTATAAGTTTGAAAGAGCAATATTTAAAATCTTTCCCTATCTTTGAGCCTTTGTTCCCCCATTATTATTGGCTTTATCCAGATTTCTTACATTGAGTTTGAGAGGTATGTTTACAGGGTGTCTCCTTTACTTGGTTTAAAAGGTAAAAAAAAAAGGGTGCAAGTACGAGGCCAAACACTTGCATTTAGTTTCTGAACAATAAGAGAAGTGCCAGAGCATGGTCAAATGGGGCCCTAGGTAGAGTAATGGGACAGCACCTAACCTAAACAAACACAGCCATACCAGTATTCCCTTACACAGCCGCCTCTCACCAGTTCTCATAAAACACTGTTCAGACAGGTCAGTGTGCACACTGTTTACATCTCATTAATTTGGATTTAATTTAAAGTTTTTATTAATAATTTACAGCAAAAACACTGACAGTCATTTGATGGACAAAACAAAGGAGTCTCACATTGAAAACAGACAGCAAATGTAACAGTAAGTTTTTCTTCCTTTTAAAGTCACATTTAATGAAAATGCATGTGGCAGTCATTAAACCACAGCAGATGTGTTTCATGGCCAAATAGCATATAATGAAGCACTTATTAGCATCTATATGAAGAATGCAGGAATTCAAAAGACAGATATGTAAGCGGAAACCAGGAGCACTGTCTGGTGAAGTCACTTTGTCAGACTCAAACTAAACAAATGAAGGCTGAGAGTATCAAACACTGCACTACAGGAATTAGCACAGCTCATAGCCTTGCTCATCTGCACTAAGTACCAGACAAAACTCCTATAGCCAACACATTACTGGCACATGGGTGTGAAATGAAAAAAAAGGCATTCTTATTTAATATTTTAACATTAAACTCATAGACTTCATGCTGTCCAGTTTAGAATAAGGAAAACAAAGATCGCTTACAAAGAGCAACGCTTAAGGGATTAGAATAACGGTTAAGGGTTTTTATCTTATAGACAGAAGGTACAGGGTTTGATTCTCATCTTAGGAAGCATGGATAGGCTTAAAAAGCCCCCCACCCCAGGGTCATTAGTGTAGTAATTATCTCTGAACCCATAATGAAGCTTCCTTTACACCATAACTACTCTCTCACACACACACACACACACACACACACACACACACACACACACACACACACACACAAGCATGTGCATCCACACACACGTGACCATCAGCCCTTTTATGACTGCGCATTTTCAGTTGTTTACAGTAAAATGAATGAGCAAATACATAAGCAATGATTTAAGAGGTGTGTTTTATCTCACTGCTGTGAGAACCATACGGTGCATCCCACTGCACACCCCCATGCTCTCTCAGCCTCTTGTAGATTGGAATGTCAAAACTCTTGCAGCCTGCACATATCCTTCCATTCCAGAGCATTTTCTAAAAAATCATCCTAAAAAGCATGGATGGATGGATGGATGGATGGAAATAGTATCGAAACTATACAAATACCAATGTTATCAGTAAGAAGTATTCTTTACAATGATAATAGTGTATTCATAGTCATTCCATAAATACTATAGTACATTATAATTCCCTCAAAAGCAGAACTATATTTTTTGCTAAACTTTTTCAAATTGCCATATATTGGAAACTAAATAAAAAATGGTAAAAGGTTTCAGAAAATAGTGGTACCAGTTTTTTTCTTTTGTTTGTACACTGCCCGGTATGGTTTCACAAGCTGACAATGTAGACAAAGAGGGGTTGTTAAATCTCATCACTTATTCCAATCCAATGGAGTCCACATTACTGGCAGCAGATGTTCATTCATTTACAAGTGGTAATGGAATGATAAAAGGAGGTGGAGACTTGGATGGGGTTATTTGAATAGCCACTGTGCAAGAATGTTTAACTGCACCTTTAGCTGCATTTCTGTGAACCAGGTAGTGACACTGAAGTTCCAGCATGAATTCCAACAGTACTCTTGAGTAAAGAGTGTCTGTTTAAGGATTTTGAAGCTTCACTCATGAAAGTTAGAAGACTACAGTGGGATGTTGCATATGATTATTTATGATTAAAAGGCAAGAGCCCCCAAAGTTTGAATGCTTTGAACAAACCTGGTGGATGGTACAGTATGCAATTCCTAGAAGAGTGGAATCACATATGTGAAGAAACAGGTTCGGCTTTCATATGATTATTAAAGAAGTGCAGTTTGGAGGAGAAGGATAAGCTGAACAAGTGGATTAACAGTTTAACAGACAAACTTAATTTGGCAGCTTCTAGCAAGGAAATTGAACACAAACTGGACATTATTTAAAAAAAAAGTTAAAACCCTTGACTGTCAACTTAAAAAAAAAAAAAAAAGATCGAGTGGCCCTTAGAGAGTATGATCAGAAGAAATAGTCCACCCTAAAGACTTCTCAGGGAGACAGTAACAACTTGTGAGATGATAATTCCAACATAGTGAGTGGTTTGAAGAAGAAAGGAGTTCAGGTTTACCAGGCATTCCGTAATTCAGTGAAGCATTTTTTACCCCGGAGGTCTGAGAGGTTGCAACAGAAACACAAGGAGAAGAAACGTCACGCTTCTACACCACCCAAGCAGTTTGGATGGTTAGCGGAAGAACTTGTTGATTGTAATGTTGGCCACATCATCTCAGACAATGTGGATACAAACCACAAAAAAGAATTCGGAAGATTTTTTTTGTGTTTCACTGTTGCAGCCAGGGTGGCCCTCAGCCGGCCCGAATACCAGAGACTTAGTATTTCTGCATTGATTGCTGTCGCTTGAGGACTGACGTCAGGTTGTCAGTAGTATAAAGTAAGGCAGCCAACGCCATTACATCAGTCTTTCTTGCCAGGGAGCCCAAAGCAGAAGCAGTTTGTATGACTACCGGTTGGCCGCTACCTGAGTTTCGTCTACCGAATTGAAGTTGAAGTCTTCTAAAGCTAATTACCCCATTGGGGATCCGTTTTTCTTGCACTAACCAATGTCAGAAAAAGTTAATAATTGTCCCAGCTGTGGAAAATAAATACCACACCGAGACTTCCACTCTTACTGCGTCACTTGTTTAAGCCCAGACCACGGCATCCCTCGTTGTCGCTTCTGTGCTTTGTTCAACACCAGAGCTATCCATCGTCGGGCCCTTATTGTAGACAGATATTTTTGCTTACAGTCCTCGAAATCCGATATGGCTTCGGTAAACTATGCGACAGCAGATTGTCTGAAAAAACGTAAAGATAAAGACAGAGACAGACCGCACAGGTCCATACCTATCAACAACACTTCTGTTAAGCTAGTCATCAGTTCTTTGGTCCTCAGTGAGGCACTTTTGCAGCCCCTGATGCCCGCTTCTGTTGATTTGCAGGCTGCTACCGAGACCCTTTTGAAGTCCGGTATGCCGCAAAACACTCTTTCGACTAAGGATCCTGCAGTCGTCTCAACCTTGTATGGATCTGGAGCCGTTGAGGAGGCACCAGCTTCCGAGGAAGTCCTTCACACTACCGAATCTCGACACAAACCAGCGTCTTCTTTCACGACTACCGTTCTTTCTAAAACTACTGGGTTTTGGCCCAGGGTACGAACCACACCCAAGAAACCGACGACTCACTCTCGGGCACCTGCTAATTGCCTCAGTCTCAAATGCTTAAAAATGGCGGAAGACGTCATCATGCTGATCAGGGGAAGCCAAGCTACCCCCCTCCAAAAGGAAAAGAGATCTGCCCCCTGTAGTTTTGTCTGAACAAGAGTCAGATGAATCTGATGCATCTGAATATGAAGACTTGCGACCCCTATCCACTTATGAGGATTCTAATGCAGAGGATTCCATTCCTTCAGCCTCTCCCCCAGAGGATGTTTCCTTTGGGGAAACACTGCATACCTTAAGGGAGCATTTCTAATGGGAGAGTCAGGACTACCCTCAGTCTAAAAAGAGGCTCAGGGAATTCCTGGATCTTCCACAACACAGACGTTTGGCCATCCCACCAGTCCTGGATGTTGTGGAGGATGTTTTTCTCTAATCCATATTGACCCCTGACTCCCTTCCTCCTGCTCCCAAAAAACTAGACAGGTACTATACAGTCCCTGACTCCCACAAATATATTTTTAAAAATCCTCCAGTTGACCCTGAGGTTATTTCTCAAGAGTCAAAAGCTATTAAAGCAACCTCTACTAAGAATCCCACCCCCTCAGACAGAGATTCCCGAGCTTTGGACAGTTGGGGTAAGAAAGTATACACCTCAGCTACTCTTGCTATCAGGGCACTAAATTGTCGGTTCCATATGCTGAAATTTCAGCAACATACCTTGGAACTTCTTAAACAAAAAATGTCTGTTTCCTGCTTGGGCATAATCTAAAGATTTACAAGAGTTAATGCATTCTGCAAGTCAAGCAAATAAACACATCTTGCAGTGTGGTTTTGATGGCCTAGAAGCTTCTTGCAGGGCAGCAGTCACTGGATCTGTCATTAGATGACATCCATGGCTTAAGGAACAGCCCCTCCCAGATCGTGTCAAATCTAAATTGTTAGATGCCCCCTTGCACAAGATAACTTATTTGGCATCCAAAAGGCAAAAAGGTGTGAGGCAAAATAGCCGCACTAAGTAACTATTTTAAGTAGTCCATTTAATGAAAGAAACACAAAAAAAGTAAGCGCTTTCACAATGTTTTGTTCTTTTCACAAAATGTATTTGGCACTAGAAGTGGTCTTAAAAAAGATGGAAGAAAAACAGTTAAGGATTTCTTGCAGGTCCAGCCCCCTAGATTCAGAAGGCATTGTCCCCCCAGACACTGGTCCTTTCCGGCTCCCAGTAAACCGACCCAGCCTAGGCCCCGTGGAAGCAGACCCCCCCGGAGAGCAGCCCCAAGGAATGCAGCGATCTAAGCAGTGGACTACCTCCACTTCAAAATCAAGGAGTTCTAGGCCTCCCCCTTATGGTAAAAACTCACAATGACTCATCTTCTCTACCCCCTCCCTCTGCCCACCTTCACTGTACCTAGGAGGAAAACTCTTCTTTCACTCTAGCACCTGGGCCACCATTACCAAGGACCACTGGGTTCTGAACATTGTGTCTCAGGGATACAAATTATCCTTCCACACCCTTCCAACCCCAAAAGGGTTCCCAGATCTACCACCAAATCAGTGGGCAGAGGCTCAAAAGCAAATCCTTTCCCTGCTGTCTATGAGGGCAGTAGAGCACGTTCCTGCAGAACAGATAGACCAAGGTTTCTACTCCAGACTTTTTCTGGTGTCCAGAAAAGAAGGCACCTGGCACCCCATCCTCGATCTATCCTTTCTCAACACCTTCCTGGAGGTCCCAAAATTCAAAATGTTCACCCACCAGCAGCTGCTACCCATGCTCTCCAAGGACACTTGGCTAGCCACCCTAGATCTAAAAGAGGCCTACCTCCACATTCCTATCAGGGAATCATGCAGGAATCCGCTTCAGGGCAGGATCTGAACACTTTCAGTTCTCTGTGCTTCCCTTTGGCTTATCTACTGCTCCCAGAGTTTTCACAAAATGTCTGGCTCCAGCCATTGCCTTTTGCAGACAAAGAAATATTCAGATTTACCCCTACTTAGATGACTCCCTTATTCAAGCAGACAGCCAGGAGAAGCTGTTCAAGTGGCTGGCCTTTGTACAGACCCTACTAACCTCCCTAGGGTACACAGTCAACAAAAAGAAATCCAAACAGGTGCCCACCCAAACGATAATCTTCCTGGAGCAAGTTTGGACACAGCTTCCCAGATGGCATACCTTACTCCAGAAAAACAAATGTTCCTGACAACCTACTTCCTCAACTAGCCACTAGGCCCCAGCTAACTGCAAGGAAGATCCTGCAACCTATGGGGTTCATGGCATCTTGCATACTACTCATTCCATATGCCAGACTGCATATGAGGAAACTTTAGTGGAACCTAAAGAGCCTTTGATGCAAGCACTCTCAAGACCTGGAAACTCTTCTACCTATAATTCCTTGCTCCAGAAAAGATTTTCTTTGGTGGGCAACAGCAACCTCCCACAACAAGGGAACGCCTTTCTCCCCACTCCCCGCTGCCCAGACCCTCACCACAGACACGCCAGACTACACTTGGGGTGTACACTTGGATGGCAGGTGCATACAGGGCCAATGGAGCCCACAGCAAATCCCTCAGCACATCAATCAAAATGAGGATGGTTGTGCAGCATGCTTTGATAGCTTTCAAGCCCCTTCTCTCTCCATGTGCTCTCCTGATCAAAACAGACAACAACATTGTGATGTGGTACATCAACAAGCAGGGAGGGACTCACTCCTACCCTCTGTGCAGGCTGGCCACATGCCTTTGGCACACAGCCTCTTCATGCAGCTACACCTGTTAGCACAATTCCTACCAGGCTCTCTCAACTCTCTGGTAGACCAATTAAGCAGAAATCTTCTGGACCCACATGAGTGGCAACTCAACAGAAGTACCTTCACCCTAATAACTCAGAAATAGGGAACCCTCGAAGGTCAACCTCTCTGCCTCCCTCACCAACCATCAGCTCAGCAAATTCTGCACCAGGGAGATTCACTGCATGGCTTGGAAAGTGGATGCCCTGTCCTTCCCCTGGGTCAGTCTATTGGTCTATGCTTTTACTCCCCTACCTCTCATCCCCAGGATACTGCTCAAAATAAGGGAGGAGAAACCAAGGACCATTCTTATAGTCCCAGACTGGCCCCGCTAACCGTGGTATCCCTTGCGGTGCAGTTTGTCCTTGCTACTCCCATGACATCTTCCTCAGATTCCAAACCTCCTGACCCAGAGGGAAGGGGAGTTCTTGCATCCCCAATTGCAGACACTCAGTTTGCTGGCATGGCACCCCGAACCAATCTGCCAACCTCACTAAGCAGGTTCTGGATGTTATCCGTGAGGCCAGATGTCCTAGCACCAGAAAATCTTATGCTGATAAATGGAAAAGGTTCTCCACCTGGATCCAGGCAAAGAGAGCCAGTACGGCACAGCATCTCCCTCCCTCTCATCCTGGATTACTTAGCTGACCTACTACACAGTGACCTCTCTTTCTCTTCTATAAAAATTCATGCCTCTGCTATTTCTACTCATTTTCCCACTGAGCAGCCCCTTTTCTCACACCCTTTGATCAAACAGTTCCTAAGAGGGGCTAGCCACTTGAGGCCCCCCAGAAGGGCACCAACACCAGCTTGGGACCTTCATTTTGTATTGGAAAAGCTCACCCTGCCCCCTTTCGAACCAGCTTCTTCTGCAGAGCTAAAATTTCTCTCCTGGAAGACAGCTTTCCTTATGACCATCACTTCAGCCAGGAGATTCTCTGAGCTGCAAGCACTCATGGCTGTGGAACCCTTCATCATCTTTTATGCAGACAGGGTATCCCTCAGAACTAACCCTTCCTTCATGCCCAAGGTGGTGTCCAGTGTGGCTGTCAACCAATCCATTCATTTGCCCAGCTTTTTCTCTAATCCCCAGAACAAGGGGGAAAGGATTCTTCACTCACTAGATGTGCACAGACAGCTCAGATTCTATCTAGACAGAACTTAATCCTTCAAAAAGTCTGATCAATTGCTGGTTAGCTTTGCTACAGGGGCAGAAGGCAAAGCCATCTTCAAACAAGCCATTTCCAAATGGATAGCACACTGCATCCATTTCTGCTACAAACAGCATGGAAAGCCTCCCCCCAAGGGGGTCAGGGCACACTCCCACCAGAGCAGCCTCCACCTCTATGGCTTTCCTCAGAGGAGTCCCCACCAGGAACATCCTGGAGGCTGCCACCTGGACATCTGTTCACACTTTTACCAAGCATTACCACCTGCCTCTCTTCTCCAAATCCAGGGCAGGGTTTACCTCTCCAGTCTTGCAGGGCATCCTAGCCAGCCCCTAGTTTCATTGACTGCCTCCACCCTTTTCCTCAGCTTTGGGAATCAACCCAAATGTGATGACTGCAATAGTGAAACACGAAGAACATAGTACAGTTGTGTACACTTACCATAAATGTAGATGTTCAAGTGTATTCACTGTTGCAGTCGTGGTCCCCCCCCCCCTCCACCCCCCTTTTCTTCTCTTTCTCCTTTCCTTTCAAGGGACATATTGGTATTTATTTTCCACTGGTGGGGTTTCTTCCACCAGACCCTGGCCTCCTACTTGGGGGCTCCTGACAGCTTAGGGCAAGAAAAACTGATGTAATGGCATCGGCTGCCTCACTTTATACTACTGATGACATGACGTCAGTCCTCAGGTGACAGCAACCTACCAGAAATACTAAGTCTCTGGTATTCGGGCCGGCTGAGGGCTACCCTGGCAGGGATAACCCAAATGTGATGACTGCAACAGTGAATACACTTGAACATCTACATTTATGGTAAGTGTACACAACTGTACTTTTCGTCTCCATTTAGATCTCTGTCAAATCATTGGATCCAAAATTCTTATAGGAGGTAATTCCAGTAGCATGTAAGATATTTAATTTAACAGACAATGTTGACTTTGGAAGAAATTACTACACTGAAAAAAGTTTTTTTTTTATCCTGTTGACATGATCTAATTTCGTAGAAACCATTGTAGAACTTTAAAGGTTACTCAAGACAATCGAATCTAAGAATTTTTTAACGACAGTATTTTCACTCATAAAAGTGACTTTGTTATACCTAGTACTTTTAATCGGTCTTTACATGATACTGTTGAAGCCTTTGAAGACTGCTGTGACAAAGACAGAGGTGTTTTAAAACAAAAAAGTAACAAAACATTTTTTAACTTGATTGCGGCTGAAAGGCAAGGTCTAAAGCAGATTAGTAATGATTGTAGCATAAAAATTATGAAGGTGGATAAAGGGGGATCAATGGTTGCGGTTCACTAGAGTGATTACATTAAAATATGCATAATTTGTTGGCATATTCTACCTTCTATGAAAAAGTAAACAGATTGACTCTTGGTGGTGTAATTCTTTGTTTGAAGGGGTTATTACAGACAACATGTATTCTTTTCTCCATACTTCTAAACCCAAAATAGGGAAGCTATTTGGAATTCCTAAAATACACAAGAATTCTTTGTCCACAATGTAGACCTATTGTTTCAGCACCGGCTTCAAAGTTGGGAGCTAATTCCAAATTTGTTGACAGGGTTTGTTGGCACTGGTTAAAATATGCCATCATTTATTAGAAATTTCTATGACTTCCTAGATAAAATAAAAGACTTTACAGTAGAGAGAGAAGATGTGTTAGTTACTGTAGATGTACAGTCTTAATACAGAACCATACCACATGGTGAAAGAGCAGAATGGGTAGCTTTTATGTTAAATAAAAGAGAAGATTACATGCTAAGGGAGATGTAAGAGCAGAATGGGTAGCTTTTATGTTGTGAAGATTACATGCTAGGGGAGATTGTTTTTGATGGAGTATATAGATTATGTTCTTTATAACAACTTCTTCATGTTTCAGCTCAGTTATTATTGACAAAAAAGATAGGTAGCTGTGGGAGCCTAGGTGGCTCCAGATTATGCAGATTTAATAATGGCATACTGGAAAACATTTGTATTACTGAGTATTAGAGGATACAAGTCAATTTTATTTTATTTTTTGTTTATTGATGATTTATTTTTTGTTTGGAGAGGTGGAACATCTGAGATAAAGATCTATGTGAAATTGTTCAATCTCGCCGTTTGTTCTTACACACGGGTTCGGAGCCGATCCTCGGCTCCGAGTCGGCCGCATCACTAGCTCCGCATCTTTGAGAAAGCTCGAGGCACAGTAATATCCCATGATCCTCAGGTGCTAACCCTCAGATCTAGTTTGCCGCTAGCAGCAGATCGCATATGAGAGGCTCGGGCCAGTATATTTTTTCTATGTTCTTAATATATATTTCTCTTTTTTATAGACTTATAGTTATTTCTTAGTGTTTAAATAAATAATATAGTATAGGGGTGTTATTTGTGACTGTATTTAGACTAGATTAGTTAGTTTAATTTTTTCTAGTTAAGGCCTACGGGTTTTTTCTGTCAGGATTGACAGTACTTTAAATAATTTTTGCTTAACTCTCTCTCTTTTCTTCAATATATATATATATATATATATATATATATATATATATATATATATCATAGTGTGCTGTGTATTTTGGATTTTTATATATATATTAGGTTAGAATTAAACTGTTCATTATTATAATTATTCCAGACTTTTAAAATTGTTACACTTAGAGTTATATAGTGTGTTTCTTAAGTGTGCTGTGTTTTTTGGACTTTTTCAAAATGTCAGAGAAAGCCAAATCTGGCTTTAAAAGGTGTCAGTGCGGACAGAAGATGTCCATTACTGACAACCACTCATCCTGTTTCTACTGTCTTGGCCCTCTCCACTTGCAGGAAGACTGTTCCATTTGTCATTCCTTTAGTGGGAGGGTCATGCTGGAAAGACGCAGGAAGTTGGTTGACAGAGGGTTGCTTAAACCCGATTTTCAAGAGGCCCTGGACAAAGCTGAACAGGTATCCAAGTCTTCAAAGGGGTCAAAGTCTTCAAGAGTGTCGGAGCCCAAGTCATCGGCTCCGAGCACCTCTTTTCAGATTCGGACACCGGCTCCTACGACCTCGGTGCCAGGTGTCGAGCGTTTATCTCTGACCAAGGCTCAGGTCTTGGAGCCGGTGTCAGAGGTACCACTGTCTTCTATCCTTCGCTCGGTGACGGCTTCGATCCCTTCGACCCATTCTTCGACGCCCCTTTCAGACTCCAATGTGGACCGAGTGGTACAGAAGCTTATGGAGAACTCGGCTTTGTCCAAACTAATCGAGGTTTCATCCCAGCTGGTTTCGAAACTCGAGACTATTCCTCTTCCCTCAACAATTCCTCCACCGAGACCCGTCGAGTCATCGGAGCTAGGAATCGAAGAACTGATGATTGTAGAGCCCTCGGTGCCGAAGCCTCCAGTAGTGCTATCGGCTCCATTGACCTCGACTCCTTCGGAGTCTCTGAGCCGAAGATCTTTCCTAGGTTCCTGGGGGGACAGTCAAACCAAGATATCGATTCCGACTCTTCCCCTCGGTGCCTCGGCTCAGATCAGTTCGGATCCGTCCTCGGTGTCGGAGCCAGTGGTTCTGATTCCGGAGAAACGACCACCTTCTTCGGATCGGGTCGGATCTTCGGGTCGGGGCACCGGTGCCTTTGACATCATGAGGAAGGTCTTGTCTGATCAGACACATACTTCATCAGTATCTTCTTCTCCTTCCCCAAAAGGTCCGTGTTCTGCTTCTGTGCCTTCGGCCCCTACGAAGCGTCGAGACCCAATGCCTCAGAAGTCCCCACAGGGCGACTCTGGTTCCTCAGATGCATCCCCAGAAGCTCCCGCTGAGGATGTTCCGAGGAAACGATTGTGCAAGAGGAGGCACATAGATTCCCCCCAGGAATCTCTCACATCTGACACCGATTTAGATGAAACAGAAGGGTCCCCACGGTCCCCCTCTGAGGATGTCTCGTTTGCAGACATTTTGGAAATCCTGAAACAAAGGGGAGACTGGAAAACCCTTACCCCTTCTGTGGATGAATCGGTCTTGCTGAAGGCATTTGGGACTCAACCTTCTACCTCCTGGGTGACTCCGCCATTTGACGATCTCATGGATCTAATAGCCCGGAGGGCTTGGAAAACGCCCGATACAGTGGAACCAGTCCCTCGTAAGCCAAATAAATACATGACAGCCCCCCAGGACAAATCTTATCTTAAAAAAGGGGTTCCCGTGGATACTATTGTGGTGGCGGCGCCACTAAGAAAGAGATGTCTGAATCATCTTCCTCTGTCCATCCTCCTAATAAAGATTCTAGGACGATGGACAGATATGGGAAGCGCATATTTAGTTTGGTGACTTTTTCCATCCGATCGCTCAACTACCTTACGCATTTCACGCGTTTACAGAGAGATCTCATTAAGGAACTGGGAGATACTCTCCAGGGAAACACAGATGCTGCTGTCACCGAGAAAGTGACAGCGCAACTTAACACCCTAAACTCCATAGTGAACTCGTCCATGAGGCTGATTTCATACGCAGCCGAAGGGTCAGTAGAGCGGCAGCTTCAGCGATCGCCCTGAGGAGGCAATCTTGGTTGCGCTTATGCTCCTTTGCGGAAGCCTTTAAGTCTTCCTTTGGGCCCAAACAAGGAGGCACCATCAAAGGGGAAGTTGGCAAAGTAAAGGAGACTCTCACAAGGTGTGAACAAGAAGGGAAGACCCTGTCTGCCGTAGGGGTCCGTTTTTCCATCCCATCTAGACCCTACCCTAAAGGGCAATGAGGAGGAAAAATGTGGTTCCGAAAGACTCTGGGATCTTTTCAGCACACCCAAAATGACGCCCCCTCCAGAGGCAGAGGAGGGGGAAGAAACGTAAGACACCGCCCAGCCGGCAGAGGGGGTCCACAAAATCAGGGTGACAGAGAGACTTTCTCTGGGAAGCCCTTCCAGCACTCCTGAGTGCAGGCCCGACTGTCCTACTCTGGAGGCAGTCTTGGGTCACTTGGCTTTATACCCAGAGGCCTGGCTAAATCTTACATCAGATTCCTGGGTAAAAAGCATAGTTACCAGAGGCTACAACATTCCCTTCATCAAAATGCCACCCAACTCCAAAAAGCTCCAAGACGTTCCACCCAGTCTGCGAGACCAGGCAACCGTAGAGATAGGAAGGTTGCTCGAAAACAGAGTCATTCAACCAGTCCCGGCGGACCAAATAGGATCCAGAACTTACTCAAGGTTCTTTTTAGTTCCAAAGAAAACAGGGGACTGGAGGCCAATTTTGGACCTCAGCAAATTAAATACCTTCATGAAAAAGGAAAAGTTCCGGATGGTCACGCTACAGTCAATCCTTCCCTTTCGGCAGAAGGGCGACTGGATGTGCTCTATAGATCTCAAAGACGCGTACTACCATATCAAGATGGCCAGGGTGTCCAGAGATCATCTGCGCTTCCGGCTGGGAGCCAGTCATTTCCAGTTTCGCGCTCTGCCCTTTGGTCTCACCTCAGCCCCCAGGGTGTTCACCAAATGCATGGCAGTAGTAGCGTCTCACTTCAGACGAAGGGGATTCCGGGTGTTTCCTTATCTAGACGACTGGCTCCTATCCGCCACCACCGAGTATCGTCTTCTACAAGCCAGGGATTACATCATCAGTCTCTGCTCTTCGCTAGGCATAACGGTGAATTTTGGAAAGTCTGTCTTATCGCCGTCACAGCGTATCTTATTTATAGGAGCACAGCTAGACACCTCCCTGGCTCAAGTTACTCTCCCCCCACCAAGAGTGTCAGACCTCAGACATCAAATTTCGGTCCTTCTCCAGAGCAAGAGAGTCCCTGCACGACAAATATTAAGAGTGCTAGGCTTGATGGCAGCCTCCCTTATTTGTAGTTCCCTTAGGCAGGATGCATATGAGGATTCTTCAATGGATGCTATTCGCCCAGTGGTCGTATCGACAACTTCCACTGTCAAAAGAAATCTTGATCACGAATTTTTGCAAGAAGGATCTCTCGTGGTGGATACACGGTCAAGATCTAACACTAGGACGACCATTTGTGTTACCCAGTCCGGTAGCAACTCTAACCACGGACGCTTCCCTGATAGGGTGGGGGGGGGTTTTCAGGGGCAAACAGTCCAAGGTCAATGGTCCAACTTGGAGTACAATCTGCACATCAATGTTCTAGAGCTGAGGGCAGTGTTTCTAGCGTTGCAACACTTTCACAAGTCCTTACCTCAGGGAACAGTGACAGTTCAGACAGACAACATGTCAGTGGTCTGGTACATAAACAAGCAAGGGGGAACCAGATCTTACCCGATATGCAGAGAGGCCCTCAGAATTTGGCAATGGGCAAAGTCCACTGGATGCTTTCTGATAGCAACGCACATCCCGGGGGACTTCCAACGTAATCGCGGACAGGTTGAGCAGAGCCATCCTGTTCCTTCACGACTGGTCCCTCAAACCTCGAGTGGCGGAAGAGATCTTCCGCAGATGCGGCCAGCCTTGCTGTGACCTGTTTGCATCCCCATTGAATGCCAAAAGTAGAAGCTACTTTGCCCTGTTACCCCCTCCGGGGGGGTGTCCCCAGGGACGCACTGGTACATGATTTGCCCCGGGGTCTCCTTTACGCTTTTCCTCCTGTTCCACTAATTCCCAGGTTCTTGCAGAAAGCCAAACATCTGGACAGGACCATAATACTGATAGCCCCATTCTGGCCTCGACAAATCTGGTTTCCCTTCCTTCAATCTCATCAAGTAGAGGAACCATGGATGCTGGACCCGGAGCCAGACCTGTTGACACATTCGTCGGGATTTCCTCACACCTTCCTCAAGTCCCTCAAACTGACAGCTTGGCTGCTCCGCTTTCCATCTTAGCCAGGTCGGAGTTACTATCCCCTGCAGTACAACAAATTATTGTATCTTCTCACAAACCATCTACAAGGGAATTGTACAACAGCAAATGGAATCGTTTTGCGCACTGGGCCTCCAAACAAGGTATAGATCCATTCGGGGCTCCAGTACACAAGATACTAGATTTTCTTACCACACTTTTTCAAGAAGGAGCATCAACGTCCACGATAAGGGTTCAACTGGCCGCTATATCCAATTTTCATATTGGCCGCGAAGATGGTTCTCTTATGTCCCACAGGCTTTTTAAAGCCTTTATGAAAGGTACCTTTCACCTCCGTCCCCCCTTTCGTAATCCAGTAGCCCCTTGGAATCTTAATCTCATGCTGTCGCAACTCATGTTGCCCTCATTTGAACCAGCAGCCACAACTCCATTAAAATTTCTTTCATGGAAAACACTTTTTCTGGTTGCCATCACTTCCGCCAGGAGAGTTTCAGAGTTGCAGGCTCTATCTATCCGACCCCTGTACATGATTTTTCATCCAGATAAAGTAACCTTGCGCACCAATCCGTCCTTCCTTCCGAAGGTTTGTTCGATTCAAAACATCAATCAGTCTATCAAACTACCTACCTTCTTTAAAAACCATTCCAATAAGTTAGAATACACATTGCACAAATTGGACGTTCACAGACAACTGAGATTTTACTTACATAGGACAATAGTTGGTCTGACTTTCTGTACTCTTTTGTCCTATTTTACTTACATAGGACAAAAGAGTACAGAAAGTCAGACCAACTATTTGTCTCATATGCTGACCAAAGGAAAGGACAGGCAGTAACGAAGGTTCCCTTATCCAAATGGCTCTCAGATTGCATAAATTTTGTATATGCTGAATCGAAACAGCAACTCCCTTTCAAACCCAGAGCTCATTCTACAAGGGCGATCGCTACCTCTTCAGCCCATACCACTCGTTTGCCTTTAGATACCATTTGTGCAGCGGCAACTTGGGCAAAACCACATACCTTTATCGCCCACTATAAACTAGACAAAAGCTCCAGGGACAGGGCGACATTTGGTTCCACTGTACTCAGGAATGTTCTCCCTTGAGCCACCCAGGAAAAAGGAGCTAGGGATGCTACCCATGTGTAAGAACAAATGACGAGATTGAACAATTTCACATTAAGAAGTTATGTTCTTACCATAACGTTCCATGTGAATTGTTCATCTCGCCTTTGTTCTTACATTCCCCCCTCCATCCCCCGTCCTGCGGTCTGGGAGAACGGGTTCGACTGAATTCCTTTTCAGTCTTTTCTAGATATTGTTAGCATTCAGCTTATTATTGTACATTAGTAATGGCATCTTTTCTCCTCTATTTGAGGGCAGGGTTCCAGACAGTGTGTAGTATCTGTTTATAAGTGTTCAAGACACAGTTCTAAAGGGATTCTTCTGGTATAGCAAACTAGATCTGAGGGTTAGCACCTGAGGATCATGGGATATTACTGTGCCTCGAGCTTTCTCGAAGATGCGGAGCTAGTGATGCGGCCGACTCGGAGCCGAGGATCGGCTCCGAACCCGTGTGTAAGAACAAAGGCGAGATGAACAATTCACATGGAACGTTATGGTAAGAACATAACTTCTTATTTTGAAAGTATGCACCAAAGTATTGAGTTTTTAAAGTTTTTTAATTATGACCTTTCCAGGATTCATTTTTTAGACATTGAAATATACAAGAAAAATGGAGAAGACAAGCTACATTCAGTCAACAGTTACAAAAGTGTTTTGAGAAATGCCATCCTGCATTATTCTAGTATGCACCCCACTTACTAAAAGCATAATGTTATTAAAGGTAAATTAGTTTAGTTAAAACATCTAACTGCAGACGAAGAACTTTTCCAAGGCATTTTATAGATTTGTTAATAGGAGATACCCCCTGATGATGTTAAGAGGGTGAGAGAAGACGAAGAACTGGGAAAAGACCATGCTTTAGGTAATACATAGTGGAGTGATTAAGAAAGTGATAACTTGAAATTGGAGAATTTTAACCATTATTGAGGAAGTGTGTAAAGTGGTGGGGGGACAAGCACATTTTTATTAACAAAAAAGGGAGAAATGTTAAATCTCTATTAGAAGGAAGTAAGAGAATTAATGAAGATCACAAAAGAGGTACTTTCAAATGTTCAAATTGTTCCATGTGCAGATATATGTCAGAAAGTCCATATTTTGTAGATGTTGGAAGTGATGGTTCATATCCCACTCCAGGTTTTTTTACTTGTGCTTCCAAATTTGTGGTTGCGACGACTAATAGGGAACTTAGAAAATGTATTTACAAATGCCAGTATGCTATCAAAACTAAAAATTATGATAATGCTTTAGGTAAACATTCCATTGAATGCTCAAAGTTTAAGTGGTTCATGTTTCTTTGGCATGGATTATGAACCTAACAATTTGAATGGAGACAGACAAAAGGAGCTTGAGTACAGTGAATTAATGTAGCAGATTTTATTTAATGCTTACAATTCACCTGGTTTGAATAGTGGTGTCAATGAACAACATTTTAACAAATGTAAATAAAGTTTTTTTTTTAATAGTAGTTTATAGGTGTGACGGTAAATAAATTAAGTTGTTTTTTTGTTGGTATTTTATCACGTCTAAGTAATAGTTTGGTGATTGAGGTCATGTGATCAGTCTACTTTACATATTTAAATCATTACACTTTTGGATGCAAGTGTTCTGAAAAAGACTGTAGAAGTCAAAAGCACTTAACTTATTATTACATTTTTCTTATTTTTCTTATCTAGCTGTCAACAGTGGTTTGTTTTTTGATATCTTGGAAACTGTATGACCTAGATAGACTTACATTACTAGAACATGTTTGTTAACGAGGTGTAAACTTTAACATGACAAGAAATTCTTCTCTGAGTGCATGCTCTTTGAGATGTGTATAAAATATGAAAACATGTCATTAGTTGTATAATTATCAGTATATAAATAACACTGAATATCTCTCAATATGTGCAAATTACAATGCAGATATCAAGGACAGTTTTTCAACAACATCTAAGGTTTCACCTCATGTCATGCAATAGTTTAAGTCACTTGTTTTTTGAATATTAAGTACATATGGAAATATTGTTTTATTTTCATAATTATTAACTAACAACTAGAAATATCTCCATTATAATGTGATATAAATGAATATTGACAATGAATTTTCCTGTTTCCCACTATGACATTTCACACCATAACCCTCAACAGCATGTAGGTCTCTCAGTTATGAACATACAAACATAAATATGAATAAAAGTGGCAAACAGTGATTACTTTCTCTACTGCAAGACATTGTCAATGAACAGTCTTGGTGTCATTTTGTTAATAAGTCATTGCCCTTTCTGATGCTGTTTACTATTGGCTGGTAAGTTGCTTAGCTAAAGAAGCCATGTGCAAGGTCAGGACGCTATAAAAGGCTATAGGTTTGAACAAGAAAACTACAAAAAAGGCATTATAGGTTTGAATGAGTTAACACAAGAATCAGAGACAAAGACCCAAAAATCAGGGAACAGATTTTAAATATTTCTCTTATATAACTAGAACGTTGCATTAGCAAGCAATTTCTAAAGGACACAAACTTTGAAACTCACATGCCTGTCATTATTTACTGATGGCAGGCCACCACAATTTGCCTTAAAGCCACAAAATTTACAGGGAACAGACCAAAATAATTCTCGGCTCCTTCACTCAAGAATTCTGGACAAAACTAAAACGTAAAAGGCAGGGCGGGGGGGCAAAGACTCCAAAAGTGAGAGATTTTAAATACTATTTATTTATTAGTAAACTCAGTTAAAACCCACTAGACAAAGTGCCCTATTTCAGGAGTGACCAAAGATTACAGTCTAAATGACTTGCTCACTCTCACACAGTAGGCAAATAGAAATGTGAGACTGTAATTCTTTTAAAGTTAACACAGCAACAAGAAGTGTTGCATGGACGTGCTTTCTGTGAATAATCTGAAATAGAAAACTCTAATAACTCACACTGACTGACTGCAATCCTTGGTGATCTTTTTGAAAAGAAATTAATGGAGGTCTTGCAGTTGGTGTGCAGGATTAAGGCTCCAAAGTCTTGATGCGTTGCCTTCTGTAGTGAAGGGTGCAGGATTTGATTTTTCCCCTACTTCCATTGCGTTGCCTTCTGTAGTTAAGGGTACAGGGTTTGATTTTTTTTCCTACTTCCATTTCCTTACTGTATGACTTAGGTAATCATTCAAAATGTTGAGACCCGCTAGAGTGAGTCCCACAATGTGGAGACTGAATGTCCAACAACGGATTTATATATGCTAAGTCCAAGATGTTTATTTCTCAGGATATTCCCTTATTCCCTTTTCCCCAAGGTATGACAGTCATAGAGTTAGTATATATAAGTTTGGAGCAGACCTCTCAACCATACCGAATTCCTCGGTAGATACCGGTTTTGAGGGCAAAATATTGGGGTGCCACAAATTCCCGAGTGACCCCTTTAATTTCCGATTTCCCTGGGGTTTTTTTTGAAGTTTTTTTTTTGTTTGTTTTTTGACCGTTCTTGGCGTCATCACAAGTCCATGGGTTTTATTCAGGCAGTGCAGACAGCACTTTTCTTCCCCCCCAGCTCCAGTAAGGCAAAAAAAAAAAAAGACTGACTCTTTACTTAATTTTTAGTACCAGACATGGTGTTTTTCTCACATTGACTTTACTAATTCGTTTTTATGCTTGCGCGGCATTGAATGTGGGGCACTTTGATTTCTCTCTGCATTGAAGTGTACACCTTGTTGTATGAGAGAAAGTGGAGATGCATTGATACTGCACTGCTAGCTAGTTACATGGCAATTTGAATGTTGTTATGACTGGATAGTCTGTGTCAGTTTCTTATATTGAATGTTGTTATGAAACCGCAATTTAAATTTTAAGAGCCCTACCTAGTACCTACTGCCTAGCTGAATTTGGAGTGCCCCTACCGTACTGTCTAGCTCACTTTCCTTTGCAAACGAAAGAGACCTAATTCAAACGAGAGAGACCTGGCTCACTTTCCTTTGCAATGGAGTATGTCAGTTCCTTTTTGCCACAAATTGAATGTTGTTACAAGCCTTGCCTACTGCCTAGCTAAATTGTAGTATGTCAGTTCAGTTACTTTTTGCAGTGTTCTTACAAGACCTAGTGGAGTATTTCCGGCTCCGGTAAGGCAAATGATTTCTCGCTGCATTAAGTGAACCGAACTGCTTCTTATTTGTGTTAGCAGGATAAAGTCCAGGTTCCAAAAGGGCAAGATGCAGTATACCTGGCACTGTTTACTCCTTTCTGTCTAACTTTTGTCCATCCTCTTTTTTGAAAGGCTGAGCTGTCTTTCAAGAGTTGATTTTTGTGTTCTTATTCTGTATTATTATTTTTTTATTGAATGCGCCCCAACTGGAGATTAGGAAGTTGTAATCGCATGTTCAGGAGAAATGTCTTAACCTTTTATTTTCATGTAAGTGGCAAGATAAGAATTTTAAGTCTAAAAGTGAAGTAAGTAGGCAACCCAGAAGGATCAGCATGGTGACTATAAAGATTTGTTTTTTGGATCAGCCTGAGGAATATTAAGACACATTTTGATCGCTATTTTTCTTAGTGATGTTTATAATGCAGATATAACCAAAACACGGGGACAGTTTTTCCGCATTGGAACTGGCCTCTATATCTTGTCTTTCAGGAGATTGTTTACACCCCTCTTTATTTTTTGTAGACAGTAGGTTTAGGAATGGTACATCATTGGTCAGGGTCCTGTTTAAGTGCATTTTCTTCAAGGGACTAACTCTGCCACTACCGTAGTCTGTTCATGCAACAGTTGAGTATATTTTCAGAGTAGCTTTTAGAAATGTCATGGTTTAAGGGGAGTAGATTAAGGTTATATGACTGGATACCTGCTTAGAAATGGAGCCTTACTTGGCAGAAGATAAGACTTGAGGGGGAGAAGCAAAAAATCATATGTGTGATCAGCGTGTATATATGACAGCATCTGTTAACTTGTATGAAATTACGAAGAAAGTAGAAATGTCTGTTTATATTAATTTTCCTGTTTTAACAATACCCAAAGATTGATACTATGTCCTTCCTCTTTCTGGTTTGTACCCACACACAGTATGTACATTTTTTTAAACGCTGGGTAATGCGACAGTACACATTGCAAATATTGCACCCTATGAACTTAAGAAATGTATGTATCATTCTCAGCTGCTCCTCTATACAGTCAGAAAAATGTTTTTAGAGGAACATTTGTGTGGTTATAAACATGCGTGTTGAACTGCATTGTGACCGTTGGGAGTTCTAGACATTCTGGCAGTTATGATTATGACCCATATGTTTCTGAGAGGTGCTAAAGAAGAAAACGGCACTCATCTGAGTGGACAGTGTATGCCTGGTTACACATGTGCTTACTGAAGGTGACTTTCTCACTGCCTGCTAGAGGTATCACTTTAGGCACTGGAGCTGAGACTTTTATTTTTTGTATTCTTTATATTTACAGCCTCTAGCATACATTTCACAATGTTTTTTTTAAATTATATGAAGTAGTTAAATGTGTTTGCAATTCTTTAGAATGTGGTTACTGTACTACTGTGTAATTTTAGTTTCCATAAGTAATAGCTGCATTTTAAACCTGTACCGAACTGCTGTCTGGGTACTTTGCTACTTGGAATTTCTTTTTGCAGCATAAAATGAACAAGCAAGAGTAGTTGGCATTGCAGTCATTTGCTTTTATCTGATTGGTGCTTTTGTATATGAAAGTATAATGTGGCACTTTCGGTATTATTAAAAATGTAGGCTTGAGTCTGTGATCAGATACTGTTCTTCTTTGATTTATTTTTTGCCAGTATTGCTCTAAGTAGAGTTAACATTGTGAAAGTTGTTAAGTTTGCTATTTATGTATGGGGGGAAAACAAACAACGAATCCTTTGTACAGTTTTTGAAGTTTTAGAACAACCTTGGGCATGTTTTAAGCGATACTGGATTGCCAAGTCTGTTTTATTACAGGTAGTATACTTGCTTTTGATGCAGAAGACTGTGGGTTCTACTCCCACAGTATGTAGATGGATTGCTGATACTGTACTGTGTTATACCGTTTACTTTGGTGGAGATAGCTAGTAACTATGAACTTATCATTTTGCCATCCACTCCCTAATGCAGTATTACTAGCTTATTATCTTTAATGTAACACAGGCCATTTATTCTTCAAGGGCAACAGGCACTTTATTTGTAGATGAAACAATGAAATTTAAAGTTGTTTGCTAGCAGCAACCTCTTCATTAGTTACAGATCTCTTTAATGTGGAATTATTTAGATGGCTTTTGCATTTTCTTTGAATGTGGGTTTCAGTGCTGTTTCAGTGAATATGAGTTTCAAGGGCAGAGATGTTTTGATGCTAAGTCTGGTTTCATTGTGACACTGTATTGCTGTGTTTAGCAGATGTCTATTAGTGTTTGTGCTATAAAATGTAAAATAAAAGTTTTAAATGAAATCCAAATAATCATTGTAGAAGTAAAGCAGCATGCACATTACAGTGTTTAGTAAATGGGGTGAAATAGCCAAGTAATGGGACATTGGAATGGCTGCAGGGGGGATGGCTGTGTATGGGGTCCCCATTCGACCATGATTTTGTGAGGAAGGAAGGGCGGCAAACTGAAACACAGCCCTGGGCGGTACAAATTCTAGCTATGTCACTAATGTAGGTCCTAGCAAACTATAATATTCTTTTGCTAAGATTAAAGTATTGCCTACCATAAAATGCCCTACTTTTACCACAAAACCCACACACTGCAAGTCATCAAAAACAAAATCCTAAGGTTCATCATCTTCTCCCCTCACAGTAAACATCATTGATCATTGCTACACATTTAAAAAAAATGGTTACCATTTACTACAGGGTCTGGGGTCATATTTTGATTGCTGTTCTTCAGTTTGCATTTGAATGTTGATATCCCACAATTCCACGGGAGTGGGCAGGGTTACATACTTATGTATGCAAATTGTATGTTAATCAGCGTACAGATTTCTACCTATTTTTCATGGGCCATGTCCAGATTGTTGATGTTTCCAGGTTGAGAGGTATGGTTTGGAGGTGTGGGGAGCTTACCTCCCTGCAAAAAAAAAACAAGTTTAAAAGGGGAAGAGCGATCTTCAAGATTCACTCTTTTCCTGGGTTTTTGGGCATTCTTTTCATCTTGTTTGCACTTGGCATTTTGAGTGATGACATTCCAATAAGGAGCCAGTCGGTTAAGCAGTCAGTGCTCCTCTAATTTAAAAAAATGTATTTGTTAAATGATGGTTATAGCCTGACATTTGAAACTCTTTATGTAACATACCAGAAGTACCATGTTAGAAGACTTCAGGTAGTCACTGGATGTCTTTGCATCTGAATCTACACATGCACACACAAACGTACATCTGTTCTCGTTCTGTAAAAAAAAAAAAAAAAACCTTGTGTAATAGCTTCAATGCTTTTGGATCAGCATCATCTGAGTGGGGAAAGTTGTATGTTAATACTTGCAACATAGGGATACTTGTAATCAAAACCAGAAAGTTATGTGAGGATTAAGAGCAATCAACTTAGTAATGCCATTTTTAAGGCCCACTGCTAATCAAAGCCAGAAAGATGAGCAAGACAGTTATGTGAGGATGTAATAGCAATCACCCTTAATCCACCCTTAAGGCCTATTGTAGCTGCCCAGGGATCAAATATTTCACCCCTTTCAAAATTTCTGGACTGGAAATTCAAACTTTTGTGGCCTAGGGAACATTGCTTACTTAAGGATTCCTGGGAATTTTTAAGTAAAATTATGCCGGAGTTTAATGTACCCAATTTACGGTTTCTTACAATAGATGTACTTGATCTTTTTTCTGTTATACCTCATGAGATGAGATTACTTTGGCTTGAAGAGGCTCTTAGGGAGTGCCCTAGGATTAATGAGAATGACATTTTTTTAATTCTGGAGTTGGCAGATCTAGTATTACACAACAATTTTATTTACTTTTCTGGTGAATATTTTAAACAAACTTCTGGAGTCGCTATGGGTGCCAATTGTGCACCTACTTATGCTGACATTATTTTATCAGTTTGGGAAAAGAAATATGTAACAACCAGTGAATATAAGAATAATTGGATATTTTATTCAAGGTTCCTGGATGACATCTGTATTTTTTGGACAGGGCCAAATGATACTATAGTGGATTTTATGAATTATTTAAACTCCACCACCAATTTTTTGACCTTTACTTATCAAGTACATTCAGGAACGGTTCACTATTTAGATGTGTCTCTTAGCATCCATGAAGAAGGTTTTAAATCTACCATCTACAGAAAACCCACTTTTTCCAACAGTTATATTCACTACAAAAGTTCACATCCTAGACACCAAAAAAAAGGTATTGTCAAGGGTCAGTTTGTCAGGGCATCCCGTATGACATCTAATGATATTGACTATCAATCAGAATGTTTCAGACTTACTGAGATGTTTCAAGACAGGGGTTACCCTAAAGAATTTATTAACTACATCTGTCAAGAGGTCTATGAAGGCAGAAACAATAAATATTGACCTATTTTGGGTACAGGACAACTGGAAAAAACTCTAGGGCCGAAAGATTCCCAGATAGAGTTCAACAAAGCCTTTATTACTGAGTATAGTGCCAATTCTGGCACTATTAGAAACATCATTGAATGTGAATGGGATATTTTTAAAGATATTACAGATCTCAGCAATTTAAAAGGAAAGAATGTTAAGACCGTATTTTGTAAGGGGAATAATATCAAAAATTTATTAGAGTATGAATCCAATCCAAACACATTTTCTAACAAGCGTAAGGGTGCATATAGGTGTGGTACATGCCCACAATGTAAATACATCTCTCATACGGACAAAATACTTCTTTCAGCTAGAAACAGGCTGATACAGTCTACAAAATTCTCAAATTGTAACAGTCAGGGGGTTATATATTTGGTATCTTGCCTAGAATGTCAAGCATTTTATGTTGGCAAAACCGAAAGACATCTTAGGAGGAGAATTTATGAACATTTTTATGAAATTCAGAAAGAAAATTCTAATAATGCCCTTTATCGACATCTTTCAGTTTGCCCCAAGGCAAGATATGAATTTTTTGTCTTAGAAACAATGGTTAGAGACAACCGTGGTGGCCCCTGGGAGGTGAAATTGGAACATGGGGAAACATACTGGCAGATTTTATTAGAAGCAAATAAGGTTCCAGGCTTAAATGACACTATATCTATAATGCCTCATCTTAAATTAAAAGCTGGTAGAGTGTAATTCATTATTCCCCCTGTGTTTTATAAATGATTATTAGGTAATAACATTGATATTTTATGTACATTTTTAAATATATATGCATTTTCATGTTTTATACATTTGTATATATGTAAAGTGATGTTTTTTAAAAAAAAATTTCAAGGCTTGACATATTTATTTAGTGTTTTTCTTATGTAGTTTTAAGCAAGTGTTTCTTTAAGAAATTCAAATTAACAATTGAATTATTGATTGTTTTATGTATTTAAGACATGGCTTGGCTACAATGTGTATCTGATGAAGTCAAGAATTTGGATTGACGAAAACGTTTTATTGCAGTTTGCTTACATTAATAAAGTGAGTGATTGCGGTCTTCCCATACTGATTTTTGGATTATTTGGTTGTTTATATCAGTAGAGTCTCCGTTACAGATTTTAGTTGCAATAGCAATCAACTAGTAAACACATTTATTAAATCCCAGGCCTCTATTTTGAAAACACTGATGCCTCTTTTGTGGAGAACAGTGTGACTGTGCCTTCTGCTGTAGATCTCTGACGCAGTTTCTATAACTCTTGTGTCACACTCAGATGGTTGTCACCATTTGTCAACTGCTGGTTTAGCATCAGCTCATTAAGTAATTACTTTTGGGGAAGAAGGGCTTCCCACCGTTTTTTGTTCATGGTACACCATGACAGTTATCAGTAACTGTTTTCTGTTGGCTGATTTGGATCAAGAGATAGATCTATTAACGGATGTCCATTCCAGCAATTTTTGACCAACAGAAGTTTGCCGAGGAGTATGCCCAGTAAGTTCCAGACTGCAGATGTTCTTCGTGTTTCACTGTTGCAGTCATTTCATTTGGGTTATCTGCTTGCAGGTCACCCTCAGTCGGCCTGGTTAACAAAGTTTTGGGTCCTGCGTCGGTTGCTGTCCCTTCTTCCATTACGTCAGGTTGTCAGGCGTATAAAACATGCAGCCGACACCATTACGTCAGTCTTTCTTGCCGTGCGGTGCTCAAAGCAGAAGCAGTTCGCAAGTGCCGGTCGGCCAACTCCTGAAATTTTCGTTTTCGAGTTTCAGAACTGAAGTCTTCAACTAAAGCTAAGTACCCCTTTGGGGAAACTTTTTCTTGCTCCTTACCGATGTCAGTAAAAGTGAATAATTGCATTACTTGTGGAAAGCAAATACCTCATAAAGATTTTCATTCGAACTGTATTCCTTGCCTAGGCCCTGACCACGACGTACCTTGCTGTCAGTTTTGTGCTTTATTTAATCAATGCACTTTCCATCGTCGGTATATTTTCTCCTCTAAATATTTCGGTTCTCGGTTTAATTATCCAGAAATGTCATCAGTTAGCCATCCGACAACCGGGATTCTGAAAAAATGCAAAGATAAAGACAGAGACAGGCCGTCAAGGTCCAAAACTGCCGACAACGCTTCTCCTAAGCCAGTCGCCAGTTCGCCGGTACTCAGTGAGGCGCTTTCTCAGCCTCTGATACCCGCTACTTCTGATTCGCAGGCCTCTACTGAGACCCATTTGGAGTCCGGTATGCCGCAAGATGCTTCAACTATGGAACCCATGGATGTCTCTACCTTGGATGGGTCTGGAGCCGCTGTGCAGGCACCGGCTTCTGAGAGTGTATTCAGGCTTACGGACTTGCATATTAAATCGACGCCTCCTTCATTACTTAGGCCTAAATCTTGATCCATGTCTAAAAAACCAATGCCCAAGCCACATGCTCAGGCCTCTATGCCTAAAAAACAAATGATAAGAATGGCTGAAGATCTAATAACTCTAATCAGGGGTAACCAACCCCCCCCCTACCAAGAGGCCTAGGACTGAAGTTGATTATGAATCTTCTGATCAGGATTCTGTTTTTTCTGACTCTTCTGATGATCTGGATTTGCCCTTACCTACTTATGAAGATTCTGATGCAGAGGACTCTATTCCCTCTGCTTCCCCTCCTGAGGATTTTTCTTTTGGGGAAACTTACATACTCTAAGGGAGCATTTCCACTGGGAAAGCCAGTATTTTTCTGATTCAAAAAAGAGGCTTAGGGATTTCCTTCTTCTACGCCTTTAGCTATTCCTCCTGTACTAGACATTGTTGATGATGATTTTTCAGAAACTAGTTTGGCCCCTGATTCCCTGCCTCCTGCTCCCAGAAAACCTGACAGATACTACAGGGTCCCTGAGTCCCACAAGTTCCTTTTCAAAAATCCTATTGCAGATCAAGAGACTATTTCACAGGGGCCCAAGGGCATTAAGGCTTCTACTGCTAAAAATCCTACCCCTTCTGATAGATACTCCAGGGCGCTGGATAGATGAGGTAAGAAGGTTTACACTTCTGCAACCGTGGCCATTAGGGCCTTAAACTGACAGTTTCTTATGTTGCAACATGTTATTGGACTGCTTAAACAGAAAATTATGTTGATTCCTGACTGTGTGGAAAATAATTACAGGATTTAATGCATTCTGCCGAACAAGTTGGAAAACATACTTTGCAATGTGGTTTTGATTCATTAGAGGCCTCTAGCAGGGCTGCTGTTACTGGGAAGGCATGCTTGGAGTAAGGAGCAATCTTTGCCTGATCATGTTAAAGCTAAATTGTTGGATGCTCCTTTAAATCAGGACCACCTGTTTGGCAACAAGGCTGAGGAAGTTCTTAAAAAGATGGAAGATAAAGCTAAATCTATGCAAACTGTTAAAGATTTTTACAAGTTCAGCCTCCTAGATTTAGTAGGCACTGGCTTTTTAAGAATTGGTCCTTTCCAGCCCCTTCCAGGTCTTCTCAAGCCAAACCCAGACACAGCAAAAACCCCAGGTTTCAGTCCCATGGGACTCACAGAACTAAGCAGTGGGGGGCCTCCACTTCCAAGTCTGGGAATAATAAGACTCCCCCCTATGGTAAACTGTCTCACTGACTTCCTTTTAAAATTTCCAAGCACTTATCAACTGACTGCCCCTTTGGGGGGAAAGACTGCTCTTCATGCAAAGAATTGGGAGCTCATTACCCAGGACAAATAGGTTTTAAATATAGTGTCCCAGGGATACATATTTCACTTCCACACGTTGCCAACACCAAGTGGGTGGCCGGACATACCCCCAAATCAGTGGACAGAGGCCCAGAAACAAGTACTTTCTCTCTTAAGCATGGGGGCTATTCAGCTAGTACCAGAAGAGGAAAAGAGACAAGGTTTCTATTCGAGACTTTTCCTGGTACCCAGAAAAGACAATTCATGGTGTCCTATCCCGGACCTATCTACTCTAAACACCTTTTTGGAAATTCCAACATTCAAGATGCTGACGCTTCACCAGTTCATATGCTAGGCAAAGATGCCTGGTTGGCAACACTAGATTTAAAGGATTCCGGCGTGTAGCTCGCAAGACATTTCCCTGTGAGCTACATCGCCGAAACCAAACGGCTGCATCAGCACTTTGCCGTAGTACAAAGTGGCTGAAAAGCATAGCCGCTGCAACTATAATCTATGGACGGGCAACTGCAGCCGTACGGGATATGTAACGCATTCCTTCTTCTCGTGCAAGGAATGCATTTATTTAATTATTTATTTATTTTGTTGTCAGACTGACAACAAAATAAATAAATAATTATATAAATGCGAGAAGTAGGAATGCGTTACACATCCCGCTGCAGCTTCGTCCGGCCCATAGATTATAGCAGCGGTTATGCTTTTCAGCCACTTTGCACTACGGCAAAGTGCTGATGCAGCCGTTTGGTTTCGGCGATGTAGCTCGCAGGGAAATGTCTTGCGAGCTACACGCCGGAATCCAGATTTAAAAGAAGCCTACCTGCACATCCCAATCAGGGAATCTTGCAGAAGATACCTATGCTTCAAAGAAGGCTACACGCACTTTCAGCTCTCTGCACTGCCCTTTGGCTTATCTACTGCGCCCTGGGTATTCACAAAGTGCCTAGCTCCAGTTATTGCATTTTGCAGGCAAAGAAATATTCAAATATACCCATACCTGGATGATTGTCTAATTTAGGCAGAAAGCCAGGACTTAATTTTGAATCATCTGGCCTTTGTAAAAAGGGTTCTAATTTGTCTGGGGTACACCATAATCGAAAAGAAATCACACCTGGTACCCTGTCAATAAATTATATTCCTGGGAGCAAGCTTGAATACAACTTCCCAGATTGTTTACCTCACACCAGAAAAGCAAATTAATTTGACAACCTACTTCAAACAAGTGGCCACAAAAACCCTGCTATCTGCAAGACAAATACTGCAAGCCTTGGGGTTCATGGCCTCCTGCATTCTTCTAATTCCATATGCAAGACTGCATATGAGGAAACCATAGTGGTATCTAAAAAGCCTATGGTGTTAACATTCTCAAGACCTAGAAACAATGATTCCTATCATACCTTGCCTACGCCTAGAGTTCCTTTGGTGGGCAAAGGCCTGCCACCAAAACAAGGGACAACCTTTCACACCACCCCCTGCCGCCCAAACCCTAACAACAGATGCATCAGACTATGCATGGGGGCTGACCTGGCAGGGAAGTGCATTCAGGGCAAATGGAACCCAAGTCAAATGCACCTGCATATCAATCAAAAAGAAATGTTAGCATTACAGAATGCTCTGACAGCCTTCAAAGACCAAATTCTTCCAGGTCAACTAATGGTAAAGACAGACAACACCACTGTTATGGGGTACATTAACAAGCAGGGGGGTACACATTCTTACCCCCTCTGCAGACTAGCCATGGCATTGTGGAACACAGCCTTGATCTACCAAGTGCACCTACAAGCTCAATTCCTGCCAGGAAAATTAAACACACTGGCAGACGGACTAAGCAGAAACCTCATGGACCCACACGAGTGGAAACTGGAACCAAGGATTTTCAACATGTTGACAAGCAAATGGAGGAGCCCAGATGTAGACCCGTTTGCCTCTCCCCAGAACTACCAATTGGACAAATTCTGCACAAGGACTCCCCACAAACAAGCCTGGAAAGTGGATGCTCTGTCCTTTTGCTGGAAACATTTATCAGTCTATGCCTTCCCCGCTCTGCTTCTGCTCTCCAAAGTACTAATAAAAATCAAACAGGACAAACCAAGGATGATTTTGATTGCTCCAGACTGGCCGCGCCAGCAGTGGTACCTTGTCCTGCGCAGTGTGTCACGGTTATCTCCATGGCACCTGCCTCAGACTCCTTCCCTGCTGTCTCAGCAGGAGAACCAGATTCTGCACCTCAGCTTCTAACACTAAACCTTGCAGCCTGGCTAATTACTTAATCTCTCCTTTACCATCCCTCAGCAAACCTGTGGTGGATATCATTTTAGAGGCAAGGAGGCCTAGTACTAGAAAATCTTATGCAGAAAAATGGAAAAGATTCTGTGCCTGGAACCAATCTCACGGGATGAGCACAGCAGCGCCCAATTTACCTCAGATTTTACAATACTTAACTGAGGTGCTTCACAAGGGCCTGTCTTTTTCCTCCATTAAAATCCACGCCTCAGCCATTTCAGCTCATTATAACACAGAACCTCCCCTCTTCTCTCATCCACTGCTCAAGCAGTTCCTCAGAGGGGCCAAAAATTTGAGACCACCCAGGAGAGCTCCAACCCCAGCCTGGGACCTTAACTTTGTCTTGGAGAAACTCACTCTACCTCCTTTCGAGCCAGCCGCTACTACAGACTTAAAATTTATTTTTTGGAAAACAGCTTTCCTTTTAGCAATCACTTCAGCTAGAAGGGTATCTGAATTACAGGCCCTTATGGCAGTGGAGCTTTTCATCATCTTTCATGCAGACAGGGTGTCCCTCAGAAGCAATCCATCCTTCATGCCCAAGGTGGTATCCAGTGTGGCTCTTAATCAGTCCATTCATTTGCCAACCTTCTTTCCCAATCTACAGAATAAAGGGGAATGGATACTGCATTTCTTAGATGTGCACAGACAACTTAGATTTTACTTGGACAGGACTAAACCTCAAAGGAAATCTGAACAACTTCTGGTGGCATTTGCTGCAGGGGCAGAGGGAAAGGCTATTTCAAAGCAAACCATTTCTAAATGGATAAGCCTTTGCATTAATTTCTGCTATAAGCACCATGGAAAACCTATCCCCCGGGGATCAAACCTCACTCCACCAGGGCTGCATCTACCTCTACAGCCTTTGAGGCATCCTAACCAGGGACATCCTAGAAGCTGCTACCTGGAGTTCTGTACATACTTTCACCAAGCATTATCATTTGCCAATTTTCTCTAAATTCAGATCTGGCTTTGTCACTGCAGTCTTGCAAGGCCTTATAGCTGGCCCTAATGCTATCTAAATTCCTCCTCCCAACCACAGCTTTTGGAATCTACCCAAATGTAATGACTGCAACAGTGAAACACAAAGAACATAGTACACTTGTGTACACTTACCATAAATGTAGATGTTCGAGTGTATTCACTGTTGCAGTCCTGGTTACCCTCCCTCCAGCCCCCTAACTTCTTTTGGCTATAACTCTACTTTCCTTTACTATGCTTAAAAGCCTTTTTGGTGTATTTGCTTTTTTGTTGGAGGTGTATCTTTGTGCTTTTATGTTTAATTGCTTCCCATTAGGGGGGCACCTGACATCTGGGGCAAGAAAAATTGATGTAATGGCGTCGGCTGCATATTTTATACCCCTGACGACCTGACGTCATGGAAGAAGGGACAGCAACTGACACAGGACCCAAGACTTTGTTAATCAGGCCGACTGAGAGCTACCTGCAAGCAGATAACCCAAATGTAATGACTACAACAGTGAATACACTCGAACATCTACATTTATGGTAAGTGTACACAACTGTACTTTCTCTCTCTCTCTCTCTTTAATGGAAGAGACTTCCTTCACCTGAACAGATGTCAGACTCTGGCATCAGCAAAGATAAGCGGATGAGTTTGCCCGTGCTTCTCAGTTGTAATCTCTGCTGGTACAGGATGCTGACAATGAACAGTGTTTGTCATCAAGCTCCCCTCTCAAGGGCATCATCTTTAGGAAGGCACTCAGCCTTTGAAGATAGCATTTTAAGTGAGGATTCAAAGGCCTTCAGAGTCCCGCAAGTAATAAATGGATTAGCTGGGCTTTGCCTACCCTAAACCCACTTCATTCCTTCTGTGTTCTAGGCATTTAAGAATACCTTTAGAAATGCATCCCTGGAGCCAGATTATTTTGGTAATTTGCAAAACCATAAATGAAAAAGCATGGTCAGGATGTTTTAATATATGTTAGTACAAAGCATTATGGTATACCTATTCTGTTGCCTTGTCCCTGGTTCTCTACAAAGCATGTCCTTCAAGTTATTATTACGTCTAAAGGCAAAACTTGGTACAGCTTCTGTACTATACTAAGACATATCTCCAGCAGGGTAGGAATGTTTCCTTGCAGACATTGTAAGGCTTGTTCTCATGTCAACAGTGGTATTAGTTACTTTGAACATCCAAGCACTAACAAGAGGTATGATTTTAATGTTTATGCAGACTGTCAGACTGATAATCTAGTATACTTAGCACAGTGTGGTTCATGCACAAGTTTTTACGTGGGCAGGAACAACTGTAAATTGAAGACTAGAATACTTAAACACATGTCTTCTATAAGGCTTAAGGATGAACATAATGCTTTGTACCAACATATATTAAAACATCCTGACCATGCTTTTTCATTTACGGTTTTGCAAATTATCAAAATAAATAAGAGGTGGTGATATTGTTAACATCACTGAATTTAATGAACTAAAATGGATAATAGAATTAGCAGCAGATCATTTTCCTAGTTTGAATACTGCTATCTCTTTAAAACCAGCCTTAAAAAGGAGGCGGGTAGTTTATTGACTGTGATTGGATGATTATATTTTAAATGTCTTATATAATCGTAATGAAATGTGTTAGTGAATGTCTGAAGAAGGGTTATCCCGAAAGCGCTTACTGTTTTATTAAAGAGTTTTACGGCCAGTTGGACTTTGCTGCTCAATGTACAAAAGGAGGCCTTTGAGAAGGGCAGATATAGAGGAGGAAAAGGCCAGGGTAGAAGCAACAGAGGGGAAGAGGCAGTAGAACTCTCCCTTCTCAAGAATTTTATGAGTTATGACTGCAAATTAGACCTGTCCTGCATCCAAAAATTCATATGTGGAAGGTTAAAGTTTTTCAGAATTCAGTGATTAATCCTGTTGTTGGACACCTGGGTAAGAGAAGTGGTATCATATAGTACAGTTTGAGTTAGAGAGAAAGCCCACATCATTACCAGTTCATATCCTGTCTGTTTGGGCTCTCCACTAGTCCTATAATATTTACCAAATGTTTGGCACCTTTTTTCAGCTATCATCTCATCAGGAGGATCTACATCTTCCCATTCGTGGAAGACTGCATGATCTAGGCTTTCTTTTAGGGCCATCTCACAAAGGATCTAGAGCAGACCACTTTTTGCCCGACAGATGCAAGATGCAGGAACTTTTGTCAGATTGTATAAATCCAAATGACACCCTTCCAAAACCAAGTTGCTCCTGGTGACTGTTCTGAATACTTCCCAAACCAGTGTCTTACTCCAGCTAGATAGTGTTGTAGCAGAAGGAAGAGTTTAACAGAAAGAGAGATGTTCAGAGTAGTAGGATACCTGAAGGTGGCAATCCTAATGGTACTCCAAGGCAATCTCCCATATGAGGAGTAATGGTGGTTAATCAGTAGTCTCTGTATGCAGCACCTTCACCCCGTGGATGCACTGCTTTTTCCTAATCCTCCCCATCTGAAAGTGACAAATAACCTGGGATGCCTGTTGCTCCCTCACAAAGCGTCTGGCCTTGACAGCCTATGCCTCATACTTAGCTTGGGGTCCTTACCCAGGACATCTCAAAGTACAGGGATAGTGGGACCCCAGTACTGTGATCATGCAATTATGTGGCCTCACAGCTGGCAACCCTACAATCCATTTCTAATTCATCCATGTGGCTTATCTCTCATGCAGCTGAAGGTACCTCAAGGGTGATAGGTTCAGGCATTTCCATCAGGAGGCATGCCTGGATGGGCTTCTATGATTCTGTAGAGCCTTTTAAGTCCTCTTTCAACAGTGTACCTTTTGATGGCAGTTCATTGTTTGGCCATAAGGTAAAAGACACACACTCCAGGTTTGAGCAAGATGGAAAGACCCTGTCTGCAGTGGGAGTACATTTTTCAACCACTCAAAGAACCTTTTCTAGGAATCAATGAGTTGGTCAAAAGATGTGGTTCAGAAAGTACCAGGGTCCTCCTTTCCAAGATCCATGTGGATATAGTTCCTCCTGGGGCAGTGGAGGGAACTCAAATGGAATATGCTGCCCATGAGGCAGAGGAGGCCTGCAGAACCAAGAGTCTAGAGATTCCTTCTCTGACAGACCCTACCAGTGCTCCTGAAAAGAGGCCTGATTGCCCCCCCCCCCGAAGGCAATCAGTGGTCGAATATCCCTGCATCAGAGAGCCTGGCTAGACATCACAAAAGATACATGGGTGCAGAGGATTATTTCCAGAGGTTATGTAATTCTTTTATGTTAAGTTGTCTATCTCGCCTTCATTCTTGCTGATTGGGTTCGGAGCCGATCCTCGGCTCCGACTCGGCCGTCTTCAAAAGCTCGAGAGCTGCTTACTGGCTCGAGGCCCCCCTATATCCCATGATGCCTGGCGCTAGATACCCAGATCTCATTACTATTTTTTGTATTTTTTCTTATTAAAAATCTATATTGCTGGTTTAGAATTAGTCATTAGTTAGACTTTAGTATTGTAGCTAGTTTTTCTTCTGGATAGGCAACACCTTTCTTAAGAAACTCGTTTTAGTTAGAGAGTCCTCCCCCCTTCTCTCCCTTTTCCACAGAAAGGTTATTTCCGTTTAAGTTAGAGGTTAGCCTTTCTTTCTATCTCCCTTTTAAAAAAAAAAAGTTTTTTCTTCTAATTAATCACTGTTAGTGTTTAGTGATAGTTTTAGATATTGTTTTTGATTGTATTGGTATTTGTAGTGGTTTGTGGTAACTGTAGAGTGTTAACTTTTTTACTGTTGGTTACCTTAACCGTCTGTGTGAAAACTTGTCCTTGGTTTTCTCCTTAGGATGTCCAAGGATCCAAAACTGTCCAGATTCAAGAAGTGTGATTCATGCTGTCAGAAGATGTCTCTGACAGATGGTCACACTTCTTGTGTTTATTGTCTGGGCGCTGTGCACTTGCAGGACTCTTGCTCGGTCTGTCATGCCTTCAGTCCAAGAGTCCTGCAGGAGTGCAAAAATAAATTGATTCTGAGGGGTATGCTTAAACCCCAAGATTCACCGGCGAAGGCTCAGCCGGCAAAATCTTCCAGGCCACCTAAACCGTCGGCTCCCAGTTCGGAGCCGTCGTTGGGTGAAGCCACACAAGCCATTTCGGCTCCAGCTAGAACCGATGTCCCTCCCTCCCAATCGGCACCGACATGGTCTTCGAAGCCGGCTGAGAGTCGAAAGAGATCCAGGTCTCCTTCTTTGGAGTCGATATGTTCGGCTCCGAAGTCGCCCCTGCTCCAATCAGAGCGTAGTCACCGATCACCCCACTCTTCTCGGTCCTCTAGACTTTTGGACCATGACTTGGAAAGAGTGGTTAGTAGGCTCTTAAAATCACAGGCCCTAGCTAAAATGTTGTCCAGCCCTCCTCATCAGGAGTCGGCTCCGTCCACAGCTGTAGATATTCCTCCTCCGACTCTTCCTATGAGCTCGGAGCCGGAGTTTGTTGGGGTTCGAGTCGTGGTACTGTCGGCACCGATACCCTCTCTTTCGGTTCCGTCATCGGCTCCGATCCCTTCCATGGTACCTTCCCTGGAGGGATCTGGGCGCCGAGACTCCATCGTCAGCTCCGAGGGGGCGAGTGGCATCAGATCCTTGTCCAACCCTGCTCTCCCTCTCGGTGCTTCGGCACAGGTGAGCTCGGCTCCCACATCTGCCTCGGAGCCGTCTCCCTCGGTGCGGGGGGGGGGCTTCTGGTTTCTTCAGAGCCTGAGCCTTCTCTGTGTCTGGGCAGGGACGCTTTTGAGGTGATGAGGAGTGTATTGGCCCCTGAGTCAGTCCCACGATCGACCTCATCAGCTCCTCCCCCTAGGGTGCCTGCGTCAGCCTCTGCCTCTCTTCCAGACCCCAAGCGTGGGGATCCAGTGCTCCAGGACACCCCATTGGGTGTATCCTCCTCTTCCGAGGCCTCCCCTGATCTTTCAGAGGAGCCACCTCGCAAGAGAAAATGTAAGAGGAAGCATGTTGACTCCCCCGAGTCTGTCACATCGGATACCAACTTAGAGGAGTCGGAAGGGTCCCCAAGTTCCCCCTCTGAAGATGTCTCCTTCTCAGACATCCTTGAGATGCTTAGGCGGAGGGGAAACTAGACTACCCTAAGCCCTTCCGAGGATGAATCGGTATTCCTGCTTGTGTTTGGATCCCGACCTTCCACCTCCTGGGTGTCTCCACCTTTCGACCCACTGATGTCTGTGGTGGCTTGAAAGGCGTGGACGACTCCAGACACAGTGGAACCGACCCCTAGAAGACCTGCCAAGTTCATTACTGCCCCGCAGGACAAACAGTTCTTGACCAAGGGTGTCCCCATTGATGCCATGGTGGTAGCAGCGGCCACAAAGAAGGAGTTGGCTGAAACTTCTTCATCTGTCCATCCCCCTAACAAGGAGTCCAGGACGATGGACAGGTATGGGAAGCAGATGTTCTCTTCAGCAACCTTCTCCATACGGTCCCTGAATTACCTGTGCCACTTTACCCGTCTTCAGAGGGATCTCCTGAAAGAGCTTGGAGATACCCTCCAAGATCCATCAGCTGAGGGGGCCCAGGCTAAAGCAGCCTCCCAGCTAGTGACTCTTAACTCATTGGTAAACTCCTCCATGCGGCTCATTTCATATGCAGCCGATGGTGCAAGTAGAGCCGCAGGCACAGGCGTGGCCCTAAGGAGGCACACTTGGATGCGGCTTTGTAACTTTGCAAAACCTTTCAGAGCGTCTTTCACCAACACCCCATTTGATGGTTCCTCTCTCTTCAGATCACAGGTGAAAGATACACTTACCAGGTGTGAGCAGGAAGGCAAGACTCTCTCTGCCGTAGGAGTCCGTCTTTCCACTCCTTCCAGACCATATCCTATGGGTCAGAAGAGTGGAAAGATGTGGTTCCGGAAATCCCAAGGAGCCTTGCCGGACACACGTGGTGGGTTCCCCTCCAGGGGCAGAGGAGGGAACAATAACAGACACCGCCCTTGTGGCAGAGGGGGTCCGCAAAACCAGGGCAGCAGAGAATCTTTCTCTGACAAGCCCTTCCAGCATCCCTGAAGGGTTGCCCGGCTGCTCACCTCTGGAGGCAGTCGGGGGAAGATTATCGCTGTACCCAAGAGCCTGGCAAGACATAAGACAAATGGGTACAGTCCTTCATATCCGGAGGCTGCAGAATTCCCTTCGTTCGCACCCCCTTAAGGTCAAACAAGTCCCTTCCAGATGTTCCACCCAATCTAAGGGACCAAGCAGTGCAAGAGGTCTCAAAACTGCTAAGAAAAAGGGCCATCCAGCAAGTCCCAGCAGACCAAGAAGGATCCGGAATTTACTCAAGGTTCTTTTTGGTACCAAAAAAGACAGGGGACTGGAGACCCATTTTGGATCTCAGCAGACTAGACAAGTCTGTACAAAGAACGAAGTTCCGGATGGTCACGCTTCAGTCCACTTTACCCTTCCTGGGTCAGGACAATTGGATGTGCTCCATAGATCTTCAGGATGCGTACTACCACATCAAAATGGACAGATGCTCCAGAAGATTCCTTCGCTTCCGGCTGGGAGCCAGCCATTATCAGTTCAGAGCTCTGCCCTTTGGTCTCACCACAGCCCCCAGGGTGTTTACCAAATGTATGGCAGTAGTTACCGCTCACCTGAGACAGCAAGGATTCCAGGTGTTTCCATATCTTGACGACTGGCTCCTCACTGCTACCACCAGACATCACCTTCTGCGAGCCAGAGACTGCACCATCCACACTTGCTCCAGCTTAGGTATCACAATAAATTTCGAAAAGTCTGCATTGTCGCCCTGTCAATCTATCACCTTTATAGGCGCAAATTTAAATACCAAAGACATGTTAGTGAGCCTCCCACCAGACAGGGTGTTAGTGATTCGTCAGCATGTCAAGATTTTATTGGCATGCAAAAGGATTCAAGCCAGGTTTGTCCTTCAGACGTTAGGTCTGATGGCAGCAGCGATCGTACTTGTCACTCTAGCTCGTTTTCACATAAGGATCCTCCAGTGGCTTCTTTTCACCCAATGGTCTTTTCAACAACTTCCCATGTCTTACATGATTATGATCACTCAGGCATGCAAGAAGCATCTTGCGTGGTGGATGGTTTCCACGTCAGTGCTCCACGGCAGACCATTTGTTCTCCCCCCTCCAGTGGCTACAGTGACTACGGACGCTTCTCTGATCGGGTGTGGGGGGGCATTATCAGGGCAGAACAGTCCAAGACTCCTGGCAACCTCACGAGTATCATATGCACATAAATGTCTTGGAGATGAGGGCCGTCCTCTTAGCATTGCAAGCTCTTCAGAACTCTCTTCCTACCGGGACCATTACAGTTCAAACAGACAATATGTCCGTAGTGTGGTACATCAACAAGCAGGGCGGAACCAGGTCCTACCCCTTATGTCGAGAAGCCTTCAGACTCTGGCAGTGGGCGATCTCTTCACAACGGTTTCTGATTGCAACACACATCCCTGGGAGGTCCAACGTCATAGCAGACAGACTGAGCAGAGCAATTCTCATGCCTCATGAGTGGTCTTTGAACCAGGTAATTGTGGACCAAATTTTCCGCAGATGGGGCCAATCTTGCTGCGACCTTTTTGCAACTCCCTTCAACAGCAAGTGCAGCAATTTCTTCTCTCTCCTTCCACTTCCTGGGCATTCCCCCAGGGATGCTCTAGTCCACGATTGGCCCCAGGGACTTCTTTATGCATTCCCTCCCTTCCCCCCATACTGAAACTGATTCAGAAGGCTACTACTTTGGGTTGCAGAATGATCCACATTGCCCCTTACTGGCCTCGACAAATGCTTTTATTTGCATAGAACAAAAGACATTAGAAAATCAGATCAATTTTTCCTGTCCTTTGCAGTAGGTAAACAAGGTCTTCCGGTCTCCAAGGTAACCTTAGCCAGGTGGTTGACTTCTATCATCACATTCATATATCAACTCAGGAATAAAAAATTACCAATCAAACCAAAAGGTCACTCCACCAGAGTTTTAGCTACTTCGGTGGCTTTTCAGGCTAGGTTGCCCATGGAATCTACTTGTGCTGTGGCTACGTGGGCCAACCCTCATACTTTCATTTCTCATTACAAGTTGGATTTGGTCTCCAGGAGCAGAGCTGATTTTGGTTCCACTGTTCTAAAGAGTCTGTTCCGATGAGCCACCCAGGACTTTAGGTGCTAGGGACGCTGTCCCAACCAGCAAGAATGAAGGCGAGATAGACAACTTAACATAAAGAAGTTATGTACCTACCATAACGTTCCATGTTAGTTGTCTTCTTCTCGCCTTCTTTCTTGCGTCCCACCCTTCATCCCCTATCCTAGTGGACCGAGAAGAGTTCCTCTTGATTTTTCACTGGCTGAGTCTTCTCTGGGTATTCCTTTCTGACTAGTAGTCTCTCCAGTAGAATTTATGCATTCTAGGATAGGATTCCTTTATTATTATGTCTGCAGTTAGGCTTACCAAATGAGATCTGGGTATCTAGTGTCAGGCATCATGGGATATAGGGAGGCCTCGAGCCAGTAAGCAGCTCTCAAGCTTTTGAAGATGGCCGAGTCGGAGCCGAGGATCGGCTCCGAATGCAACCAGCAAGAAAGAAGGCGAGAAGAAGACAACTAACATGGAATGTTATGGTAGGTACATAACTTCTTTTTCCCTTCCACCTCCATCTGTATGCAAATTTCCTGATGTTCCGACCAGTCAAAGGAAAGCAGCAGCACTAGAAATACAAAAGCTGTTAGAAAAAAAGTCATCTGTCTTCTTCTCGCCTTCTTTTTTGTGTCCCACCCTCCATCCCCTATCCTAGTGGACCGAGAAGAGTTCCTCTTGATTTTTCACTGTCTGAGTCTTCTCTGGGTATTCCTTTCTGACTAGTAGTCTCTCCAGTAGAATTTATGCATTCTAGGATAGGATTCCTTTATTATTATGTCTGCAGTTAGGCTTACCAAATGAGATCTGGGTATCTAGTGTCAGGCATCATGGGATATAGGGAGGCCTCGAGCCAGTAAGCAGCTCTCAAGCTTTTGAATATGGCCGAGTCGGAGCCGAGGATCGGCTCCGAACGCAACCAGCAAGAAAGAAGGCGAGAAGAAGACAACTAACATGGAACGTTATGGTAGGTACATAACTTCTTTTTCCCTTCCACCTCCATCTGTATGCAAATTTCCTGATGTTTCGCCCAGTCAAAGGAAAGAAGCAGCACTAGAAATACGAAAGCTGTTAGAAAAAAAGTCATCCAAGAGGTCCCACCAGACTAGATGGAATCTGGAACTTATTCAAGATTCTTTTTAGTGCCAAAGAAAACAGGGAACTGGAGACAGATTTTAGATCTCAGCAACTTTAACAAATCAGTTCAACATACAAGGTTTCGGATGGTCATAGTTCAGTCCATTCTGCCTTTCTTGTGCAAGGATGACTGGATGTGCTTGATAGATCTTCAGGATGCGTACTATCACATAAAGATGACACTTCAACTGACTTCCTGGATGACAGGGTCTTAATACCTTTTAGGCAGCTATTTACAGAGGATGTGCAGCAGGTACTAATGGAGGCAGGAAAGCCTGCTACTATAAGTCATATATAATCAAAAGAAAAGGTTTTCTAGTTTGTGTCATCAAAATAACAAGCACCCATTCAGGGATAGAGTTTCTCTTGATTTGCAGTATTTGTGCAAATTACTTTCCTGTTGCCTGTCTTACTTCTGTCAGTCATTTGTCAGCCATTTCAGCATGTCTGCCTACGAATCCCCCCTTTCAGTGCATTCTCATGTCAAAATATTTTTGAAGGGGGTATTACATAACAGATTTCCAAGAAAACTGGTGTCTCCTCCCTGGGATCATAATGTTGTGTTAGAGAAGCTAACAGTTGCTTCATTTGAGCCAGCTCATGTGGCTGACGATGCTCATAACACAGAAAACTGTTTAACTGATTGCTATGACCTCTGCAAGAGAAGTATCTGAGTTGCAAGCTGTTGTAGTGGGTCAGTCTCATCTCATTTTCCACAGAGACAGGATTTCTTTAAGAACCAATCCTTTTTTTTTATGCCTAAAGTGCTATGCAAGTTTACTTTAAGCCAAACTGTCCATCTCCCTGTGTTCTTCCCTGAACCTAAAAATGAGCGAGGAAGGATACTTCATACATTGGATGTCCAGAGAAACTCGGATATTGTCTTGGCAGAGCAAAATTTTTCAGAAATTCCAGTGATAAGAAGGGGCAACCTGTGTTAAAGCAGACTATTTCTAAATGGTTGTCTGACTATTTTGTTATTCCCACCACAACAAAACTATTCCAGGCAGTTAAGACACACAGTATCAGGGCCTTGGCTTCATCTTTGCCTTTTTGGAAAGAGTTGGACTCTAGACGTAGTCCTCTGTACATACTTTTACAAAGCATTATAAGCTAGGTTTCTTCTACAGGTGTAGGTCAGGCTTTGCTAAGACCATTTTCTGGGGGCCCCTGAACCCATCTCCCAGATGACCTAAACTAAGGATTATCTGTCCATATACTTTAGGGGCAGTGATGGTGAACCATTCGAGCTTGGTATGTCAAAAATTCGGAAAATGCCTAACTTGACTCTGCTGGTGTGTCACCCCCCCCCCCCCCATAAATAAATAAATAAAACAGCATAGCTCTCAGTACATCAGGGATAAATCTCAACAGAATCAAGGAAAAATATAGAAGTAAGAGATGTGGACAGTTTTAAACTACTACTAAAGATGAATTAATATCTTTTTCTTTCAGTTTTTCCCGGTTAGGGGTCGCCACAGCGGATCACCTGTCCGCTCATGATTGGCAGTGGAGCTTTACTGTGCCGAGTTGCCAGCCCGGCGCCCAACCTTCCACAGAAGGCACACACACTCACACCTAGAGCCAATTTAGAGTGTCCAGTCCACCTACAGCATGTCTTTGGGATATGGGAGGAAACCGGAGCACCTGGAGGAAACCCACGCGACCACAGGGAGGACATGTAGACTTCACACAGAAGGCACCCCAGCCAAGGATTGAACCGGAGAACCTCTTGCTGTGCGGCGGCAACGCTAACCGCTGCACCACTGTGGCTGCCCCTAAACATAAATTAATATACATTTTCAAAAGTAAAATAAGTCTGTAAATCTAATTATTGTCATTATTAAGTGTAAAAAGTCATCAGTTGTAGGAAGTATTAAGAGGGACAGTTGAGAGGAATGTAAAATAGCACATGCTTAGAAATACAGCCTACTTGCCCTTTGCAGAAGTGTAACCATGAAGAGAAAACAATGTCAGCACTGCCCTTTGCAGACTGTAATTGAGACAGTGTACTGAAATAGTCTTTGAGGTTAATAACTTCCCTACCCCTGCAGCAGTATTATTGAACAGGTTCATAATTCAATGCATTTCACATGAGCAATGAATGCAAAAGCAGGTTTTTGGTAACTCTGGTGTTGGTGAACACTGGCATGTCACCCAAAATATCATGGCATGTCACCTTTGACACAAGTGTCATAGGTTCGCCATCACTGCCTTAGGGGACTGTAGTAGTAATCATTATGATCAATATAATGCAGTTGTGTAAGTAAATTTACAATAACAGTAGATGTTTGAATGATCACTGCTGGATTTGCTGCTCCTTCCTTCCATCCCCCAGTCATCGCTCGCCTGCAGAAGTGACTTTGTGCTGTCCATGTTCAGATAAGTACCCCGAAGGCGTTTTTGATTTTTTTTTTTTTTTTTTTTTGTTATTGTGTTTTGGGTTCATGTCAGGTAGAAAGGGCAAGTGTCTGTGTGGAAGGCAGATTCCACATAAAGACTCGCACGAGCTCTGCCTTTTCTGTTTAGACCAAGACCACGGCCACACCACATGTGAAAACTGTCAGGTCTTTGTTTCCAAAACCTTCAGGAGTCGTCTTGCCGTGTTAGTTATATCTAGAGAACCACCACTTGAAACGCCTGACTAAAGATATAGGCCCGATGTCCGGAATCTCGGAAGATCCACCCACAAAAAAGGCCCAGAAATTGCGGCCTGATCTAACAACTGCTCCCTCTATTCCGGCTGTACCTTTCAAGGCTGGTGAAGACCCAGAGTCCAAGTCAGAATTTGCATGATCTTCCACTGATGGGTACGCAGGTGGAAGCCATCAGAGAACCTGCCAGCAGAGGGAGTCGCAGGCATCCTACTTGGGTGCTGTGAGGGAACATAGGCTTATTATTTCTGAGAGCCCATGTGGGGTTTCCCAAATTGTTGTCTGCAAAGATGTTATCTCAGATGTTGTGGAGTGCCGCCCAGCGTCCAGCCCTCTGTCCCTGCATCACATCACAGACACATCCGTGTCGTAGGCCCACAAAAATATGAATCAAAAGACAAAGCATATTGCTCCTTCTCTGATGTCCATACCTTCCGATCAGGTGCTTGACTGAGGCCTTTACTCACAGACTTCTTAATGCCTTCCTTGGATTATGCCAGGCCTCTGCTCCTGCCCAGCCCCCCTCAGCTTCTACCCCTAAGGGTAAACTAGTTACTGACTTATCCTCTGAAAAAGAGGACTCTTCAGGGGATGAATCCATTACACTTCCCAAATTACCTCCCCTCTGTGGTATGCTTCCCCAGAGGAGGAGTCAGATGGTACAGATTCCCCAGGGAAGACATTACCTTTGAGGAAGCTATTATGCAGATGAAGGACATTAAGTGGGACTGCAACCAGGTTACTGAAACTCAAAAGAGGTATTATGACCTCTTACAAATGGAATCCCCTAACCCATCTGCAGTCCCTCCTGTGCATCCCGCCTTTTTGGATGCCTTCCTGAATGCCTGTAACAATCCAGATTCACAACCCCCTGCACCTAAGTGCCCAGGCAGGTTTTACAAAGTCCCTGAAGATGCAAAATTTCTCTTCAAGGCCCCTTCTACAGACCCTTCCACCATTTTGGTGGCTGCAGATAAAACCTCCAAGTTTCTCCTCTCCACCTCCCTCCTTCCCTCTGACAAGGAGAGCAGATTAATGGAATGCCTAGTCAAAAACATTTACATGTCTGCCACTTTAGCAGTGAGACCTATTAACTACCTGATGCACATGGCCAAATACTTATTGGCCCTTCTTTCTGATGCTATTAAGCAATTGGATGACCTCCCTGATTCCCCTTCCAAGGCAAAAATCTGTAGTCTCTTAAATTCCTGCAGTCAAGTAACTAAACACTCCATTAAGTGTAGTTGTGATGCAGTAGAGACTTCATCTAGAGCTGCAGCCCCAGGTTATGTCATCAGGAGATATTCCTGGCTTAGGCTGCAGCCTCTCCCTGATGACATGAAGTCAAAATTCATGGATGCTCCATTGGACAACAAAGCTTTGTTTTGTTCAGCAGCTGCTGAACTATTTAAGGCCCTTCAGGAGAAGGGTAAGGAGCTCCAGGACCTCAGACACATTTTTGTCTCCCTGGTTTCCTGCTTTCAGAGGAAATGGCCAGCTAAAACTACATTTGTGAGATGGCCTTCCAGACAAATGCCATCCAAAGGGAAAAAGGATATCAGGAAACAGACCCCCTCTAGGTCTGCTTCTTCTACCCCTGGTCAAAAACGGCCTTTTCAGGACAAGCCTGGTAGTCTGTGACTACGAGCCCTTAAATCCAGACACCCCTCTTTCCATGTGGCTCTCCCTGTCCTACCCTGCATAGAAACAGATTACCCAGGACTCTCGGGTCCTCTCTATTATAAAACTGGGATATTTCATTTTGTGGGAGACCAGACCCATTTTCAAAGGCATTCCTTAACCCCCTCTTGACCAAATGACTTCCTTTCCCCAAGTTCTGGAGGACCTTCTCTCTCAAGGCCCAATTCAAGAGGTACCTCCTCATTTAAGAGGAAAAGGATTCTACTCCAGGATGTTCCTGGTACCCAGGAAAGAAGGTTCCTGGAGACCAATCTTGGATTTGTCCTAACTCGACACCTTCCTCCAGCCCCCCTCCTTTCGGATGCTTCCCCTAATCCTCCCTCAGGCCTTCTTGGTGTCCTTAGATATAAAAGACGAAAAACAAGTAATCTCCGTGGTATCCCCGATGTCTCAAAACAACCCACTAAGTGTAGTGAGTCCAAAAACAAACAGTGTAAGAAACTTCTCTGTATGGAAGATTTTCAGTCCATATATTTCTAGTTAATCACTGTATATTAATCAGATCAGACAATAGTAGTAGTAGTTTTGTTTTGACTTAAGACGAGTTTACATTCTGTTGAAAAGTTGCTCAGGTGTCCTGAAAGTGAAGGAGACCAAATAGGTGTCTTAACGCTGGTTTATTTGTAAAAATACTGTAGCGTTTTCGCCACTAGAAACAAAGTAGCTTCTTCAGAGAAAAACAGTTAAAAAGGCGCCAAACCATTTAAATAGCAAGATACTGAGTACGTCACTTCCTAAAAAAGTACATATGTATATGCATTACAACACTATACATTATAAATGCCAAAAAATGACATTTTCACAGAAAAGCATCTGACAGATTTCATTTTGAAATATTACTAAAAATATATATTTATTTATAATAAATATTAAATATCTATCCTTTAAAAAATATACTAATCAATCAAATATTAAATGTAAATACAATATAAAAATTAATATAAAAATTAAATACTCTAAATTATGACATCCACCAAAATTATACAAATAAGTTGGTACCATACATATTTCTATATTATATTAGATATATGTTATATATATGTTAAAAAGATCGCAATCAAATAAATACATATAATTATGTCTTCTAAGAAAAAAGTACATTTTTATCTTAAAATTTATCTCAAAAAATCTTTGTATTTTAAAACTGATGAAATATTACAGTTTTCATTTAACCCTGGGGAATTAAATGCATCTAATTTCAACTGCCATTCAAGTTCACGATTTTCAAGTAATAAAGAATTGGGTCCACCACGGACACTTGGTGGAATATGGTCCACTGCCATAAAAAGAAAACTATGTCCTGGGTTGTGTACTATATGTTTGGCTAACGCTTTCTCACATTTACTGTGTCGAATAGCGTAAATGTGTTGGTAGATGCGTTCATGAAATTTCCTATCGGTTTTACCGACATAAAAAGCCGGACAACAGACACAGAATGCAATGTAGACAATAGATTTGGTCTCACAATTCATCTTAAATCTAATTTCATATTTTATATTCCTAATACTAAATGTACTTCCAATTCTAAGCATTTTGCACCAATTACAGGTACCACAAACAAATGTGCCCTTCTGTCTGCTAAAACAGTGTGAATCGAAGTTCCTTTGCAGTAATTCTTTAATATTAACCCCTCTTTTATACACCACTGTAGGACAAGGTCCTAGTTTTTCTAATAGGAGGGCATTACTGGAAACAAGATGCCAGTTTTTTTGAATGATTTCTCTAATCTGATGTGAATTATGGTTGAACATAGTAACAAAACTCAATGAAAAAGCAGCCTCGACATTATTTTCGTGGATAGTGTCGTTCAAACAAGGGCTATTGTTAGTCATGTTGGATACTGCAAGTGCATGAGTATGTGTAGGTATGTGATTTTCAAAATTTAGAAGTGGTTTATAAAAACCTCTTAATCTCTTGTTATCCACTTCAAAAATTAACTTGTCTATTAAAGCAAGAGGGTAACCACGATTTAAGAACATATTTTTCAAAAAGTCACACTCTGCATGAAAATCTGTAAGACTACTACACATTCTCACTGCTCTGACTAACTGACCCTTCACTATTGCACGTTTTTGTCTAAAAGGATGGAAACTCATAAAATGCAAATAAGAATTGCAATAAGTAGCCTTCCTAAAAATCCTAGAACTAAATTTCATTACATTCGCTACTTCTACTACTATTGTCTGATCTGATTAATATACAGTGATTAACTAGAAATATATGGACTGAAAATCTTCCACACAGAGAAGTTTCTTACACTGTTTAGATATAAAAGATGCCTACTTCCACATCCCAATCCATCTGCTTTTCAGGAAATTCCCCAATTGTTCAGTGGGTTCTGCACACTTTCATTTCTTTGCTTTGCCTTTTGGTCTCTCTACTGCCCCAAGAGTGTTCACAAACGGCCTAGCCCCAGTCATTGCCTTTGCCAGAACATGGGGGATCCATCTCTTCCCCTATTTGGATGATATTGTCATCCAGGCCCCATCCACTCAGTTGGTCTTACAGCACCTAGACTTCACCATCTCCCTCTTGAGAGGTCTGAGGTTCACTATAAACCTTCAAAAATCCTCCCTGATACCCTCACAGGATCATGTGTTCTTAAGACGTAGGATAGTAACAGGACAAAAGATGGCCTGTCTTTCTTCAGACAAGATTATGTCCCTCACTTCTTATTTCAAAGGGATACTCCCTCTCCAAGCTCTGTCGGCCAGAGAGTTTCTCAGGCTCCTTGGTTTCAAGGCCTGAACCATCTCCGTCGTTCCCCTAGCAAGGCTAGACATGAGGAATCTCCAGTGGTACTTAAGGACAGTCTGCAACACCCACACCCCCTGGAGTTCATGATTTCCATGCTACCATGCTTACCAGGGAACTGAATTGGTGGATAGCCCAGATATCGGCCAACCCAGGCCTGCCTCCCATTCAGGACCTGTATACAGGTTCTTCAGACACAGGTTGGGGAGCGACCTTAGGAGTATGGAGAGTGAGAAACACTTGGACCCATAACCAACAGAGGGAGCACTTCAATATCAAGGAGATGAGAGCCTTGCTATCCCCCCCCCCCCAAATCTTCAAGGATTGAATCCTGCCAGGAGTGCTGAGGTGGTATACAGACGGTACCACTGTGCTGTGGTACATCAAAAAACAGAGGGGGGAGCAAGGTCCTACCTCCTGTGTAGATTGGCTCTGCTGGCATGAGAAATCACCCTAGAGAGACAAGTAAATCTTCTAGCCATCTACATGCCTTCTGCAGAAAATGTGATGGCAGATACTCTAAGCAGGACCATGACTAAATCCCACAAATGGATGCTAAACAGAGATGTGTTCCTGGACCTGGTTCATCGATGGGGTATACTGCAGGTGGATCTTTTTGCCTCCCCCATGAACAGACAACTCCCATCCTTCTGCTCCAGGAAACCTTCTCCCGAAGCATGGAGGGTGAATGCTCTTTCATTCCCTTGGAAGGGGATTTTTGCTTATGCATTCCCCCTTCCCACCCATACAAAATTTTCTCCTGAAGATTCAAAGAGAACCACCGCAAATCTTGTTGGTGACCCCTATTGGCCAAGGCAGCATTGGTTCCCCCTATTACATCATCTAGCCAAGGGTAGTCACCACAATTTACCCCACCAGATGGACCTGCTCACACAGGAGAAGGGAACTCTCATACACTCCCCAACTATCCACCCTGAACCTTACATTGTGGGTGATAGGGCGTTCATTCCCTTCAGACACCTTTACACAGAGGACATGTTTCAGGTTCTGCAGGAGGCCAGAAAACCAACTACCAGAAAATCCTATCTGTCCAAGTGGAATAGGTTTTCTGTCTGGTGTCTAAAACAAAATATCCAACCACTAATGTTAGAACCTCCAGTGGTTTTGATTTACCTGTGTGAACTGATGAACTCTGGATTCTTCCATGAAGACACACTTATCAGTCATCTCAGCATGTCTTCCTCTCACCCCCCTGCAGCTTCTAGACTACAAGTGAAGCTATTTCTGAATGGGTACTACACCTTAGACCTCCAAGGAAGCCCATTCCACCCCCTTGGGATCTAAACTTTGTTCTATTGAAGTTAACCCTACCACCTTTTGAGCCAGCCAAGTACTGTTCTCTCCAACACTGTACTTGGAAAACTATCCTCTTGGTGGCCATTACTTCAGCCAGAAGGGTTTCCGAACTGCAAGCCCTCATGGTCTCTCACTCTTTTACAGTTACACAAGGACAGCGTTTGTCTACATACTAACCCATCATTCATGCCCAAAGTTGTTAATGAACTTTCCCTGAATCAGGCCATCAACCTTCCTACCGTCTTCTATTCACCTCAAAACCCTGCTGAAAGGATCCTTCACTTCTTGGATGTACATAGACAACTCAGATACTATTTGACCAAGACTAAATCCATCCATAACTCGGACAGGCTGTTTGTCTCCTACCACCCAAGAGCCCTGGGCCATCCTGTTTCCAAGCAAACCATCTCCTCATAGATCTCCAAAACTAACTCCTTTTGCTACACCGCACATGGCAAAGGCTTCCCTTCCCAGTAAAGGCACATTCCACTAGGGCGATGTCATCCTCTGGTGGCTTCTTTAAGGTTTTGGATATAGCCACCATTTTAGAAGCAGCTGCATGGTAATCTGTCGATACCTTCACCAAACACTATAAGTTGGACATCATTTCTAGGTCCAGAGCAGTATTTGCCAGAGCCATCCTTCATGGCTTTGTGGAAAATGTCTCTTTTCCTCTATCCAACTCTTAATCGCATGAGCTTTTGCACTCTCCGTCATGTTATGGATACAGTAGCATATGAATAGAAGGACATAGTATAGTTGTGTAAAATCTTACCATAACTTCAGATGTTCTTCTCTTTTATATGCTGCTGTATAGTTTCCTACCCTGCCTTCCCCCGACACTTGCCTGACTCCTGAGTACCCACTCCGTAGTAACTGGTTCCGGCAGCATTCAGTTCTGAGGTAGGTGTGTGCTGACGTCCAGTTTATACCTGATGTCTGTCTATGGCCAACATTTGCGGAGAGATGCGGGACGTCACATGTACCTTCACAGTAGCATCAGTCTTTTGTAAAATGGCCGGACATACGAGTCGACCAGAGGCAGACTCCTGATGTTATGGATACAGCAGCATATAGAAGAGAAGGACACCCAAAGTTACGGTAAGATTTTACACAACTATACTTTCCACAAAGTTGTTGTCTGCTAATAACATAGTATCTGATTTTATTTTCATTCATTCCTCAACGAATGGTATCGGATCTGACTCTGCTGCTTTTCTTCCAGACTTTCAAGCTCCTCCCTTACCCATAATACTGCTTTACCCCGGATCTCGTTTGCTGCTCAAATGGTTCGAACACAGATTGTGTGCTCTGGAGTTGAGGGATATCTTTTTTTTGGTGATATTTGTAAGTAAAAGTTAGATATTTCCTTTTCTAACTATTCCTTCCTTGCTGGTTGCCTGTATTCCTCCCCTCACCCTTAGAGCTTTTCTTCAGTTAGCTTGGTTTTCTACCTAACAGTATCGCTTTCCTTCTTGGGTAACTCTCTGTTACCATCATTAGTAACTTCTCTCACTCTTGTACTCCTTTTTATTAGGACAGTGTTATAGTTACTGTTGTTAGTAACACTTTTCTTCTGCTTTCTTCTCCCCTAGTAAAAAAAAAAAAAAATCTGTTCTACCTTTGACCTTCTCCTTTTCTTTACCATAGCAGAAAAGATGACCAGTTTTAAGAAGTGTACTTCCTGTGGGCACAAGATGCCAAATTCTAATTGCTTACATGGAATACATTTATTGTATAGGCCCTTGTCACTTGGATCCCCCCCTGTAAGATTTGTGTGGGGTTTAATACCAGGCCATTAGCGATAATAGAAATAAGGTAGTTCTTAAGGGCCACCTTCCTGCTTCAGCTCCTTCTTCAGCTTTGGCATCAGGGACTCAAACCCCTTTTAAAAAAAAAAAAGAGCTAATCTTCAGAACCTATGCTCCAAATTCCACTCCGATATTGGAGCTGCCAGCTAAACTTGCTGAACATTTGGATCTGACTCCTTCTGTTGCTATGTCTCCTCAACCTCGGAGCCCTCGGTTCCCTCTGGAACTGATTTCTGCACAGCTCCCAACACCATTTTTTCAAGCAATTGATCTCAGGTTGTCACCCTCTTGCCACCTCTTCATCCATCATGTCCTCCCAAAGTTTTTCCGAAGTTGATGCGGATAGGATGATGAAATTTCTCAAGGCTCAGATTCAGATGGGGGGTTTTCTGTCTTCATCTCCCATCAGATCCATGATCTTTCAATGAGTTTCCTATCCCATTATCTTTCCTTCTCCGATCCAACCAGTGATTTCAGAGACATTGGATCTGAGAGCCCTGAGAGTTGAGTTTTTGGATCCAAAGATAACTTTATCTTTGACTCCGACCATATCCCTGACTTTTGTTTGGCACCACACCAACCCCCCCAAGCAGGTGAGTCTCGGAACCAAAGAGTCAGCATTGGATCTGGGGAGTTGTCATCTACTCTGAAAGTCTGACAGCTGTTGCTTTCCCTCAGAGCTTCTGCAGTGGATAGTTCAGGTCCAACTTCTGCACCATGAGTTTGGCGCCTGTGATGTTGGCCTTGGCACCTACTGGTCCTTCTGCTTGAAGGTGGGGAGTATTTTTTTTTTTTAAACGAGAACACTATTGGCTCTTACTTTTTTGGATCCTAACCCCATTCCCCCTTTGGATCCAGCTTCTGAGCTTCATCTACCTAGTCCATGGGGACAGCCAGTCCATTTAAGCTTCCAGGTAGTTCCAGTCCAGGAACTTCCGTTTTCTTCCAGTACATCTCCAGACCATCCCAATGAGGAGGTTCCCAGGAAATAGCTGTCTGAAATGAGGCACTTAGATTCCCCTCAGGAATCTCTCACTGAAGACACTGATTTTGATGAAGGTGAATGTCCCCCAGGTCACCACCGGAAGACGTCTCCTTTGGAGACATTCTAGAGTTGTTTTGCCAAAAAGATGGTTGGTCCTCCGAATCCCCTTCCCAGGACAAGTCTGTGTTCCTAGAAGCTTTCAGGTCCAACTTATCTGTGTCCTGGGTTACCCCCCTCCCAGCAGATGACTTAATAGACCTTGTCTCCCACAGGGCTTGGAAGGAGCCAGACATTGTAGAACCTGTTCCCCATCTCCCTGATAAAATCCTGGCACCACCCAAGGACAGACCCTTTTGGAGTAAGCAAATTTTTGTAGATGCTATGGTTGTTGCAGCAGCCACCAAAAAGGAGACGGCTCTATCCTCTGTCCGTCCCCCTAACAGAGAGTGTAGGGCTTTGGACAGGTTCAGAAAGCTTGTCTATGCTTCAGTGACCTTTGCATTAGTCGCTTAATTATTTGGTACACTTTACTAGATTACAGTGGGACTTCAGGAACTCTGTAAGTCTACCCGTGGGTCCACGTCAGCAGGGGAACAAAATATGTTCTTCGTGTTTCATTGTTGCAGTTATCACATTAGGGTTATCCCTGCCAGGGTAGCCCTCGGCCGTCCCGAATACCAGAGGCTTAGTATTTCTGCATCGGTTGCTGTCGTTTCAGGACTGACATCAGGTCGTCAGCAGTATGAAGCAAGGCAGCCAACGCCATTACATCAGTCTTTCCTGCCGCGGAGCCCGAAGCAGAAGCAGTTCGCACGACTGCTGGTCGGTCGCTACCTGAGTTTCTTCTTCCGAATTGAAGCTGAAGTCTTCTAAAGCTAAGTACCCTGTTGGGGATCCTTTTTTCTTCAACTAACCGATGTCAGAAAAATTTAACAATTGTCTTGCCTGTGGAAAGCAAATAACACACCGAGACTTTCATTCTTACTGCGTCACTTACTTAGGCCTAGACCATGACGTCCCCCATTGTCGCTTTTGTGCTTTGTTCAACGCCAGAACTACATGTCATTGGGCCCTTATTGTAGCTAGATGTTTTCGCTTTCATTCTTTGAATTCCGATATGGCTTCGGTAAACCATCTGACAGCAGAGCTTCTGAAAAAACATAAGGATAAAGACAGAGACAGACCGCATAGGTCCAAACCTACTGATGACGCTTCCGTTAAGCTAGTCGTCTGTTCTCCAGTCCTCAGTGAGGTGCTTTCGCAGCCCCTGATGTCCATTTCTGTGGATTCGCAGGCCACTACCGAGACCCTTTCCGAGTCCAGTATGCCACAAAACTCTTCTTCGAGTAAGGATTCTGTGGTTGTCTCTCCCTTGGATGCGTCCGGGGCCACTGAGCAAGCACCGGTTTCCAAGGAAGTACTTCGCACTACCGATTCTCGACACAAACCAAATTCTTTCGAGTCTGCCTTTCTTTTGAAAACTACCGAGTTTCTAAGGCCCAGGGTACGAACCACATCCAAGAAACCGACGACCCAATCTCAGGCACCTGTTTCCTTGCCTCAGTCTCAAATGCTTAAAATGGCGTAAGACCTTATCATGTTGATCAGGGGAAGCCAAGCTACCCCTTCCAAAAGAAAAAGAGATCTGTCCCCAGTAGTTTTGCCTGAGCAGGAGTCTGATGACTCTGATGCATCTGAATATGAAGACATGCAACACCTCTCTGCTTATGAGGATTCTTATGCAGAGGACTCCATACTGTCAGCCTCTCCCCCTGTGGACTTTTCCTTTGGGGAACCCCTTCATACCTTAATGGAGCATTTCCAATGGGAGTGTCAGGACTACCCTCAGTCTAAAAAGAGACTCAGGGAATTTTTAGATCTTCCACAGCACAGACCCCTGTCCATTCTCCCTGTCCTGGAAGTTGTGGACGATGTTTTCCTGGAATCCAGTTTGACTCCTGACACCCTCCCTCCTGCACCCAGAAAACCTGACAGGTATTACAGAGTCCCTGACTCACACAAATGTCTTTTTAAAAATTCTACTGCTGACCCTGAGGTAATTTCTCAAGGGCCTAAAGGAATTAAAGCAACCTCTGCTAAGAATCCCACCCACTCAGACAGGGATTCCCGAGCACTAGACAGATGGGGTAAAAAAGTGTACACCTCTGCTACTCTTGCTATCAGAGCACTAAATTGCCAGTTCCATATGCTAATATTTCAGAAACTTACCATGGAACTCCTCAAACAAAAAGTGTCCTCCTTTCCTGCTTGTGCAAAATCTAAAGAGTTACAAGAGTTAATTCATTCTGCAAGTCAAGAAACTAAACACACCTTGCACTGTGGTTTTGACACCCTAGAAGCTTCTTGCTGGGCAGCAGTCACCGGTTCTGTCCTTAGGCATGCATGGCTTAAGGAACAGCCCTTATCAGACCATGTTAAATCAAAATTGATGGATGCACCCTTACACAAAGACAACTTATTTGACACTAAGGCAGAGGAGGTCTTAAAAAAAGATGGAAGAGAAAGCTAAATCTATGCAGACAGTTAAGGATTTGTTACATGTCCAGCCACCCAGGTTCAGCAGGCATTGCCCCTCCAAGCACTGGTCCTTTCCTGCTCCCACCAGGACAGTTCAGCCCAGACCCCATGGAAGCAGACCCCCCCAGACAGCAGCCACAGGGAATGCAGAGATCAAAACAGTGGAATTCCTCCACTTCAAAAACAGTGTGTTCTAAGCCCTCTCCTTTCACGCAAGCACTTGGGCCACCATTACCAATGACCACTGGGTCCTCAATATAGTGTCCCAGGAATACAAATTTTCTTTCAGCACTCTTCCAACTCCAAAAGGGTTCCCAGATCTACCCCCAAGCCAGTGGGCAGAGGCACAGAAGCAAGTCCTTTCCCAGCACTCTGTGAGGGCAATAGAGCACGTTCCTGCAGAACAGAAAGGCAAAGGTTTCTACTCCAAACCTTTTCTGGTAGCCAGAAAAGAGGGCACCTGGCACCCCATCCTCGATTTATCGATTCTAAACACCTTCCTGGTGATAGCAAAATTTAAAATGCTCACCCTCCACCAGCTGCTACCCATGCTGTCCAAGGATGCTTGGCTAGCCAACCTAGACCTAAAAGAGGCCTACCTCCACATTCCTATCAGGGAATCATGCAGACAATATCTATGTTTCAGGGCAGGCTCTCAGCACTTTCAGTTCTCTGCATGTCCCTTTGGCTTATCTACTGCTTTCGGAGTTTTCACAAAATTTCTGGCTCTGGCCATTGCCTTTTGCAGACAAAGGAATATCCAAATTTACCCATACGTAGACGACTGCCTAATTCAGGCAGACAGTCAGGAAAAGCTGCTCAAGCACCTGGCCTTTGTAAAATCCCTAGGGTACACAATCAACAAAAAGAAATCCAAACAAGTACTCACCCAAAGGATTATATTCCTGGGAGCAAGCCTGGACACAGCATCCCAGATGGCATTTCTTACTCCAGAGAAGCAAACTTACTTGACAGCCTACTTCTCTCAACTAGCCACCAGTTACCTTCAAGGAAAATCCTGCAAGCTCTGGGTTCATGGCATCTTGCATTCTACTCATTTTATATGCCAGACTGCATATGAGGAAATTTCAGTGGTACCCAAAAAGCCTTTGGTGTCAACACTCTCAAGACCTGGAAACTCATATACCCATGATACCTTGCCTCAGAAAAGATTTTTTGGTGGGCAGCAGCATGCTCCTACAACAAGGGACTGCCATTCTCACCACCATCCAGACCCTCACCACAGACACTTCAGACTATGCCTGGGGTGCACACCTGGATGGCAGATGCATACAGGGCCAATGGAGCTCGCAGCAAATCTATGTGCATATCAACCAGAGAGAGATGTTAGCTGTCCAGCACGCATTGACAGCTTTCAGGCCGTTCTCTCCCCAGGGGCTCTCCTGATCAAAACAGACAACACCACTGTGATTTGGTACATCAACAAGCAGGGAGGGTCTCACTCCTACCCTCTATGCAGGCTGGCCATGACCCTTTGGCACACAGCCTCTGCCATTCAACTCCATCTGTTAGCACAATTCCTACCAAGTTCTCTAATCTCTCTGGCAGACTACTTAGGCAGAAATCTTCTGGACCCACACGAGTGGCAGCTAGACAAAAGAACCTTCACCCTGATAATTCAGAAATGGGGGCACCCCGAAGGTCAACCTCTTTTCCTCCCACACCAACTATCAGCTCAGCAAGTTCTGCAACAGGTAGCATCACTGCATGGCTTTGAAAGTGGATGCCCTGTCCTTCCCCTGGGTCAGTGTATCGGTCTATGCCTTTCCTCCACTACCTCTCATCCCCAGGGTACTGCTCAAAATAAGGGAGAAAAAAACAAGGACAATTCTTATTGCTCCAGACTGGTCTCGCCAGCACAGGTACCCAGTGCTGCGCAGCCTGTCCCCACTTCCACCATGGCATCTCACTCAGATTCCAACCCTCCTGACCTAGAGAGAAGGAAATTTCATGCATTCCCATTGCAGACCCTCAATTTGGCAGCTTGGCTTATTCCCTAACCCACGATCAATCTGCCAACCTCAGTAAACAGGTTCTAGATGTTATACGCGAGGCCAGACGCCCTTGCACTAGAAAGTCTTATGCTGACAAATGGAAAATATTCTGTACCTGGTCTCAGGCTGGCCAGACGCCCTTGCACTAGAAAGTCTTATGCTGACAAATGGAAAATATTCTGTACCTGGTCTCAGGCTAAGGGAGCCGATACGGCACAACCCTCCCTCCCTCTCATCCTGTATTACTTAGCTGACTTGTTACACAGTGGTCTCTCTTTTTCCTCTATTAAAATTCGTGCATCTGCGATCCCTGCTCATTTCCCCACTGAGAAGCCCCTTTTCTCACACCCTCTGATCAAACAATTCCTAAGAGGGGCAAGCAACCTGAGGCCACCCAGAAGAGCACCTATCCCAGCTTGGGACCTTAACTCTGAGTTGGAAAAGCTCACCCTGCCCCCCTTCGAACCAGCATCTTCAACTGAGTTAAAATTTCTCTCCTGGAAGACAGCTTTCCTTCTGGCCATCACTTCAGCCAGAAGGGTCTCCAAGCTACAAGCACTCATGGCTGTGCAGCCCTTCATCATCTTCTATGCTAACAGGGTTGCCCCTCAGGGCTAACCCATCTTTTATGCCCAGAGTGGTCCAGTGTAGCTCTCAACCAATCCATTAATTTGCCCACCTTTTTCCCTAATCCACAGAACAAGAGGAAAAGGATCCTGCACTCTCTAGTTGTGCACAGACAGCTCAGATTCTATCTAGACAGGACTAAATCCTTTAGAAAGTCTGATCAATTGCTGGTTAGCTTTGCTGCAGGGGCAGAGGGAAAAGCCATCTCCAAACAAACAATTTCCAAATGGATAGCACACTGCATCCATTTCTGTTACAAACAACATGGAAAGCCTCCCCCTAAAGGGGTCAGGACTCACTCCACAAGTGCAGCCTCCACCTCTGCAGCTTTCCTCAGAGAGGTCCCCACCAGTGACATCCTGGAGGCTGCCACCTGGACATCTGTTCACACTTTCACCAAACATTACCACCTGCCTATTTTCTCCAAATCCAGGGCAGGGTTTGCCACTGCAGTCTTGTAGGGCATCCTAGCCAGCCCCTAGTCTCCTTGACTGCCTCCACCTTTTTCTTCAACTTTGGGAATCAACCCAAATGTGATGACTGCAACAGTGAAACACGACGAACATAGTACATTTCTGCACTTTTACCATAAATGTAGATGTTCGAGTGTATTCACTGCTGCAGTCCTGGTTTTCCTCCCTCCATCCCCCTCTTCTTTCTTCTCTCTCCTTACAAGGGACATTTTGGTGTTTTCTTTCTACTGGTGGTGTTCTTCCACTAGAACCTGGCTCCCACTTGGGGGCTCCTGAGAGTTAGGCAAGAAAAACTGATGTAATTCTGTCGGCTGCCTTACTTTGTAGTACTGACAACCTGACGTCAGTCCTGAAGCGGCAGTAACCAACGCAGAAATACTAAGTCTCTGGTATTCGGGCTGGCCAAGGGCTACCCTGTCAGGGATGACCCTAATGTGATGACTGCAACAGTGAATACATGTGAACATCTACATTTATGGTAAGTGTACATAACTGTAATTTTTTTTCCTTGCATCTGGCAACCCTCCAGTCCATCTGGAAAGCATCTATGCAGCTGAAGGTTCCTCACAGGCTACGTGTTCAGGCATCGCCATCAGGAGACATGCTTAGATGCATTTGTGTGATTTTGCAGGACCCTTCAAGTCTTTTTTCATCAATATTCCCTTTGATGGATTTTCCTTGTTTGGGCCCACTGTTAAGGATACACTTTCCCAGAGTGAACAGGATGGAAAGGCGTGGGAATCTGTTTTTCTACCACACAAAGTTCCTTTTCCAGGAATCAACCTGACGGGAAGAAGATGTGGTTCTGAAAATCCTAAGGCCCTTTTCAGTATTCTTGAGGGGAAATTTCTCTCAGAGGCAGAGGGGGAAATAATAATGGAAGACACCACACTTGAGGCAGAGGGGGTCCACAAAACCAAGGGTTTCAATATTCCTTTTTGGATAGGTCCTTTCAGCTCTCCTGAGGGGTTGCCCAACTGTTCTTCTCTGGAGTCAGTCGGGGGCACTTGTCTTTGCACCCAGACGCCTGGACAGCCATCACAAAAGATTCTTGGGTGCAAAGAATCATATCCAAAGGTTATTTCATTCCCTTTTTACAAATTCCATCAACCCAACAAAAACATCTCCCCGAAGTACCACCCGAAGTATCACGAAGTAGTGTTAGTTAGCAGCCATAGAAATTCAAAAGCTGCTAGACAAAACAGTCATCCTAGAGATCCCACCAGACCAAAGAGAATCTGGAGTTTATTCAAGGTTCTTTTTAGTGCCAAAGAAAATAGGGGACCAGAGACCAATTCTAGGTCTCAGTCAACTGAATCAGTTTGTAAAGAACTCCAAGTTCCAGATGGTCACGGTACAATCCGTTCTCACTCTTCTGCGGAAGGATGACTAGATGTGCTCCATAAATCTCCAGGATATGTACTATCATATCAAAATGAACTGACGATGTACTTCTATTTCAATGTTGCAGTATTCTTTACATATGTGAGATCCTCCTCCCAAGTGACCCAACGTCTAGCCAGTATACAACAGTGTTTAGCTAAGCTACTGCAGGTACATGGGATGTTACATGTATGGCCTGGCAAACATCAGCCATAAAAGGATGTCCGCACGTATAGTCCTCAGAACTTTTCTGCCACCATTCAGAATGCTTGACTTGTACAATGGTCTGCTGCCTGATTCCATTGGTTGCTTCCAGTTTTCAGATAACTACCCTGTTTGGGGATTTAGTTCATTGCTACTGCCTTTTTTATTTAGTTCATGTCATCCAGGAAGGGCAAGTGTATGTGTGGAAGGCAAATTCCACATAAGGACAGCCACTATCTTCGTTTTTTCTTTCTAGGCCCGAATCACAACCATCTGTCTTGCTCCATTTGTCACGCCTTTGTCCCAAAGACACTGCAAAGCTGCCTTTCAGCTTTGAATCTTCACTTGGAGAATCGGTGATTAAAAAGATTAGCTAAGGACGTTTGGAGAGTTCTGTGGGTCCTTCGGCTGAGCCAGTTTTGAAGAGGAAGGTCAGTAAGTCTAGGCCTGAATCCATTTCTGCTGCTCCTCTACCCACCTATGTATCCACTGAGGTTAGTGAAGAACTAAAGTTACGTTCTGAGGTTGAATCTAGTTCTTTGGTGGGTACCACCTTGGAAGCCATTAAAGCATCCGACCTAGGCATGTCCTCAGAGGCAGTGCAGACTACATTGCAGATGAACAAGGGGAGTCACAACTTATAGTGCAGGAAGGGTCTCAAGACATACGTCTTAACTCCATCTAGGGAACAGATCCCGGTGCCGACTGCTGAAGGCAGGCCTACGTCATGTTCTTCTGAGCATCATGCAGAAATGCATGTTAAGAAAAAAAAAAAAAATCTCAGGCCCCTAGTTCTCCACAGTCTGACTGGGATACATTTTCTCAGGGGCTGATTAGGCTTTGATGGCTCTTAACCCTTCCACTGCTGTCTCTGTTCCCTCTTTTACTTCTTCCCCTGTTAGGAGGGTTAGGGAACAGGAGTTCTCTGAGGATGAACACCCTAGCCCAAAGGTTCCTAGAATTTATAAACTCAAATGCTATGAAACAACTTGTTACCACTCCCACAAGAGGGGAAAACATACTGGACCTGATCATCACCAACATGGGGACTCTATGCTCCAGACCAGAAGTGTATCCCTCACTGGTAAGATCAGACCATAAACTAATCTCACTGGATATTCACATCCCGACCCCACCCCCTGCCCAGAAAACCACAGTGAAAAACTTCTCTAAAGCAAATTTCACACTCCTCAAAACCGAGGTGGAATCCTTCAAAGCCCCTGGGCCTGTGGAAAATACTGCCCAGACCGCAGAATCCTTTATAAATGCATTCTATAAACACCTTCAGGAATGCATGGATCATGCGATCCCAAATAAAACCAAGACCCAATCCTCCAAAGGCAGGCGTCCTGTCTGGTGGACCCCAGCCATAAACAAACTATACAATAGAAGGAGGAAGCTACTAAATGATAGAGCAAAATCCCAAAAAGGGAAGGCATCACTGATCAGTATTAGCAAAAAACTATGGGCACTCATAAAATTGTCTAAGGCCAGCTTCGAGAGAAAAATTGCACAGGACACTAAGGATAATCACAAGGCTTTCTTTAGTTATGTTAGGAACCTGGGTGGTAATTCCCAGATATGCTCAGAATTAGTCCAAAATGACAAAAAATACACTGAACCCACAGACATTGCCAACATCCAAGCTGACAGGTTCAGTGCAAACTTCTCCCACCAAAAGGGCAAATATCTTTCCCAGCAGAGGGCTGCCCCCCCGGCCACTCAGATGCTCAGGTAAGAGCCGCCCTCTCCAAAGCAAAAACACAGCATCAATGGGACCAGACAGTGTCTCGGCTGCCCTACATGAACTCCAAGAAGAGCTAAACCCAAACATAAAACTACTGTTCAATCTCAGCCTTACTACAGGATATGTGCCCAAAGAGTGGCGTACAGCAACAGTGGTCCCTCTCCATAAAGGTGGTGCCTCAACGGATCCTGGAAACTATCGCCCCATAAGCCTGACTAGCTTGGTCTGCAAAGCTATGGAAAGGAACATCATGGCCCTCATAAATAAAGATATTGGGGACCTACAGACACTGGATCCTACCCAGTTCAGCTTTGTTAAGGGCAGATCCTGCCTCTTAAACCTGGTTGATTTCTTTGAAACAGTCACCAAGGCCATTGATGAGGGGAAGGTGGTCCACACAGCCTACCTAGACCTCGCAAAAGCCTTCGATACAATACCCCACTCTGGCATTATAGATAAGCTCACCAGCTTAAATATAAACCCCTATGTCACTAGATGGATTGCAAACTGGCTCAAGGACAGAACCCACATGGTTAGAATTGCTGGAGCCATGTCAGACTCCAAACCAGTTACAAGTGGTGTCCCACAAGGCTCAGTCCTGGGACCTCTCTTGTTCGGTATATATTTCTCAGAGGTACAGGCCAACACGGAAGGACTGTGGCTGACCAAGTTCGCAGATGACTGCAAACTGGGCGCCATAATCGACTCTCCAGCCGACACAAGCATCCTCCAAAAAGGCCTCATAGAAACAGACAACTGGTGCCAGAGCCATGGCCTCAAGCTAAATACCAAAAAGTGTATAGTCATCCCCTTTGGCAAAAACAAAGTGCCCACAAATTACCACATAGGTGGTAATCCATTAAGTACAGAAGAAGTAATTAGGGATCTGGGGACCCAAGTTGATAGCAATCTCTCATTTGGCAACCACGTGGCCAAAGTGGTTAGAAAAACATTTTATATAGCTCACCTAATCATGAAGGGATTCACATCTAGATCAGGGGAGGTCATCGTGCCTCTTTACTGATCCCTCATCAGGCCAATAATTGAGTACAATGCCCCTTTTGGGATGTACCTTACCAGACACCTGCAGCAACTGGAAAGACCCAAAAGTACCTCACCAAGAGGATCAAAGGGCTCAAACAGATGCCATATGCTGCCCGGTTAAAGAAACTCCAGCACTACTCAGTGGCATACCGCCTGTTCAGAGGCGATCTGTGCCTGACGTATAAAGCCATGTCCAACCCGGAATTAATGGACATGCTGCACCTCAGAAAATCCAAATCCCATCGAGCTACGCGCTCGAGAGACTTGAACCTCAGCACTGAAATAAATAGGAAATGCTGGAGGGACAGATTCATAACCTAGAGGCTCCCTTCACTTTGGAATAAAATCCCAGTCCAGGTTAGGCAGAGTCCCTCATTGACTCTCTTCAAGAGGAATCTTGATGAGTGGATGGGAGATCGTAGGTTTATCCTGGGTATCACTTCTGTGTCACTGTTAGACAGAGGCACAGTATACTAACCTCGAAAAAGGGCATAGCAAAATAAATTTAAAATGGGTGGCGAAAGCCAAACACATTCTGGCTAGGCTTATAAATGGCCTAGGGCAGATAGCCTAGTATGAACCTATGAACCTGTTCTTCGTCTGATGTAGATTCCTTGGCATACTCTACACAGATTACATCCCCTTTAGAATGTGCTTCCCCAGAGGAGGAATCCAATGGTGCAGATTCTCTGGTGGAAGAGATTTCTTTTGGGGAGACCATTAACATGATGAGAGAATTTTTTAAATGGGACTGCTGTCAGGTGTCTGAGGTGCAAAAAAGGTATTATGACATTTTACAAATGGAATCTCCTTCTCCTTCTGCTGTACCACCTTTTTTACCAACATTCTTGAATGCTTCCTCCTCTGCTTCTAAGACCCCAGATTTCGCAGGCTCCTGCTCCTAAAAGGGCTGAAAGATTTTACAAGGTGATTGACAACTGCAGATTCCTCTATAAATGTCCTTTAGCTGATCCAGCTGGGGTTTCCATTGCTTCTGAGAAATCCTTTGGTTGTTACCATCTTCTAAGCTTCTTTTTTTCAGATAAGGAGAGCAAGATAATGGAAAGACTAGGTAAGAAGGTATACACTTCTGCCACTTTGGCTTTCTGAGCTATGAACTATCAAACACATGTCAAGGCATTCCTTGGCCCTTCTTTCTCAGACCTCTCAAGCTCTTTCACTGCTTCCAGACTTGGACCTAAAAAATCAGGTTATTTCCCTTTCGGCAGCTTCTTCTCAAGTGGCTAGACACTCCATTAAATGCAATTATGATGCAGATGAAGCATCTTCTAGAGCAGATGCTTCTGGCTTTGCCCTTAGAAGGTACTCTTGGTTGAGGCTTCAACCACTGCTAGATGACATCAAAGCAAAATTGATGGATGCACCTCTGGATAACACTGCTCTGGTACTGCAGCTGCAGATTTGTTTAAGTCCTTACAAGAAAAGGGAAAGGAACTTCAAGAAGTGAAGCATGTTTCTGTGTTTCCTGTCACACGATTCCACAGAAATTTTCCTTCTAAGACTTCTTTTGTTAGGAGACAAACACGTCAGTCGTCATCTTCCTCTAGTTTTAAGAAGACTACCAGAAGACCTCCACAGTCTAAGACTACTGTTTCAGGTCCCTCATCACAGAAGCCCTTTCCAGACAGGTAGTCTGTGACTACCAACCACTTCCAAATCTTACTCCTGTTTCTCTTCATCTGTTCCTGTTTCTTCCAGCTTGGGAAAGTATAACTTTGGCTTCCTGGCTTCTTTCTATTATCCAACACAGATATTTCATGACTTGGAAAAACCTTCCTCATTTCATGGGTGTTCTTCAACCCCCTCTAAACCAGTTGGCTTTGTTTCATAGGTTCTAAGAGAATTACTTTCTCAAGGTACAATTCAACATGTGCCTCAGGACTGAAGAGGCAGGGGGTTTTACTCAAGAATGTTTCCTGTCCCCAAAAAAGACTGTCTTTGGTGACCAATACTGGACCTATCCCATTTAAACACTTTTCTAAAAAAAAACAACTTTCTGCAAGCTGTGTTACAGACTTTGTTTCCTTTGATTCCTGCACAGGCTTACATGGCTTCTCTGGACATCAAGGATGCCAACCTTCACATACCTATCCATCCTCTTTACAGAAAATGTTTACATTTCTCTGTGGCTTCTTTGCACTTTCAGTTCTTTGCCTTGCACTTTGGTCTTTCCACTGGCCCAATAGTATTCACAAAGTGCTTGGCTCCTGAGATTCCTTTTTTCAGGGTCAGGGGAATTCAGGTATATCTATACATGGATGATCATTTTTTTCTGGCTCCTCTCTCAGAACAGTTTATTCAAAATCTGCAGTTTGACATTTTTCTCATGCAAAGCTTGGATTTCACAATAAATTTCAAAAAATCATTTCTTTCCCCTTCTCAGGATCACATTTTCCTAGGGTGTAAGCTAAGAACAGATTTCACAATGGCTTTTCTTCCACCAAAAAAAAAATCTCTCTCACTTCCTTCTTCTACAGTTTACTGCCTCTTCCGTCTGTTACTGCTAGGAAGTTTGACACTTCTAGGGTGTATGGCATCTACAATACATGTGCTGCCCCTTGCAGAACTCCACATGAGGAAATTTCATTGGTACCTAAAATCTGTTTGGATTCAGCATGATCACCCACTGGAGTTTGTGCTCCCTTTTCTCCCATGCCTAAAATCCGAGCTGCTTTGGTGGATTCAGAAATTATCTCTGAATCCAGGCCTTCCTCTTTATCTGCCCCAGGCAAGAGTTGTTCACAGATGCCTCAGACATAGCTTGGAGGCAACTTTTGCATCAAAGAAGGTGCAGGGTCTCTGGTCTCTTTCACAAAGGAAGGAGCATATCAACATCAAAGAAAGGAGGGCTCTCATTTTAGCTCTTCAGGCTTTCCATCCCCTCTTTCATCCAGATCTTCTGAAAGTATTTATGGACAACACCACAGTCTTTTGCTATGTGAACAAGCAGGGAGGGGCAAGGTCATACCTTCTTTGCAGGTTATCTCTCATGGCATGAGACTTGGCAGTTCAGTACAAGGTGACTCTTCAAGCGGTTTACATCCCATCCACCCAAAACCTTGTGGCAAACACTCTAAGCAGGTCCATGACTCAATCCCATGAATGGATACTTCACAGGGATGTGTTTTTGCACTTGGTCCATCGGGGGGGGGGGTACTCCTCTAGTGGATCTCTTTGCCTCCCCTCTGAACAGGAAACGTCCTCTTTTTTGTGCCAGAATCCCAGTTCCTCTGGTGTGGAAGGTGGCTGCCCTACCTTTCTCATGGAAGGGGATGTTTCTCTGTGCATTCCCACCTTTCCTGTCATTCAAAAAGTTTTGCTCAAAATTCAGCAGGGCAAACTAAACATCTTGCTGGTGAATCTCTTCTGGGCAAGATAGCATTGGTTCCCTCTTCTTCTGCGTTTAACCAAGAGTACTCATCAAAGGTTACCTCACAGAGTGGACCTTCTCACACAGGACAAGGGATCTCTACTTCATCCACATCTGTCAACTTTACAGCTGACTGTGGTTGATAAACTTTTGATTCCTTTCAGACATCTTTTTTTCTGAAGGCATTCTTAGGGTTCTGCAGGAGGCCAGAAAATCTTATTTATCCAAATGGAAGAGATTTCATACTTGGTGTCTCTCAAGTAATCTGGATCCATCTTCAGTGGATGTCCTAGTGGTTTTTTCCTACTTGTGTGTCTTAGGAGTTGTTTGATTTATTCAGTGAAAGTTCACTTGTCAACCATTTCTGCCTGTCTGCAATTGACTACACCTTTGGCTTCTAGATTGGAAGTACATTTTTTTCTCAGAGATGACCTTTGCAATAAACCTCCCACAAAATCAGATGTTATGTGATCCTATCTCGCCTACATTCTGTACTGATGGGCTCGGAGCCGATCCCTCGGCTCCGACTCGGCACGCTATGCTATAGAGCGAAGCCTCTTATTGGCTGAGCTATTTTCTATCCCAGGATGCACCACCACTAATCCCCCAGATCTCGTTTGCCGCTTACAAGCTAGGACGTGGTCTCAAACTTGGCTAAGCTAAGTACTGTTTTCTTTCAAAGTTCCTGTCAGGAATTTGCTTATTCTTACCCAAAAAGCTGTTTTAACAGCTATTGTTGTTGTACGAGTGTGTTTTGAAGAATTTTGTTGTGAAAATTGTGTTTTTTGATTAAGGGAAAGGTTTCCCGTTTAAGTTAGAGGGGCCTTCCCCTATTTTTTTCAGCTAGTGTCTGTTATTTTTTCTAGGAGGTCAAGTACCTGTTTAAATTAGAGGGTCTTGGCCCTCCTGTTCTGTATTTTTTCTTTTTGATATTGTATTGTGTCCTTATAAAAAAAAAAAAAAAAAAGTTGGTTTAAAATTTTTGTATTGTGTTAAAATCCTGAGCAGATAGTGCTACTTTATCCGGTTGCAGTGTTTTTTGGTAGTCAGTTAAGATGTCAAAAGAACATAGACCCTCAGGTTCAAAAAGTGCACGAGGTGTGGTTATAAAATGTCTATAACCGATGACCACTCCTCGTGCGTATATTGTTTAGGCGCCAAGCACCTACAAGAGTCCTGTAGCGTGTGTCACGCCTTTTCATCTAGAGTCCTCCAAGAGAGGAAGAATAAATTAATATTGAAAGGGCTGATTAAACCCTCCTTCGAGGAGGCCTTATCTTCCTCTTCCTCTCCTACTAAGAAGAAGAAAGCGTCGGCTCCGACCAGCCCGTCGGAACCGACCGCTAAGAAACCTAGGCAGGCTTCTCCATCGGCTGCACGGACTTCGGAGCCGAGGGTGGAACGGTCTGCCTCGATGCCTCCAGTCTCGACTCCTCTGGTTTCGGAGCCGAGGACTGGGGCATCGAGAGTCGGGTCACCTTCATCGGCTCCACTGATTTTGGAGCCGATGAGGGTTGCCGGCTCAGACTCTTCCCCTTCGGCGAAGCCCTCCTCGGCACCGAGGGAAATTGTTTTGAGGTCTCCCTCGGAACCGATAGTAGTCGAGTCCATTCGGAGCCGGTCCCCTAGTCCTTTGGAGCCGATGGAGAAGTCGGTTCGGACCCGATTGGTGTCATCTAGATCCTCCAAGATGTCTGATTCGGACATCGACAGGGTGCTCCTAAGACTTTTCCAGTCTCCTGTGTTCCAAAAGTTAGTTTCGGCTCCAGCCCATTCGGCCGGGCCGATGGTCCACCCTGTTGTTATGGTTCCTCCTCCAACAGCCTCGGCACCGTTGGAGCGGTGCTGGTGGAGCCGATGGAGGTTTCGGTCGGGCCTGACCCTTACTCCAACCCGGCTCTCGAGTCGAGCTCGTCACGTGGACCTCCTCTGTCGGCCCCGGGGACGCCGGGACTGATGTTTTGGTCCCAAGCCTTCCTCTCGGTGCATCGGCTGCGGGGTACCGTCTACCGTAGGCCACGGGGTGGGACCTTCCCAGGCTACTGGTGGTCCCGCCTTCAGGGCCATGAGGAGTGCGTTAGCCAAATCTTCTTTGGCTACCTCCACGGTCTCTCCAGCACCTTCCCTGCATACGGAGACTGGGTCTTTGGCAGTTCCCTTGTCCTTAGACAGCGGAGCCCCGGGGCCTGAGGTCACCCCCACTGGGGGTTCCCCCCCTCCTGGAGGTCCCTCTGAAGCCTCTTCGGAGGAACCCCCCTGGAAAAGATCGTGCAAGAGGAAGCACGTTGACTCCCCCGATGAGTCTCTCACATCAGACACTGATCTTGATGATGCAGAGGGGTCTCCTAAGTCGTCCTCAGATGATGTCTCCTTTGCAGACATCCTGGAAGCCCTTAAACAATGAGGCGGCTGGCAATCCAAACCCCCTTCTGCTGATGAGTCGGTGTTCCTTAAGGCCTTCAGGGCTCAGCCCTCCGCCTCCTGGGTGTCTCCTCCCTTCGACGAGCTCCTAGATTTGATCTGTCGAAGGGCGTGGGAACACCCAACTCTGTGGAACCGGTGCCTACTCGTCCAAATAAGTTCCTGTCAGCACCCCCAGAAAAGGAGTTTTTGACGAAAGGTGTGGCTGTAGATGCCTTGGTGGTGGCATCTGCTACCCAGCAAGATGTAGCAGAGGCTTCGACGTCCGTCCATCCTCCTAATAAGGAGTCTAGGAGCATGGATCGATGCAAAGCACCCTAAGTTCAGCGGCCTTTACTTTAAGGTCCCTGAACTATCTAATGCACTTCACCAGATTTCAGAGGGATCTGATTAAGGAGCTTTCAGATACCCTCTTGGGTAACCTGCCTGAGCAGCTGGCCCAGACGGTTGGCTCTCAGTTGGCTACGCTGTCATCCATATCAAACTCGTCCATGAGGCTCATTTCTTATGCGGCCGAAGGGGCGAGTAGAGCGGCGGGTACAGGCATTGCTCTACAGAGGCAAGCCTGGCTCCGCCTGTGTCATTTTGCGGAGGCCTTCAAGTCTTCCTTTGCTGATGCCCCCTTTGATGGGTCCTCTTTGTTTGGACCCAAGGTAAAGGACACATTGACCCGCTGTGAGCAAGAAGGTAAGACTTTGACTGCCATAGGGCACGATTTTCCACTCCCTTTCGGCCTTACCCCAAGGCTAAAAGAGGAGGGAAAATGTGGTTCCGTAGATCTCAGAAGTCTTATCCCTCACAGCAGGACGATCCCCCTTCTAGAGGCAGAGGAGGGGGAAATTCTTCTGGAAGACGCCGTCCCAGAGGCGGCAGAGGCCCCCGCAACACTGGAGACCGCGAGTCCTTTCGTGGCTCTTCAGCCTTTCACAGTCCCTGAGGGATTGCCCGACTGTGCAGCTCCGGAGCCAGTCGGGGTCGTTTTTCGAGGCACCTAAAAGCCTGGGAAGGTATCACTCAGGACCGATGGGTGCTTCGAATTATCGCCGGAGGTTACGCCATCCCCTTTTCTCACTCCCCACCTCAGTCCAAAAAAATCCCGGAACCGCCACCCAGTCTACGGGAAATTGCAGCCTTAGAAGTTTCAAAGCTGCTTCAAAAAGGAGTCATCCAACCAGTCCCCGCAGACCAGATCGGATTAGGGACTTACTCAAGATTCTTTTTGGTGCCAAAAATGACCGGGGACTTGAGGCCCATTTTGGATCTCAGCATTCTAAATCGTTCAGTCAAAAAGTCCAAGTTCCGAATGGTCACCCTACAATCCATTCTCCCACTGCTGGAGAAAGGTGTTTGGATGTGCTCCATAGATCTCAAGGACGCTTATTACCATATCATGGTACATCAAGCGTCCAGGAGACATCTGCGCTTCTGCCTAGGAGACAGTCATTTTCAGTTCCGCGCGCTGCCCTTTGGTCTCACCACAGCCTCCAGGGTGTTCACCAAATGTTTGGCGGTCGTGACTGCTCACTTGAGAAGTCTAGGATTCTAGGTGTTTCCGTATCTAGACGACTGGCTCCTGACTGCCACCTCCAAGCATCTACTATTGCGGAGCCTACAAGCCACAATATCACTGGGCACTTCCCTTGGAATCACCTTCAAATGGAATCACCTTCAATTGGCCAAAGTCGGTGTTGCTGCCATCTCAACGCATAAGATTCATCGGAGTAGAGATAGACTCAAACCAAATGCGGGTCTATCTACCTACAGAAAGGATACAAACCATACAGGCTCAAGTTCGAGCCTTACTTCCCAGATCCAAGGCCCCAGCCAGAATGGTCCTGCAGCTATTGGGATCTATGTCCGCCACGGTTCTTCTAGTTCCCCTAGCAAGGTTGCACATGAGAATTCTCCAGTGGCTTCTTTCAACACAGTGGTCCTTTCAGGATCTCCCTCTCAGTCATCTCATATGGATCACGGAAACCTGCAAACGGGACCTTCGCTGGTGGCTGGTGCCCTACAATCTGGATCAGGGACGACCCTTTGTTCCATCTCCTCCTGTGACCACTTTGACTACGGACGCCTCCCAGATGGGGTGGGGGGGGGGCATTCCCTGGGCAGGTCAGTCCAAGGCAAATGGCATTCAGAAGAGACCCTACTTCATATCAACATCTTAGAAATGAGGGCGGTGTTTCTGTCCCTACAAGCCCTTCACAATTACATCCCTCAGGGCGTAATTGCCGTTCACTCCGACAACATGTCAGTAGTCTAGTACCTGATCAGATCATACCCCCTTTGCAGAGTGGCCATGAGAGTTTGGGAGTGGGCAGTGTTGACCAAACGATTTCTAGTGGCGACTCATATTCCTGGCAAGTCCAATTTGATAGCCGACAGACTGAGCAGAACTATCCTCTCTCCACAGGAGTGGTCTCTGAACATTACGGTTGCAAATCAGATTTTCAGCAAATGGGGAATTCCTTGTTGCGACCTCTTCGCAACCCCGCTGAATGCGAAGTGCAAAAAGTTCTTCTCCCTCACTCCGGCTCCGGGGGAGAGCCCTATGGACGCACTAGCCCATCCGTGGCCCACCGGCTTGCTATATGCTTTCCCCAGTTCCTCCTTCCCAGAGTGATCCAAAAGGCGTCTCACTTGGGGAGCAAAATGATCTTAGTTGCTCCTTACTGGCCTCGTCAGGTATGGTTCCCCTATCTTCGGAAATATGTACTGGAAGGTCCATGGTTCCTGGATCAGATCCCAGACCTATTAGTTCATCAGTCGGGACTACTCCACCAGTCCCTACACACCTTGAAATTGACAGCTTGGCTCCTCCTCTTCCAACTATAGTCAGGAATCATACCTTAGACCCGGAAGTTGTACACATCTTATCTTCGGCCCACAAGTCTGCCACTAAGAAATTGTATTCTAGCAAATGGAAGAGATTTGCTATTTGGGCTCAACTCCGGGGTCTGGATCCCATCACTATTCCCGTATCAGAAGTCCTGAAATTTCTAACTTCCCTTTTCAATCAAGGCTCTTCAGTCTCTACCATCAAGGTTCAATTGGCAGCTATTTCCAATGTTCACGAGTCTATAAACCCACCTTTAATGAGCAACAGATTGTGTAAGACCTTCATGAAAGGTGCTGCGCTTTTATGACCTCCAATTTCTCATCCTGCTCCTCCATGGGATCTCGATGTGGTGTTACGTGCCTTAACTTCCTCCCCCTTCGAACCGGCAGCAACATGTGATTTAAAATTTCTATTGTGGAAAACTGCCTTTCTGGTTGCGATTACTTCTGCCAGAAGGGTTTCAGAGCTTCAAGCTTTGTCTGTAAAACCTCCGTACTTGGTTTTTCACAAAGATAGAGTATCTCTCAGGCCAAATCCATCCTTTGTCCCTAAGGTTTGTTCCAGTTTTTGCCTACAACAGTCATTAGAACTTCCAGTTTTCTTTCCAAAGTACTCAAACAAAGCGGAATACATATTCCACACATTAGATGTCCACAGGCAATTGCGTTTTTATTTAGATAGGACCCAACAAACAAGGAAAACAGATCAATTGTTTGTATCCTTTTCGGATATTAAATTGGGCAAAGCCGTCACAAAGGTCACTATTGCCAAATGGATCAGGGACTGTATTACTCAAGCTTATTCCTCTACTAATAAAGAGCTTACGACCTCTGTCAAAGCTCATTCTACAAGAGCTATGGCTACTTCAATAGCATTCCATTCTAAGCTTGCCATTAGTGACATTTGTGCTGGCTACATGGTCTTCCCGCACACTTTCATTTCTCACTACAAATTGGATGTGGCATCTAGGGACGAGCTTCATTTGGTTCCACAGTGCTCAGGAGTGTTTTCCAGTGAGCCACCCAGGATTTAGGTGCTAGGGACGCTGTCCCATCAGTACAGAATGTAGGCGAGATAGGATCACATAACATCTTTTAGTTATGTACTTACCATAACTTTTGATGTTTGGGATCCATCTACTACATTCCCAATAACCCACCCTCCTTCCCCCTGCTTGGAGATCAGAGGATATCAGAAGGTCCGAATCCTGTTGTTTCATCTTGAAACATCTGGCAATGTTATATAAACAAGTTATGTATGTGTGCATGAATGCGGACAAACAAGATCTGGGGGATTAGTGGTGGTGCATCCTGGGATAGAAAATAGCTCAGCCAATAAGAGGCTTCGCTCTATAGCATAGCGTGCCGAGTCGGAGCCGAGGGATCGGCTCCGAGCCCATCAGTACAGAATGTAGGCGAGATGGATCCCAAACATCTAAAGTTATGGTAAGTACATAACTAAAAGTTCCACCTCTGTTGGATATGAATTATGTCCTAAAGAAGCTAACTGTACCCCCTTTTGAACATGTAGCTTCAGCTTCTTTAAAGTTTTACATCTGGAAAACAGTTCTGCTAGCTTTAACCTCTATAGGAGGATTTCTGAGATTCAAGCCTTGATGGCTTCTCCACCTTTTCTTGTTTTTCATAAGGATAGGGTTTCTTTGCATATAAATCCTTCCTTTATGCCCAAGGTGGTGAATTAATTTTTTCTTAATCTATTCAATTGCCCACTTTCTTCCCTTCTCCTCAATCCTCCATTGAGAGGATGTTACACACCTTGGATGCGCATAGACAACTCAGGTTTTATTTGGATAAAACTAAGGCCATCAGAAAGTCTGATCAGCCTTTTGTTTCATTTCATCCCAGGGCTCTGTGTTTGCTTGTTTCTAAACAGACAGTTTTCTCTTGGATTTCTAAGGCAATTTTGTTTTGTTATGTGTTTCGTGGTAAGAGTCTTCCTGTTAAGGATCACTCCACTAGGTCTGTGGCTTCCATTGGTGTGTTCTTTAAAGGCTTGAACACTAACACCATTTTAGAGACTGCCACTTGGTCTTCTGTTCATACTTTCACCAAGCATTACAAGCTGGATAGTATTTCTAGATCCAGGGCTCAGTTTGCTAGAGCCATTCTTCTTGGCTTTGTAGAAAGCTCCTCTGTTCCTTCCTCCTCCCAGGATTCTTACTGAGCTTTGGCATTCTCCCTTGTATAAAGAATATTGCAACATTGAATAGAAGGACATAGAATAGTTGTGTAAAATTTTAACATAACCGTAGATGTCCTTCTTTTCTGTGTTGCAGTATTCTATCCCCCCCCCCCCATACCTTGTTTTTTTTCCCCTTGAATGGCAGATTATTTTCTTTCTTTGCACTGATGTTCCTCCTGGGGCATTTCAGTTTTGGGGATTGTACATGCGGACGTCCTTTTATGGCTAACATTTGCCAGGCCATATGTGCAACATCCCACGTACCTGGAGTACCTAAAAGCTGTTGTATGCTGGCCAGATGTTGGATCGCTTCGGTGGAAGATCTCCCATATGTATAGAATACTGCAACATAGAAGAGAAGGGCATCTATGGTTATGGTAAGGTTTTATGCAACTATTCTTTCTCTAAGGTACTTGGCCTTTCAGTTGGGGGCCAGTCATTACCAGTTCAGAGCCCTGCGATCACACTACAGCCCCCAGGGTGTTCACCAAGTGTATGGCAATGGTAGCAGCTCATCTCAGACTGCACAGATTCAGAGTGTTTCCTTATTTGGATGACTGGCTCCTTACTGCTCCAGCTAGGCATCTATTATAATTCAATTATTTAATGCCGTCGGGACAGCCGACTACCAGAGTTTATAAAAAGCACAAAGAAAATGAAAAGGATAGGCATCCGAGGTCCAAAACCGACGACGAGGCTTCCATTAGGCCTGTCGCCGGGTCTCAGTGAGGTGCTTTCGCAGCCCCTGACGCCCGCTACCTCAGAGCCAGAGGCTGCTTCCAACTCCCACGTGGAGCCGACTAGGCCTCTGGAAACTCAAGGTAAACTATCCCCTCAGATGGGTCCAGAGCCGCTGAGCAGGCATCGGCTTTGGAGGGTGTTTTCAGGCCTACACATTTATATGTAAAGCCAACTTCGGCTTTAAAGGCAAAGACTAAAGCAGCTCTAAAGACAAAGAAACAAGTACAGCATTCTCCTGGACCGGCCTCCATGCCTAAAAAACAGATGCTTAAAATGGCCGAAGACCTAATTACTTTGATCAGGGGTTCCCATCCCCCTCCTGATAAGAGGCCTAGGCAAGAGATAGAATATGAATCTTCAGATCAGGTTTCCATTTCCTCTGATTCCTCTTCTGAACAGGAATATTCCCTTCCTCCCTATGAGGATTCTGATGCTGAAGAATATATCCCTTCAGCCTCTCCTCCTGAGGATTATTCTTTTGGGGAGACCCTGCATACTATGAGGAAGCATTTCCATTGGGAGAGCCAAGATTACTCAGAATCCAAGAAAAGGCTCAGAGACTTATTACCTCAGCACAGGCCCTTGCTATTCCTCCTGTTTTAGACATTGTAGATGATGTATTTTCAGAGTCCAGTCTGTCTCCTGACTCTTTAGCACCAGCTCCTGTTAAGCCAGACAGATACTACAGGGTTCCTGATTCACATAAATATCTTTATAAAAACCCTGCTGCTGACCCAGAAACTATTTCTCAGGGTTCCAAGTGGGTCAAGGCTTCCACTGCAAAAAACCCTATCCCCTCTGATAGAGATTCAAAGGCCCTGGACAGATGGGGGAAAAAGATTTATACTTCTGCTACTTTGGCTGTAAGAGCTTTACATTGTCAGTTTCATATGCTTAAATATCAGCAATATCTTATGTCACTGCTTAAACAGAAAATGTTGACAAATTCAGAATGTGCAGAAAACAAAGAAATGCAGGATTTATTGCAAGCAGCTGAACAAGTTGGAAAGCATACTTTGCAATGTGGTTTTGATTCTCTAGAGGCCTTCTGCAGGGCCGCAGTTACAGGTTCTATCATTAGGAGGCATGCTTGGTTAAAAGAACAGAATCTGCCCGATCATGTTAAAGCAAAACTATTAGATGCTCCATTACAACATGATACCTTGTTTGGTGTTAAAGCAGAAGAGGTGTTGAAGAAAATGGAGGACAAAGCAAAATCTATGCAAACAGTGAAGGATTTCTTACAGGTACATCCTCCCAGTTTTAGCAGGAACTGGCATACAAAGAATTGGTCCTTTCTAGTGTCAGACAAGCCACAAAGAGGCAGATACAGATGCCCCAGATGCAGATCACAGTCCTAAGGCTCATAAAGGCCTAAACAATGGGGTGCTTCTACCTCCAAAAATGGAGAGGAAAAATCACAGCCATACAGGAAACAGTCTCAATGACTTTCCCCTGCCAGCACCAAGCACTTATCTTCTGGCAGCTCATTTGGGGTGAAAAAAATTCTTATCCTGGAAAACAGCTCTGCTCCTAGCAATAACCTCCGCTAGATGAGTCTCAGAGTTACAGGCACTCATGGCTGTTGAACCTTTTATCATTTTCCATCCTGACAGGGTTTCGCTAAGGACAAACCCTACATTTATGCATATGGTAGTGTCCAGTGTGGCCCTTAACCAAACTATTCATTTGCCTACCTTTTACCCAACCCCACAGAATAAGGGTGAGAGACGTCTGCATTCTTTGGACATTCACAGGCAGCTACGCTTCTACTTGGACAGAACCAAAGCTTTCAGAAAGACTGAACAACTTCTAGTGACATATGCTGCAGGATCACAAGGAAAGCCTATCTCGAAACAGACTATTTCAAAGTGGATAGGCCACTGCATTCGTTCCTGCTATTCACAGCATGGCAAATCAGTGCCTAAGGGCATTTAGGCCACATTCAACCAGAGCAGCAGCCACTTCAGCAGCCTTCCTCAGAGGAGTACCAACCAAAGACATCTTAGAGGCTGCAACTTGGAGTTCAGTGCATACTTTTACAAAGCACTATCACTTACCTCTCTACTCTAAATCCAGGGCAGGCTTTGCCACTGCAGTTCTGCAGGGCCTGATAGCCTCTCCTAATCCTATTTAGCACCAGCCTCCCAACCTTAGCTTTGGGATTCAACCCAATTGTAATGACTGCAACAGTGAAACACGATGAACATAGTACAGTTGTGTACCTACCATAAATGTAGATGTTCGAGTGTATTCACTGTTGCAGTCCAGGTTACCCTCCCACCATCCCCCTTTTCCTTGCTGGGACTTATCTGTACTTCTCTATTCTATACAACCTATGTGGTGTATTTTCTTGCAGATGAAGGAAAAGTTGTTTTTTGTGTATGCATGCTTATTGGCATAATTTAGCCCACCTTTTCAGGGGCACCTAACATCTGGGGCAAGAAAAACTGAAGAAAATGGCGTTGGCTGCATCTTTTATACCCCTGGTGCACTGACGTCAGGGAGGAGGCGACAGCAACTGACGCCGGACCTAGACTTTGGAACTCGGGCCGACTGCGGGTAGCCTGCCAGCAGGATAACCCAATTGTAATGACTGCAACAGTGAATACACTTGAACATCTACATTTATGGTAGGTACACAACTGTACTTTGTGTTACAAAGCTTGGTTCAGCCTCCCTTTGACCTTTCAGCTAAATCTAACCTCTTATTTCTTTCTTGGGAAACCGTCTTCCTCATGGCTGTTACTTTTGCCAGATGAGTTTCTGAATTCCAAGCACTCAAAACTGCCTCATTTTATTTTCCATAAAGATAGTCCCTTTACATAGTAATCCATCTTTCCTACCAAAGACTGCTTTTGAAACGAACATCAATTAGGTCATGAATTTGCCGGTCTTATTTCTAAACTTTTCCAGTAAAGGAAAATACATGCTTCACCTTTTGGATGTAAATAGACAGCTTCATTTTTATCTCCATAGAATGAAGGAGTTCCAGAAAACTGGCCAACTTTTGTTTCCTTTGCCCATAACAAATTGGGAATGCCTGTTTCTGCAGTCACCCTAGCTAAATGGATTTCAGATTTCTTAGGTTTATTCCTTGAAAGGTTTGCCATTGACAACCCACTGAAAAGCTCACTCTGCTAGATCTATGGCCACATCTGCCACTTTCTGAGACAAAGCTTCCATTGATGATATTTGTGCTGCAGCCACTTGGTCTGATGCTCATACTTTTGTCACTCATTAAAAGTTGGATATCATCTCCAGAAACGGGACTGCCTTTGGTTTTGTAATACTTGGGAATATCTTTCCATGAGTGCCACCCTGGATTATTGTAGCTGGGAACTCTGTCCTATCCATTGAGGAATAAATGAAAATGACAACATCAAATATTTAAGTTATGTACATGCCATAACTATGTATCTGTGTTGTCCATTTTCATTTCGTCTCAATTCCCCTCCTCTGACCCCCTCACCTTTTCTTTGGGAGTGACCTGATAAAGTTTGTGTTTTAGAACCAGTGCTCCTATTTGAGCCCGAATGCTATTCCTTCTCTTGTTGTACCACTTTTACTTGGCTAGATTATAGTGACAGTAAACTCAGTCTGAGGTAAAACAGTAGTAAGCTGCATTATGGTTAAGGAAGGAGCTTGAGAGTCTGATCTAAAGTCTGGAAGAAAAGCGGCCGAGAAGGCTTCGAGGTCACTGCTTCATTTGACAGCACTTCTTTGTTTGGCCCCAGAGTAAAGGACACACTGTACAGGTGTAAGAAAGATGAAAACCCTCTCTGCAATGGGAGTGCATTTTTTGACCCCTCAAAGGACCTTTTCCAGGAATCAAAGGCGAGGTCAAAAAATGTGGCTCAGAGTCTCAAGGTCCTTTCCAGGACACACGTGGAGTTAGTTCCCCCAGAGGCAGGGGGGCAGTGATAATGGAAGAGGATACCCCCGTGGCAGAGGAGGCCAGCAAAACCTGGGGTCTAGAGATTCCCTTTCTGACAGACCCTTTCAGTGCTCCTGAATGGAGGGCCGATTGCATACATCTGGAGGCAGCTGGGGGTCACTTATCTCTGCACCACAGAGCCTGGCTATGTATTACAAAAAACATTTGGGTGAAGAAATTTATTTCCAGAGGTTATATAATTTCCTTTTCCTCTACCTCCTCCATTACCCAGGAACCTTCACAGTGTTCCAGCCAATCAGAGGAAAGCAGCAGCACTACAAATTCAAAAGCTGCTATAAAAAAAGTCATCCAAGAGGTCCTCACCATACCAGAGTGGATCCGCAACTTACTCAAAATTCTTTTTAGTGCCAAAGAAAACGGAGGACTGAAGACCAGTTTTGGATCTCAGTTATTTGAACAAGTCTGTTCGACACCCAAAGTTCCAGATGGTCATGGTTCAGTTCATTTTGTCCTTTCTGGGAGAGGACAACTGGATGTGCTAAATAGATCTTCAAGATGTGTACTATTGCATAAAGATGAACAGACGATCCAGAAGGTACTTATGCTTCTGGGTGGGAGCCAGTCACTCTCAGTTCAGAGCACTGCCCTTTGGTCTCACCACAGCCCCCAGGGTGTTCACCAAATGCATGGCAGTGGTTGCATCTTACTTAAAACTGCAAGGATTCTGGGTGTTTCCATATTTAGATGACTGGTTCATTACTAGCCTGACCAGGTATCAACTGATAGAAGGTCGGGATCCAGTGTTACAGACCTAGTCACATCTTGGAATAACCGTAAATTACAAGTCTCATCTGCAACCAACCCAGACATTAGAATTCGTAAGAACAGTGTTCAGCACAGTATCTATGGTAGCTTCTCTTCATCTAGCGAGAGTGCAAACAGTAAGGATGCAGCTCAGAAAAATAATTTGCAGTACCAGAATTTCAACTCAGTTGATTCTACAAGCACTGGGATGAATGTCAGCGTCAAAAATTTTAGTCCCTTTAGTAAGGTTCCACGTGAGAATTCTTCAGTGGATGCTAGTAACTCAATGGTCAGTGCTTTCTCAGCCCACATCTGTGAGGATAATAAAAACCCAGGTATGCAAGCAATACCTTTTATGTTGAGTGCAGTCAGAACAGCTGTTAAGGTTGTACTTTAATCCTCCCTTAGCGCATGGCCATAGTGAGTGATCACAGATGGTTCTCAGATTGGCGGGGGGGGGGGGGCACTTCCTGGGGAAAATAGTTCAAAGCACTTGGTCTCCTGAAGAGACCAACCTGCATGTCAGTGTTCTGGAGATGAGAGCGGTGCTCTTATTGTTGCAGACATTCCAGGACTGTCTTACTCTTGAGACGGTTGCAGTCCAGACAAACAACATGTCAGTAGTCTGGTACATAAACAAGCAAGGGGGAACCAGGTTTTATCTCCTGTGTTGAGAAGCCCTCAGAGTGTGGCAGTGGGTGATGTCTTCCAACTACTATCTGATAGAATTGCATATTCCGGAGAAGTCCACTGTGATAGCAGACAAACTGTGCAGGTCCATTTTACTATCTCACGAGTGGTCTCTCGACAGCAGTGATGTAATGATTTTCAGCCAGTGGGGCCAGCCTTTCTGTGATCTTTTTGCCTATCCCCTAAACAACAAGTGAAGCAGCTTCTTTGCCCTGATCCCCCCACTGGGGGAATCACCAAGGGTTGCTCTGCTCCACGATTGGCCCCTCCGTCTTCTGTATGCTTATCATCCCCTAATTCCCAAATTCCTTCAGAAAGCAGCCTAGCTGAGGAGCAGATTAATCCTCATTGCACTTTACTGACCTCAACAGATTTGGTTCCCTTTCCTTTGGCCTCATCTGCTGTACCCACCTTAGATTCTGGATCCAATTCCAGACCTTCTGTCTCACCCGACAGGCATGGTTCACCCAGATATCTCAAATCTCAAACTGACACTGTGGTTTCTCCAATTCTTTTAATAGCTAGGCACCCAATGCTTTCTTCCCCTGTCCATTCCATACTTCTATCTTCCCATAAACCTTCTACTAGGAAACTGTACAGAAGTAAATGGAGAAGGTTTGTTTATTGAGCAGAACAGAATCTGATAGACCCCTTCTCAGCACCAATTCATTATGTTCTAGAAATTTATAGCGAGTTTGTTTAATGAAGGTGCTGGCTCATCAACTTTTAAAGTTCAACTCACAGCAATCTCTAACTTTCATGTGGAATTTCAAAATTCATCTCTGGCTTCCTCTAAACTGAGCAAAGCATTTTTGAAATATGCTCTTCTTCTAAGGTCCCCGTTTAAGGACCCCATGCCATCATGGATTTAAATTTGGTACTGCAAGCCATAATAGACTCTCCCTTTGAATCTGCAGATAAATGTGATCTTAAATTTTTGACATGGAAAACTGCCTCTTTAGTAGTAATTACATCTGCTATAAGAATTTCAGAACTTCATGCGTTATCTTCTAAGCCCCAGTATTTGATTTTTTCATAAGGATAGGGTCATGTTACGTACTAATGCTTCCTTCCTACCTAAGATGGTGTCATATTCAAACATTAACCAGTCCATTAACTTGCTGGTATTTTTCTCACAATATACAAAATAAAGGGGAATATATGCTGCACTTACTGGATGTTCATAGACAATTAGGTTTCTACATACACATTGAACCCCAGTTATGCTGGTATTTTTATAGGCTTCCTGTCTAGCTGCAAACAAGATTTGAGGGATGTTAGGTGTGGTACATTATGGGGAGGGAAGCAGCTCGAGGGTTTGTTGATGGCCACAAGCTAGTAAAACGGCCAAGTTGGATTTGAGGATTGGATCCAATCCCATTAGTTGAGGAAGAATGAAAATGGACAAAGCAGATGGAATGTAAGTACATAAATTCTTTTTTTTTATGTAATACACTAAGGACTCCACCAGATACATTACAGTCCATGACCTTCTTTGTAAAACATTCAGATTAATCACATGTAAAACACAACCAATAAAATTTTGATATCAGCACACCTGAATGAAAAAAATAAGTAAATCACTGTAGTTGTAATTGAATGCAATATAAATATGATATTGTAGTGCTGTCTAGTGAAAAAAAAGTAAATAGAGCTAGCTACACATCAACTAAGTATGTTGTAAACATCCTTTAACAAATTGTAAAAAAATATCTATATTAAAAACATTAATGTAAGATAATGTAGATAAAGTTAAAGACTTTAATCTCAAAATATTAAAAAAAATACTGATACTTTCATTGAGGCAGGTCGTCTGTGCCTGCAGCCTTAACTGCCATTGCATCTGCAGTTTCTTTTCAACTGAACTGTTAAAATCTTCACATCTGTTTTCAGTCAAAACCTGGTCCTGGACCTGCAAACTTTGTACAATAATATGAGGCTAGAAATTTTGTGCATTTTATTGAAAAGTAATTGTAAACTGGAGACTGAACTTGATACAAAGATCAAATAACTAAATGCTAATTTCAGTCTGCCAGGTTATTCAGTCAAAGTGAATATGAGTTACTGTTTCACATTAGGCAATGAATATTGGGTGGCATAGTGGCACAGTGGATAGTCTTGTCTCCTCACAGCAAGAGGTTCCCTGGTTCGATTCACGGCTGGAGTGCCTTCTGTATTGAGTCTGCATGTCCCCCTGTGTTCGTGTGGCTTTCTTCCAGGTGCTCTGGTTTCCTCCCACATTCTGAAAACATGCAGTAGTTGAATTGGACTCTCTAAATTGGCCATATGTGCGAGTATGTGTACAAGTGTAGTGTGGAGAACTACTGCAGCAGGTCTAGCCACCTGGCAGTGTAAACTTTGGCTCTAGGTGATTGCCACTGTTGAAGTGACACCCCGACCCCCATGTGCAAAAATGGGAAAAGGGGTTTGTGGAGGGAAGGATTGCTCTGATTGTAACACTGACACATTAATATTAAACTGTTAGGCTGAGTTTAACTTGATCTGGTAGCTCAAGGGTAGTGAAAGATTATGAATCATGATGCGTTTCATAAGACATTGACAGTACCCCAGTTAAGTGGGCAAAAGTTTATGTAAACTGTCTTTCATTCTGCAGTAAGATTGTGTTTTCCGTCCCTCCTTGTTTAAAAGGTGTGGAAATTTATAAACCATGGTGCGAAACAAAACTGGACAATAAAGATACAGATGCTAAGTTTCATTTGGGGCCAAAAATTTATTAAACTCTATTCTTTAATAAATGTTTCATAAAGGCGTTTTGTTTTTTTTTTTTGTTTTTTTTTTGTGTATGTCATTTTCCCACCAGGGTTAGCTTTATTCCGTTTCAGATAACATGTTTTAAAGTGGTGGAGTTTAGCTATAAATGAATGCTTCCATAGAAAGTTATAAGTGACATAGGGAATTAACAATTTATAGTTTAATATTACCATACAGAAAAAAAATTGTGGCGTTTTATCCCATTTGAAAGGTAGGAGCTTAACTACATGTGTAAACATATTCATTGTAATCTGGGAGCATATGGTATTGACTTATTTTGAATATCTGTAAGCCCAGAGAAGACCAACCCAAATATTATGAGACATTGTTGATAAATGTTATATGCATAATAAGCAAAGCAATATGACATGTTTAAAGAGCTGCTGTTATAAAAGTCAAGGATCACTGAAATATGAAATGTCTGCATCTTAATCCAAAACAGATTATTTCAAGGTAGTATTTATTGGTAAATGTTTATATCAATGACAGGTGTTATGTGTCATGTCTGTTTCAGAGTATACAACATTGCTGAGGGTGTTAGAGCCAGTGTATTACATCTGTTCATCCATCTTAGATAATAAAGGAATTAGAGGCTCCCTGTAGTCTTAGAATTTTCTTTGGTTCCCCTTGAATCATCCTTTTTACCAGACCAGCACCCCCACCACCACCACTGCACCACATCCACGCCAGCTCTGCTAACTGGTCTTCTATCCCCCTGGACTTAACTCCAGTATTGCCAGGGCCAGTCAAGAATTTTAATGGCGTCCTGGTCGTCTCTCTCCCGTGGGGTTTCTTTGAATACCCCTACCCACCTTCCTGACCCACCTCACATGTTCGAACCTTAAGTTCAAGAGCAACTCCTCTCTCTGAACCACATTTCCCTTAAGGGAGCATCATTGACGAACTCCCTCCAACCCAGGAAGGGGAAGCCTATTCTTCTATGCTACTCCATCAGTCACGCGACATACTAATTGAACCCAAGTCTACTGGCCCATAGTTAGGGCTTTATCCATCTACAACATCAGAATAGTCATATAGGCTTAGAATGTTGAGATGAAAATGAAAACTGGATATAATTGTGCAAGTGGACTAATATCATGGAAAAATAGAGGAATGTAAAGTAGTTAAAGATGAACTAGGCTAGTAGGTGGTGGAAAGAACAGTGTAAAAGAGTGATTAAAAAGATAAAATAACTGAGTGATTCATTGAATGGTGAAGCTGGAGGTTGTGTACATGCTGGTGGAGTTTTTGCCATTTGAGTACTGGCTGGTAATGTGACTATGGTAAGATGTAAAGTGGCAGTGATGGGTACCATATTGTGCTGAATAGCAGTGTGCTGAAAACATTGTTTTATGGTGCTTATGCTTTTATAGACTGGAAAAAATTGCTAAATAAATTTTAAGAACGGGTTAAGTGAGTTGCCTGTTGTGAAGATGATGAGGGTTGGAGGGAAAAATGTGGTTGCATGGGGGCATATAACTCTGTAATGAAGAATAAGGGTTAATAAAATATGAAAAATGGTTGAAGACAGGCTGCAGCATAGTGTTGTATTGCTAGAAGAATATTGCTTCACTGGAATAGGAGGAAGAAAAAATAAATGTGTGTGTGTGTGTGTGTGTGTGTGTGTGTGTGTGTGTGTGTGTGCATGTGTATATATATATATATATATATATATATATATATATATATGTATGTGTGTATATATATATATATATATATATATATATATATATATATATATATATATATATATATATATATATATATATATATGTATATAAAATATAATGTATGTGATATATATTGTTATCACGATGACAGTAACAAGACTACTTGTTATTTAAAAAATCTGGATATGAGAGTAGTCCGCTATACTCTGCAGATATTTTAGGATTTCCTTCACCATGATGTAATACCATATTCTACGATTTTATGACCATACTACAACTTATTAACAGGCAAGAGGTAACCCACTACTATCTCTTATATTGAGAAGTGATGAGAGTTTATATATCCACTATACCATCCACCCAAGTTCTGATAGCCAGCCATATTCTAAGGAAGTCATCCTTCTTGCAGACAGGCATAGCTGTTTTCTGCTAATGCCTCATAATTTGTCTGTTAACGTTTTTCCAATACAGGAAGAAAGCCTTCCTGCAACTTTTTCACATCCTTGATCAGCAGCAAGTACTACATCTGATGTTCTTCGTGTTTCACTGTTGCAGTCATCACATTTGGGTTATCCCTGTCAGGGTAGCCCTCAGTCGACCCGAATACCAGAGGCTTAGTATTTCTGCATCGGTTGCTGTCGATCCAGGATGGATGTCAGGTCATCAGTGATATAAAATCAGACAGCCTACTCCATTACATCAGTCTTTCTTGCCAAGGAGCCCAAAGCAGAAGCAGTTCGCATGAGTGCCGGTAGGCCGTTACCTGATATTTTTATTCCCAAATTGAAGTTAAAGTCTTCTAAAGCTACGTACCCCATTGGGGATCCTTTTTTCTTGATCTAACTGATGTCAGAAAAAGATAACAATTGTCTCACCTGTGGAAAACAAATACCACACCGAGACTTTTATTCTTACTGCGTCACCTGTTTAGGCCCAGACCACGATGTCCCCCAATGTCGCTTTTTGTGCTTTGTTCACTGCCATAACTATATGTCATCGGGCCCTTATTGTAGCTAGATATTTTCGCTGTCAGTCCTCGAATTCCGATATGGCTTCGGTAAGCCATCTGACAGCCAGTCTTCCGAAAAAACATAAGGGTAAAGACAGACCACACAGGTCCAAAACTGCCAACAACGCTTCCGTTAAGCTAGTCATCAGTTCTCCGGTCCTCAGTGAGGTGCTTTCGCAGCCCCTGATGCCCACTTCTGTGGATTCGTAGGCCGCTACTGAGACTCTTTCAGAGTCCGATATGCCGCGAGACTCTTCGTCAACTAAGGATCCTGGAGCTGCTGAGCAGGCACCTGCTTCCAAGGAAGTACTTCGCACTACCGATACCTGACACAGACCGAAGACTTCTTTCGCGTCTTCAGTTTTTTCGAAAGCAACTGAGTTTCTAAGGCCCAGGGTACAAACCACACCCAAAAAACAACGACCCAAGCTCAGGCACCTGCTTCCTTGCCTCAGTCTCAAATGCTTAAAATGGTGGAAGACCTTATAATGCATATCAGAGGAAGCCAGGCTACCCCTTCCAAAAGAAAAAGAGACTTGTCCCCAGGTTTTTATCTTAACAGGAGTCCTATGACTTTGATGCATATGAATATGAAGATATGCAACCCCTCTCTGTTTATGAGGATTCTGTTGCAGAGGAATCCATCCCTTCAGCCTCTCCACCCAAGGACTTTTCCTTTGAGGAAACCCTACATACTTTAAGGGAGCATTTCCAATGGGAATGTCAGGACTATCCTCAGTCAAAAAAGAGACTCAGGGAATTCTTAGATCTTCCACAGCACAAACCTCTGGCCATTCCTCCTGTGCTGGATGTTGTGAATGATGTTTTTATGGAATCCAGTCAGACCCCTGACACCCTCCCTCCTGCTCCCAGGAAACCTGAAGGTATTATAGAGTCCCTGACTCTCACAAATTTATTTTCAAAAGTCCTACTGCTGTGACACCAAGGTCATCTCTCAAGAACCTAAAGGAATCAAAGCAACTTCAGCTTAGAATCCCACCCCCTCAGATAGGGATCCCTGAGCATTAGATAGATGGGGTAAAAAAGTGTACATCTCTGCTACGCTTGCTATTAGAGTATTACATTGTCAGTTCCTTATGCTGAAATATCAGTAACATACCATGGAATGCCTCAAACAAAAAATATCTTCTTTCCCTGCTTGTGCAGAAAATAAAGAGTTACAAGAGTTAATATATTCTGCAAGTCAAGTAACTAAGCACACCTTACAATGTGGTTTTGATGCCCTAGAAGCATCTTGCAGGGCAGCAGTCACTGGTTCTGTCCTTAGAAGGCATGCTTGGCTTAAGGAACAGGCCTTGCTGGACCATGTCAAACCCAAATTATTGGACGCACCCTTGCACAAAGACAACTTATTTGGCACCAAGGCAGAAGTGGTCTTAAAAAAGGTGGAAGAAAAAGCTAAATCTATGCAGACAGTTAAAGACTTCTTACAGCTCCAGCCACCGAGGTTCAGTAGCATTGCCCCTCCAAGCACTGGTCCTTTCCTGCCCCCTCCAGGTCAGCTCAGCCCAGACTCAAGGGAAGCAGACCCCCAGACAACAGCCCCAAGGAATGTAGAGATGTAAGCAATGGAGTTCCTCCTCTTCAAAACCAGGGAGTGCAAAGCCACCCCCTTATGGTAAGAACTCACAATGACTTTACACTTCCACTCCCTCCCTCTGCCCTCCCGCTCTTGTCCCTAGGAGGAAAACTCTCCTTCCATGAAAGCAACTGGGCCACCATTACCAATGACAGCTGGGTCCTCAACATAGTGTCCCAGGGATACAGATTTTATTTCCACACTCTGCCAACCCCAAAAGGGTTCCCACATCTTCCACCAAACCAGTGGGCAGAGTCCAAAAAGCAAGTCCTTTCCCTGCTCTCTATGAGGGCAATAGAGCATGTTCTTGCAGAACAGATAGGCCAAGGTTTCTACTCCAGACTATTCCTGGCACCCAGAAAAGAGGGCACATGGCGCCCCATCCTTAATCTATCCATTCTAAACACTTTTCTGGTGATACCAAAATTCAAAATGCTCACCCTCCAGCAGCTTCTACCCATGCTTTCCAAGGATGCTTGGTTAGCCACCCTAGACCTAAAAGAGACCTACCTACACATCCCAATCAGGGAATCATGCAGGAAATAACCTATGTTTCAGGGCAGGATCACTGCACTTTCAGTTCTCTGCGCTTCCCTTTGGCTAAACCACTGCTCCCAGAGTTTTCACAAAATGTCTGGCTCCCGCCATTGCTCTTTGCAAACAAAGAAATATTAAAACCTACCCGTACATAGACTGGCTGATTAAGGCAGACAGTCAGGAAAAGCTGCTAAAGCACCTGACCTCCCTGGGGTACATGTTCAATGAAAAGTAATCCAAACTAGTACCCACACAAAAAATTGTATTCCTGGGAGCAAGCCTGGACACAGCATCCCATATGGCATTCCTTACTCCAGAAAAACAAACATACCTGACAGCCTACTTCTCTCAACTAGCCACCAGGACCCAGTTATCCGCAAGGAAAATCCTGCAAGCTCTAGGGTTCATGGCTTCTTGCATTCTACTCATTCCATATGCCAGACTGCATATGAAGAAACTACAGTGGTACCTAAAAAGCCTTTGGTGTCAGCACTCTCAAGACCTGGAAACTCTTATACCAATGCTATGTTGTCTAAGGAAATATTTTCTTTGGTGGGCAGCTGCATGCTACCACAACAAGGGACTTCCTTTCTCACAACCCCACGCTGCCCAGACCCTCACCACAGACGCATCAGACTATGCCTGGGGTGCACACATGGAAGCAGGTGCATTCAGGGCCAGTGGAACCCAAATCAAATACATCTGCACATCAACCAAAAAGATATGTTAGCTGTTCAGCATGCCCTGACAGCTTTCAGACTCCTACTTTCCCCGGGGCCTTTACTAATCAAAATAGACAACACCACAGTGATGTGGTATATATCAACAAGCAGGGAGAGACTCACTCTTATCCTCTGTGCACGCTCGCCATGACCCCTTGCCACACGGTGTCAGCCATGCAACTACACCTGTTAACACAATTCCTGCCAGATTCTCTAAACTCTCTGGCAGACAACTTAAGCAGAAACCTGCTAGACCCACACGAGTGGCAGCTAAACCAAAGGACCTTCACCCTTGTAACCCAGAAATGGGGCACCCCGAAGTTTGACTTCTTTGCGTCCCACTCCAATTATCAACTCAGCAAATTCTGCACCAGGGAACCTCACAGCAAGGCCTGGAAAGTGGATGCTCTGGCCTTCCAATGGGTAAACCTCTTGGCCTGTGCATTTCCCCCTCTACCGCTCATTTCAAGGGTACTGCTCAAAATAAGGGAGGAAAAACCGAAGGCAATCCTGATTGCCCCAGACTGGCCATACCAGCACTGGTACCCACTGATGCGCAGCCTGTCACTCCTGCCACCATGGCACGTACCTCAGATCCCAACACTCCTGACCCAGAGGAATGGAGAATTCATGCATTCCCAATTGCAGACCCTCTGTCTGGCAGCCTGGCGTATTCACTGACCTCTCCTCAAGCTGCCAATCTAAGCAAACAAGTTCTAGATGTTATGCATGATGCTAGACACCCCAGCACTAGAAAATCTTATGCTGACAAGTGGAAAAGGTTTTGCACCTGGATCCAGGCTAATGGAGCCGGAATGGCACAGGCCCTCCCTACCTCTCATCCTGGATTAACTGGCAGACCTACTTTACAGGGGTCTATCCTTCTCTTCTATTAAAATTCATGCCTCTGCCATCTCTGCCCATTTCAGCACAGAGCCACCTCTTTTCTCACACCCTCTCATCAAACAGTTCCTAAGAGGGGCCAACAACTTGAGGCCACCCAGAAGAGTTCCTACCCCAGCTTGGGACCTAAACTTTGTGCTGGAAAAGCTCACCCTGCCCCCCCTTTGAACCTGCAGCTTCAGCAGAGTTAAAATTTCTAGCTTGGAAGACAGTCTTGCTTCTGGCCATCACTTCAGCTAGAAGAGTATCAGCACTACAAGCACTAATGGCTATAGAGCCCTTCATCATTTTCCATGCTGACAGGTTCTCCCTCAAGACTAATCCATCCTTCATGCCAAAAGTGGTGTCCAGTGTGTCTCTCAACCAATCCATTCATTTGCCCACCTTTTTCCCTAACCCACAAAACAAGGGGGAAAGGATTCTGCACTCTCTAGATATGCACAGAAAGCTCAGATTCTACCTAGACAGGACTAAATCTTTTAGGAAAAACTGATCAATTGCTAGTCAGCTTTGCAGCAGGAGTAGAGGGCAAGGCCATATCCAAACAAACAATCTCCAAATGGCTAGCATACTGCTTCCATTTCTGCTACAAACAGCGTGAGAAACCTCTCCCCAAGGGGGTCAGGACACATTCCACCTTAGCAACCTCCAACTCTGCAGCATTTCTCAGACGGGTCCCCACCAGGGACATCTGCCTTTCTTCTCCAAATCCAGGGCATGCTTTGCCAACGCAGTCTTGCAGGGCATCCTAGCCAGCCTCTAGTCTTCTTGACTGCCTCCACCCTTTTCTAAAGCTTTGGGAATCAACACAAATGTGATGACTGCAACAGTGAAACAGGAAGAACATAGTACAGTTGTGTACACTTACCCTTAATGTAAATGTTAGAGTGTATTCACTGTTGCAGTCCTGGTTTCCCTCCTTCCGTCCCTCCATCCCCCTTGTCTTCTCTCTCTCTGTCTCCTTACAAGGGATTTTTGGTATTTACGTTCTACTGGTGGTGTTCTTCCACCATAACCTAGCTCCCTATTGGGGGCTCCTGACAGTTAGGGCAAGAAAAACTGATGTAATGGCATCGGCTGCCTGATTTTATACCACTGACGACCTGACGTCCGTTCTGGAGCGACAGCAACCGATGCAGAAATACTAAGCCTCTGGGATTCGGGCCGACAGAGTGCTACCCTGGCAGGGATAACCCAAATGTGATGACTGCAACAGTAAATGCACTCGAACATCTACACCTATGGTAAGCGTACACAACTGTACTTTCCCTCATCCTTCCACTGGGGAATACTTCAGGGATTTTTTTGTCCAGAAATGACCCTCTGTACTCATTTTTGCTTTTATTCCATTTTTTTCTGATGATAAGATTTATCCAGTAGGCAAACAAGTCCAAAATTATGTTGATAGCTCTGTTGTAGCCTGGGCAAATATGATTCCCCTTGTCTGTGCCTTATATCTTGAAGAAGCCTCCCTTTCTGTGTCCATTTGAGATCCTGCTGTCCCATTCCTTTAGCAACCCCATCCATTTCTCTACTCCATGTATCTCACTATATGGATTCTCCACTCCCTGTAATGGCCAGTAACACAGACTTTCCATACAGAGTAGTTTGGTTTGTTATATCTTCACAGAAGTATATCTTCACAGAAGTGTAATACAATGACAACTTACAAGAGTAAGAGGACCAAGTTTTCTACATCAACTTCATCAAAAACCCTTGACCCTCCTTATTTCTGGTTCCTTTACTGTTGGTGTCTTGCCCAAATCTCTGACTGTGGGCTTGGTTAGACCTCTGTTAAAGTAGGTTTAGCAGTTATTTCTTAACTGTTACAGAGGAACAAGTTTATTATCTTTATCTTCTTTGAAAGTCTGTAAAACCTTCTTGAATTGTATGTTAATTTTAGAGTACTTGTTAAGGATCCTATTCCACCAGGGATTGTTAAACTATACTGGAAAAGCTGACCTCCTTCCTTTAGCCCTGAGCTTCGGCATTAGTGGAATTCTTTTCCTAGAAAACTGTTTCCTTGTAGCTGTAACATCAGCTAGAATAATCATATCTGACCTTTCAGAAATTTACAAGTATCCTTGCATATACTAATCTATCGTTTGTGCTTAAGATGGCAATGTAAACTAATCTCAGCCTGTACGTTCAGCAACTGGTTTTCTTTCCATAGTTGTAGAGGTGGCTACTTTGTAATTGTATGACTGCACACCAACAGGTGAGGTTCTAAACTAACAAAGCAAAGTCTCCAAGGAGAAACACACTCAACTCTTTTTCATTTCAAATAAGAAACTTGATTATAAAGTCTGTAAGATGACTTTAGCTAAATGGCTATCGGATTGTATTAAATATTATTATGATAAGCACAGTATGTCTCTTCCGGCTTCTCCAGGAGCACATTTCATCTATTAACTGGAAATCCTCCTGGTAGATAATGCTGTAATTAAATTCAGTACAATTTTGCTGAACATATTACATAGCCTTGCACCTCCTAGAAGGTAGAGACTAAAAACAAATAATGCAATTTTGCCATCCAAAAAGAGTAGAATGTTAATGCAGGATAAAAAGCATGGAAAGAATGGCAAATACCACAGTATCCTGAAAACTTCAGAATGCTTCTCAATCGTACTAAAAAGCAAATTAATGAAGATAAAAAGTATACTGTAATAACTTTCAGAATAATAGTAAACACAACCCTAAGAAATTCTGGACAGCTCTTAAAGAAATCTTGCATCCCAGCCCTAACCTCTCTCCCAATAACTCATCACTCGAAACAGCAGTACAGTTCAACTGTTATTTCATATATGGTATAGCATCTCTAACCAAGAATTCCTCAACATCAAATCCTAACCCTGCCCAGCAGCCACATATCACCACATCCACTTTCACCATCAAACCTGTGCCCACATCCTTTATAAAAAAAAAAACTCTTAAAATTAAACCATGCTCTACTTCAGCTGATGACCTTCTAAGTGAATACCTTAAAATAGCAGTCTGTAGCATTGCCTACCCTATATCATTCATTATAAATAGGTCAGTCCAGGAATCCCACATTCCCTTTCTCTGGAAAAAGTCACACATTATCTCTGGAAGAAGTCACACATTATTCCTCTGCACAAACAAGGAAATTCAAAAGACATTACTAACATTAGACCTCTAGCTATCTTATCCCCCCTTTCAAAAATACTTGAAAATGCATTCATAAGCAATTGCTAAACTATCTGTTGCAGGAAGAGCTCCTATCCCTCATACAATATAGCTTCTGTCCTTCCCCATAGTAATACAATTGAGTAAAGCTAGAGATAATGGCAAACTAGTCTCCTTCTTATTTCTAGACTTGTCTAAGGTTTTCGACACAGTTTGTCACAGCAAACTTCTACTTCAAATGTCCTGATTAGATCTTTCTCAGCCTACCCTTCTGTGGTTCAAAAGCTACCTGTCAAATAGGTGTCAGTCAGTAAAATGCTACTCCACCCTCTCTCCTTACCTCCCAGTCACCACTGGTGTACCACAAGACTCTAACCTTGGTCACCTTCTCTTTAACACTCTCACTAGCACCTTCCTCATATCCATGCAACAGGCCTCCCTAATACAGCGCACCATTGACGTGACACTCATTTTGTATATCTGACATGGGACATCTCCAAAAATTACTCAGGAAGCTTTATCAGCAATTGAAATATGGTTTTGTAACTCACAACTCCTGCCCATCTTTAAAAAGACAAACTAATACTTTTTACCCCAAATCAGTCTCCCATGAAAAAAAAATAAATTAAAGTCCTCTCTCCTGATAATGCAACCATTAAAGTCCCTTCTTATAGCTAATTATTAGGCATGATGGTGGATGATAATCTTAAATTCAACCTGTATGTACAAAACTGCATAAGAAAAAAATCATCAAAAACTATGGATGCTGTATACAGTCAAAAACGTTCTCAACAATGCAGCTTAAGCTACACTTACAATTATTTATCTCCTCCCTACACTTCTGCATGGTGCTGCCATCCTTACTAAACTTCAGGCATCACAAAAATCAAAACTTGATCATTGCTGTAACAAAGTTGCTAAATTTGCAAAAAAAATACCCTTTTCAGAACCCACCACTGTATAGCACTAAAAAGCCTAAATTGGTTAGAACTACATCAACTAACTTATACACAGCTTCTTACCACCTATAAAATTATTTAGAATCCATCTGCTTGTTCAGCACTAAATAGTATTCTGCATATGTTCCCAGTCAGTTGTTATGATCCAGTGACCAAAAAATCCTGTCTGTCCACAAACCTATCATATCTGCTGGTAATTGTCTATACCTTTGACAAACTGCTAATGCCTGGAACTCCTTATCTCTATTCTTCAAGCCAGTACCTTCCCAGCGTACAAAACTATTCTAAAAGACTTCCAAGCCAAAGGCTGTCTGTTTTATTGCTCATCACCAGGATAAACTATATCCCTAAATGTGAACAAATATTCATTCCTTACTCTCCCTTCTTCACTCACTTCCCTCCTTCTATCAATTTCTCTTCCCTGGCTTAATCTCTAAATATACCATAAGCCTGCTTTACTTTTACTTTGCATTGCAATTTTTGTTTGTATTGTACTAACTTAATTTTAATTTCTCTATAAACTGATTAAAATTTCTCAATGAAATAGTTTTCATATAACTTGTATCTATTCTTAACCAATGTTTTCATGTTATCTCTATTGAGTGGGAACTGTTATTTTAAATTCACCAAACTTAGGTGAGTAAAGTTGGTGTCTAATTTTTATTTTATTCCTTTTTGTGTCATGATATAATGGGAATTATTTCATCATCTTTAAAAGTCACTGCTTGACTAAATGCAAGTCATTCATTCCATGAAAAAAAATTGTGATTTTTTTTTTTCCTTACTGCTGATTTTAGCTGTGGCCATCATTTTATTGTAACATCTTTCAATAGTTGCCTTTCTAAGTCTGTATCTGTTTCTAAAATGCATTTGCTTCTTCTTCTGTCACTGGTAATTGCATTACTACCCAACAAATCTATCTTTTAACAAAACTTAACTTATTCACTTTAACTTTCAGCATGAGCTTACATAAGTTAACAGATAAATTTCACTAATACTTTCCATTATCATCTTCATACTTTATGTATCTATTTTTCATCACTTTTGTATTTTTTTCATATTATTCATTCCACACTTTGTGTAAAACTTGGCTCGAGATGATTGTCACTGTTGAAGCGACACCTCAACCCCATGTGTAAAATAAGAAAAGGGGTTGAAAATGGCTGTATGGATTCATTCCATCATATAGCCACATTGAGGAATTTCCTGGCAACTGTCTTTCCTCACTCATTGTCTAGAACAATATTTTATATAAATTGTTCCTGCATACACCATTTATTTATTTCAGTCTGCTCCCTCCTCCTTTTAAGGATCCTGTCTACTGCTTTTAATTTCATTTACACTTCTATAGCTGCTTTAATTCTTTGATTTCTACCCATTCGTGATTATTTTTTTTGGCTGTCAACAACATTAAACTTAATGCTTTACTTTGTCTTTACATTTCTAATCCTGAACTACTCCAGCTCAGAAGGATCGTCTGATTAATTAATACAATTTGATTGCCAACATGTGCGTCATGGTAGCCTGCAGGGAATCTTTTAAAGCCTATCAACTCAATTAATTCCAAGAAAGCATGTTCTATAGAAAGATAATGCCCTGATTATAGCCCAGGTGATCAAGTTCGATAAGGGGTTTGGGTGACTAGTGGAACAGCAGACGGGATAGGTGTGACTTTCCAGAAGGAAGGAAAGACTATGCTGGCCATGTCCATTGAGACCTGGTGGGAAACTGGAACTCACAGGACTTGAGCTGGACCAGGAGACAGAAAGGATGGGAGTAGACATGACCTCTCAACAACTAGGGGCAGGTAGGCAGAGACTCGTGGTAGCCCTCCCATTACCTCCCAGCTTACTTAAAGCATATGTGTGTTGGTGCCAGGGAGGGGATAGAGAGATTGAGGCCAAGTAAAATGTTCTTACCAGCTGCTCTGCAGTGTGCCAGTAGGTACAATCCCCACCCACCCCCCAAGCTTTGATGCATAGTATGGCCTCACTATGTGTACATGGTGTTCTGCCTGATAGGAGACACCATGGATCCTACTGGATGTCTTGGAAATTGTGGAGGTAGATCATTTGGTTCAGGCATAGAAACCTGAAGTCAGCAGTGATGGAAGGAAAAAAAATTTTTAAAAATAATGTTACCATTTTGTCTCCTTTTCCCTTTAAATTTCCAACAGCTATAATGCACTTGGGGAAAATATTTTTAAGCCTGCTTAGCCAAACCAAAGAGTAAAAAGGCCACACAATAAAAACTGCAAGAAAAATCAGGACAAGCAGTGCTTATACTGTGCTGATGTGGTCAATAAAAAGACCGAAACATTCTTGCCCACAGCTGGTGGGGTTTGGCTTTATTGGCCTGCATGTATGTGTAAAGACTTAAAAAGTAAAATGGCATGGGCATTTAGAATCCTTGTAGCTGAGCACTTGATATTCTTAAGGAGCCATTTGCATATATACCATGGCCATGCATTACAGGAAGTTTAAGGTATCACACAATGAAAACTCTAACTTGTCTGTTTTTTTTTTGTTTTTTTTTTTTATTGGTCTGCTCAGAGTGTAAAAGAACCTGTGCATGTACTTCAGTGCAGAAATACATAACTGTCTGGACTTTGTATGTATGGTGGCACTGCAAATTGTTCCCATTATTCCTTTGTCTCTCTCGTCTCTTTTCCCAGTCTTTTCTAAGCTCTTCTGTCTGGCTCTAATGGTTACCATGCAGCATTTTATATCCCATTTTGATTATCTCCTGTTTAATAGCACCCTCTCTTCTGGATGGTACTAAAACCTCTACAAAGACTTGCTTTTCACTGAATACTTATCTCTCTCTGTTTGCCTGTGTTCTGTTTCCTATCACTGATATAGGAGACAGTCTCTAACCTGCATTCAGACACTTGATTGGCTTTGTCCCAGAGTATTAATCTTCCAGTCAAATGTATCTGTTGTTAGTACCTTGGTTCTTTAGCTGATTTACCTCCAGTTACTTCCAGCCACCTCTGCCTATCTTGTTTTCCCTTACTTGCAGACATCTTTATTGGTCAAATCCACTTTCTCCATTACTGCACATATTTATTTTTTAGAATGCTGTCTGTGAGTTTATGTAACACTATGTATAATTACTGTTTTTCTGTTTAAGGGCTTGTGTCCAAAATAGTAGTCTCTTTTCAGCTCTCTTATTTCCTTTCTGTTTCATCTTCATCATTATCAATGTCATTGTCTTTTTATGTGGCTTTAAACTATCTCTTCAAATCTGGAGGTTTACTCCACCTTGCTCTGCAGGAAGAATCAAATTGTCCCACTTGACTCATGCCTACTCCCCCCTCAAAGACAAACTCATCATCTCTGTAGCTTACTTTAAGATCATTGATCATAATATTCCAGTCTCTTATGTTAAAGCTCTTCTACCATACCAGCTGTATCCTGGAATTTGTGATCCCCTTATTTTTTATGCATAGGGCTCCAAATACAATGTAAAGGAGAAATAGGCATACCTGATTAGTTCCTGTACTCATACTGTCTGTAGGAGCCCTTCCCATCTTTTTTCTTGCCTCTTATCATTCATACATTCTCTTTATTAACTCTGTTATTCTGTTAGGGAGAACATCTAGTGGTGTTGCCTTCTTCACAGATTTCCAACAGCCCTGTTAAACAGTTTGTGTGCAGCTACACTTAGCATCAGTAGTGGCACTTTTTTATGCTGCCATTCTCTCTGGGTCATCATTGATGTCCTTCTGTTCTCATGTTGCAGTATTCATAACAGTAGGGAGGTTGCTGCCTGCAGCGCCGACATCCGGCCAGTATACCCAAGTCTTTGGTGCAGGAGGGTATGTTTGACATCCTCTGTCAGAGCCATTATCTGACATAGGGTATAAAAGTGACGTCTGCACATACCCTCCAGAATTTTTCTGCCACAGTGAACATTGGACTTGCGTTCGCCAGTTTTGGAAGCAAATCACTAGTTCCCAGACGACCGCTACAATCAACCGCTACAGATAAGTACCCTGTTGGGATTTCCTTGTGTTTTGTTAATTGCTAAGACATGCATGTCCACTAGAAAGGGGAAGTGTGCTTTTGGGAGACAAGTTCTTAACAAGGGCATGCACGAAAAGTGCATATTCTGTTTAGGTGAGGCCCACGGCCATACATCCTGCCCCATTTGCAAATCATTTGTACCTAAAACTCTCCGCAGCCATCTGGCCGTATTAAAACTATACTTGGAAAATCAAAGCATCCAGCGTCTTGCGCTCAGTATGGAGGGTGGAGTAGGCATGTCCAATAAGCCGCAGCAGAAGAATTTCAAGAAAATCAGGCCATTTTCCCATGCTGAGTCTTGGGCGTCTCGACAGATTATTGAGGCTGATGAAAGCCCGGGATCTTTTCAGACCTCCATTTCCCAACCAGGTCTGGGTACCTCGATGGAAGCTGGGATGGTGGAAACTTTGAGTACGTCCGCTGAGGTTAATCAGCCATCAGATCCTGTTGGCGGAGGGAAACCATGGCTCATACAGTCGGAAGGCCCTACTCTTACACTACTATCCACCCAGACGTCAGCTCCCACTCATTGTCAGATGTCTGCCCCTATGAAGAGAAAACAAAAACTAAAGCATCCTAAGCCTCAACCTGTTCCTGGATGGGAAGTTTTCTCACAGAGTCTTTTTAAGGCATTCCAGACCTTACAGACACAACCACCACTAGCTGCTACCCCTCAGGACCTCCTTTAGAGGTATCAGAGGAAGATGACTACTCTTCTGAGGAATCACTAACCTATGGATCACAAATAGACTCTCCCAAGGATTTTATTACCCCAGAGGAAGAGGTTCCCATCACCCCTGAGTCTCCTGGAGAAGAAGTCACCTTTGGAGACACCATTTCCCTCATGAGGGAACATTTTAAGTGGCAGGCCTCAGAGGTCTCTGACACTAAGAAAAAGTACTTTGACCTGCTGCAAATGGAACAACCACCCCCCTCTGCTACCTGCATTCCAAGATGCCTTCTTGGCTGCTTCTAAAAAAGAAAGGCAAGAATAAAGATAAGCCTCTAAACGTTAGGCTGTCTGATGACTCAGGTCAAAAGTCTGGTATTTTTCAACTTAGTACATCTGAGCTCAGTGAGGTGCCTTCACTGCCTGATGCCAGCTGAGGAACCATCGCAGGCCTCTACCGAGACCTGTTCGGAGTCCGGAACACTGCCGGATCCACCTCCCTGTGCCAGTATGTCGCTTCATTCTCACACGGTTGGGTCCGGACCTGCTTTACAGGCACTGGCTTCCTCTGAGACACCCCTTCTTTGGCAGTACTGTCACTACTGCTTCCTTCCAAGATATTCTTACCCTCTCAAAATGTTATTGAGTAATGCCTTCCAAGTCTAACAGTCTCTTTTCACCTAGATTCCAAATTTCTACAGCAGTACTATCTGTTCCTGAACATTTACCTGTTGATTGAGTATGAATCACCATTTGTATTTCTTCCTTATTGATCATGTTAGTTGCTCAGCCTTCTCTTCCTCCAGCATTGGCACAGCTAAACCTTCCCATGAATAATTCCAGTTGTACCTTATCTTGATTTTCCTGCTTATCTGCATTGTGTACATTTTCATGAAAATTCCAGAATAATTCCATTATTTCTATAAGGTCTCTAGTATTCTTCTTGTGGAGCCCTTGAGTTTTGCTAATGCTCTACCTGCTGTCTTTTGCCTAAGCCATTGTGTTAAATGTTTTTCCTCGTAGGAATTATTATCGGACAATAATTGCTTAATAGCCATCTTTCAAAGCTCATGCATATTATTTAAATGCCCACTTATATTTCCCTTAGCAATTTGTAGTAGCAGTTCTTCTTGATCCATAAGATTTCCCTTCTTATTCTGTAACAATTTAACTCAGATCGCCTAAGTAATTCTTACCAACTGCCTCCCACATCTCTCTACTTTTTCTACTACACTTGTAAAAATTTTTTCATTTTTTCCCAAACATTTACTAGGTATCCCAATTACCTCTTTTGGAGGCATTTTTACCTTCCCCAATAACTCTTTAATTTTTGTCAATTCCTCATCCCTTAAATTCCATTCATTTTAATATGTAGGGAAACACCAGCACCTTTCTTTTATTATCTTGTAACTTTGTCTTAGTTATTATTGGAACATAATCAGATAGTTATTGGATAGGTCTCAAAACGTTTCGATCAGACTAATGTGCCATGATATCTAGTTTCTGTCTAGCCTTGCTCAACTGTTATTTCTTGGGGAAGAGCGTGTAAATTCTCTCTAGACCCCTTTTACTGAAAAACAACCTCCGTAATACATACCTCGCCATGTATTTTTTTAAAATATGCTGTTTTTAGTTATAGTATCCCCTTTTTGGCTCTTCTTCATTATTGTTACAAACCAGGTGTCAGTCTCTACCTGTAAATAAAATACCATTCTGAAAACGTATTTCTCACCATTTTCTTCTGACATCAAAGAGTGTTAATAAACCATAAATACATGCCAAAGAAATCCTGTCCTTCCAATAACCTTTTAACTACCACAAATCTGTCATTCCTGTCCTTTATTTTCTCTTTTGTCATTACTGGAGCCCCTGTCACTATCACCGTCATTACTCCCCTTTTTGAGTCACTAGTACTCAACTGAATATCCCCCAGAAATCCTTTCCTTAAGTTCACATGCTCATTTCTTTCCAGATGTATTTACTGTTGCATTGCTATTTGCATCCTATATTTCTTAATGTAAGTCAATACTCTTATTTATACCTCTAAGGCCATTTATATTCCTTGGTAAAGTTGATAATACTGTCTTTATAGTTGGTAAGCATTACTCTCACTTATAATGAATGATACCTATATATTCTTCCATCTGGCAAGTTACGGTTGCCAGGTAGGTCTTTTGAGTGATTGCAACTTCTAATCTCTTTTTGAAACCTTATTTCATTTTTCCAGGTATTGCAGCATTCTAGCAAACTCTTTCTTCCTTTAAAACAAACAAAACACAAAAAGCTGTATACTTTTCTCAGTAATGAAATACAACCCCTCCAAATAGGAACAAATGCTGGTAATCAATGGCTGGACGCATGGGTGTTTTCTAACATAAAGCTTAGGTTAACCATGCTAATGTGCATGCTGCTGCCTGTGTTCACACTGAAAACATTACAGACTATTTCTTGTTGATCCCTATTTCCTAGGTGTAAAAAATAATTTGTTTACATTTAATTAAACATTGTTGTTGTTGCGTCTTTCGGCTTTTCCCCGGTTAGGGGTCGCCACAACGGAACTCTGGTCCGCTAATGATTGGCAGTAGATTTTTTGCATGCCGAGTGACACACAACCTTCAACGAAGGTACACCCATCCACGCATGTCTCCAAACAGAAGACGCTCTAGCTGAAAATCGAACAGGACAACTTCTTACTGTGAGGCGACAATGCTACCACAGCACCACCACCACACTTCGTTAAATTACCTCTTCAAAAATAATTTTCCTGTGACTAGCCTTTAGCAAACTGATCCTGTGGCTATTTAATGCATTTTAATACTGTAGTTGCTGGAGTGAAATTTTATTTTAAAACTCTTCCATCGCTCCCACTTTTTATTTTCATTTCTTACTTTGCCTTTTTTCTCAGTATACTAAAAGCCATTGCCCTTCAAAGGGTTAATCACTGTGACTCTCAAAGATCTACTGAAAAGGTCACTCAGAACACACAGGCTTGATATCTCATGATTCATTTCTTCATTATCTCAAGTGCACTAGCACACTGCTTATCCTCAGCAGAGACAGCTAATAGTGTGACAGACCCAACAAATGACCTCATAAGGCTAACTGAGAAACTACCAAGTAGTATATTTTCCTAACATTCTCTCAATTTTTGCTGTTTAACTTTGAAAAAGGAAGTCCATTTCATTCATCTAAACACAGAAGTCTACTCATTTACCCCTATACATCTGGAGAAAGTTACTGCTTGCCTTTCTACCATTTAATGTCTTAAATGGCCATTAATAATCTAATCTTCCAGCAGCTATAAACTGCAGTACTCTTTTACTTTTCCCCTGCTACTTTCTAATCTTTCTTACCATGTATACAGTATAGATTCTAAGCTGCTACTCTTTCCATTAAAAAAATAGTCTTTCATAACTTATTTACCTTATTCATAATCACTTAAAAAAATCACTCAAAACATCTCCCACACACACAGTAGATTTTGAAATATTATACATTTAAATAGTTTCACATACATACTGTTACTAACTTTTTAACAGTCACTCGGAACATCAAAGTACCCTCCCCAAAATGCAATAACTTTGCTATGTTTACTATACACTACTTATTTTACACATTTAATATTGTAGTTTAAGCTATGAAACTCTGTAAACAATAAAATTACTGTATTCCCAGTCAGTTATACAGTCCACTTGATCTTCTCCCCTACACCAAAAATACAGTTCTCCTACTGACACAATACAAGCTGCATTTCTTCTGACTTTTTCAGCTGTTATTCAATTGCTTCAGAAGTCCAAAACCCCACACTGGACATGGTATGTTTTTTTTCTTATAATTCTCCAAGTTATTCAACCAGTGCATATTATTATTGTTCTGACTTATATTCTTTCCTCATCCTCTAGTATTGTCATCTGGTTCAAATCCAAGTTTATTCCACTCCTCATAGTCAGTTCCTGGACTACTGTTGGATGCTTCCTTATCATTGTTTAGAACAAAGGAAATGTTTTTACTGGTATTTTCTCTCTTTGACCCCCTTGCTTGTAGAGGTCTGAGAAGCAGGGTCACTTTCATCTTACTGTTTTGTTTACTGAATTTTTTTGTCCCACCCAGAGGAGTCTGTTTTGTTTTTCACCCACCAAGGAAAACACTCTGACAACAGTTGTATATCAATTTGCCTTTCAATATCTTCATATTGCTGGAATGAATTTATTCCTTTTCTGTCTGGTAAGCACTGAATAGTCATTTCTATAAAAGCCCCAGTTTTCTTTTCAGTACCTTTCCTTTATTGCCGATATGTTTACGTTTTGACTATAATACTTCTGAGCTACTTTCTAAAGGCTGTGGAATACCAGCCTACAAGCAGATATATTAATATTTCTGTAAAATATCAGTAAACATGCACTCTGTGATTACTTTATTGCTGTCATGTGAAAAGTTTGTCTGGTTATATGTGTAGGTTGTACAGTTTCCAAGATATGACAATTTGTTTGTGAAAGTTTATGAAAAAATTTAATTCTGGGTTTATGTGCATTATAATATATTGTAGTATTTATAGAAAGACTATGAATGCACTGATTATTATCCCTGCAAGTAATACTTTCTGATAACATTTGCATAGGCACAGTTTAAATAGATTTTTATTCATAAAATATTTGCATTTGTTTATCTTATATTTTAAGCTGATTTTTCAGAAAATGCTTTGGAGTGCAAGGATGTAGGTAGGCTGCAAGACGTGACATTCCACTCATAGGTCTTACTATAGACAGCTCCCTTCAACTGTTGTAGATTAGCTGATGATGTTAGGTTTTCTTTTCTTGCTCATTTAGTTCTACTGTTTTTTGGAACATTTCTTCATGGTAAATTGTAATCCTCAGGCTCTATCATTTCATTTTGCTTAGTTTCTGACTTCTTCAGTTTTTTTATGAATGGCTACTTAAATTCTTCTTTTTTCTAACCTTTCATCACTTGATCTTGTGTATTCCTGTAAAGTCTCACTTACTCAGAACACATCTGAAGGCATTTATTTTTTCTTCTAAATTGCTGAAAGCCACATCTTGCATAGGGTATTATAACTTAAAGTTATTCTTGCTGATCAACTACATGGTTGTTCTCATCCAAAATATTTTCCTTCTACTTTTTTCTTCCATTGTCCCTTATTCCTTCCATTTTTTTTACTCAACATCCAGGCAATGTGATCATTGGCCAATGACCATTTTTAGAAAGTAAATGACTTTCACTGGCTTTTTTATCAGTTCTTTGGTTTTCTTATTGGGAGAACTCTAATCAGTATATTGGTTATTCAGCCATCATTGTGGAAGTCCTCTTCTCAACGATTGTCTTGTTCTTCATTTGGCAACTCTTTATAATTCTCTGGTTAATATGCTATATTTAACATATCTCTTATGTGCTGTTCCTTGTCGGAAATATATTTCTCTTTTAAGTCATACTTGTATAGATAAAGAAATATTTGCAGTTTTGGAAATGCATTGTACAGGGACTTGTTGAACATTTTTTGCCAGAGTTTCTATTTTTTTTCAGCCTGAGCTTCTTTACCTTGGACATTGTCATGGACTTTTTCACAGCCATACTCTGTTGCTGAAACTTGATTTTCAGTATATATTTTGTACATATTTAAATGCGTTTGAACTAATGGTAGCTGGTCTTTTCTCTTGTAAAAATATACCTCCTGTTCTGTTCTGAATGGCATCTACTTGCAACATGATTGATGTACTCACATTGTAATTTTTTAATGGGGAAGCATCTTTGGGTATTTTTGTGCATTTCAAAACTGTCTTCTTATTGTTATCTCCATCCCCAGGTTATATCTTGTTGTAGCAGATTTTTAGAGGTGTAGCTATAACAAACACATTAAGTGCACACTTTGCAGGATGGTCTGTCATGCTTAGGAATATCTGTAATTCTTGCTTGCCTTTTAGTTGCTCACACTGTTGCTCTTTTACTTCATTATGTTCCATGTTCTCTGAAGTTAAGAGTAACACCAGTGTATTTCAGATGTGTCACTCTTATTTTATATTTGCTCTTTTTCTGTATGCTGCCAGACTAACATACCATCAGTTATGTTTATAGCATATTCCAAGTCTTCATTTATTTGTGCAACAGCTCTTTGGAACACATTTGCTGCTGATGAAGTACCAAACGGAAACCTAATTAATATGTTCCTTCCTAGTAACATATTGTATGTACTCAGTTTGGAACTTTTATCTAGCTTTAAGTGTCATAACCGTAGTTTGCATATGGTACTGCAAAAAGTTGGGTTTGCTCTTCTAGAGACACTTACTCAATAGCTCCCAGTGGGCACTCTTTTGTACTTCATTTAGAACATGTAGCTAAATACAAATGTCAGTCTGCCCTTTCTTTACAGTAGACTCCATGTTGACACTTATTGGTTCTTATTCATGCATAGCCTTTCTGTCCTCTTTGTAGTCTGTTCATCTTTACTCATGATTGTGTTACATGTTTTTCTAGGATTATGCATCAGTGGCACTGCATCAGGTTTCATTTGTATACGATATTCTCTTTTTAAGCTTCCTAAACCTGTCAGTCAATCAGTGTGGGCTCTGCACAGCATTTGAAATGTCTCCATTACTGTACAATTGATTCTTTGTACATGCAGTCTTTGCTTTTATACTTTGATTTTTTTTTTAGCTTTTCCTAGATTCTCATAAGGTACACCATCCAAAATATTAGATGAGTTTAACTTCAAGTGCACTTTTTAAAAAAAAAAAGAGGAGCCTGTACATCAGTGCTTTGCATCAAAATGTCAGCAGTGTCTGTTCTAAGTGTTTGCTTCTTGGTTGATAGAGTAAATTAACAAATGTTCACACAACCCTATTGAGACTCATCTAGCCCCAGGTGTTGTAAAGTGTCTTCTGACTAGATTTTACCAGTCATAGTTGCTTTCGGTAATGTTCATTTTTACATATCTTTTTAACAACATACAAAGCCTTTTGAATAAAATTGATTTTACTTTTACACATTTAGTGAATTGCCATTTTATAGTAAAAATATAACATGATTGTTTAAATGGTAGCAGTGCTTAAATTCTTGCATGTAACCAACCCTATTAAAATTTTGAATTTCAGTTGCACATTCCATTTCTTTTCCTATTAACTACTTTTCAAAGCATCCTGCCTTAGTATAATTATGTACTATGGAACAGTTCATTCAGTCTTGTAATGAATCATTCAGCAACAAAAAACACAGTTTGGCTATGTACTTCACAGTATCTCAGCTAGCTTTAGTCTTTGAAGGAGCTTGTGCTGTAGTGAAGAAGAGTTTAATAAATTAATTCTTTCTGGGTTGGTAGCAATTACAGATTTTTCCCAAGTGCTGCTGTTTTTTTTCTATCTCAATATCAGGAAAAGTAAAAGCTCAAATAACTTCATGATTTCTTCTACAGCAATGTGCAACAGTGTAGCACACTTTGCCTGTTCAGACTTTCCTTCTAAACCAGTTGCACTGAAGAATAAACACATGCATTGAGAAATAAATTGAATTTTTAGATCCAAAGCGTTCATTTTCCTACCAGGTTTTTTTGTAGCGAAAGGAGTCCAGGAGGATGCATGTGAGTCATATTTGTAGTGAGAATTGTACTTTTTTAGTGCCAGACATAGAGACTCCTGACAGCAAATACATTTCTTCTTGTCACTTTTACAGATATATTTCTTGAGTTCTAGCAGGTATTTTATCATTCTCTAAACCCATGTCATGTCAGGTGATTTATAAACACATGTATGTGGTATATTGGTGTAGCATTCATGAATTGTGTTCAGACTGAGAACTCTTGTATACCACTTAACTGCAGATCACTGTAGCTAGCTCATTATAACTGTTTACCCACATATAGCAGACCACCATTTCTACCACCACCCCTTTTGTCAATTCAAAAATCATATCATGTCTGATTTCATGTAATGATCTTTTTTCTTTTTTTTTTTTAATTGTCTTTGTTGGTGGCATGTTGTAACTGTACTATGCCCATCCACTATGACGCACTGTCTTCCCACTTTAATACATCCTCGCATTTCCTCACCATTTGCCACCTTATTCCACAATTACTTAATGCTTTTTGCCCATCAGATTAAAATACCCCGAAGTCCCAGCTAACATCTAATACGCACAATTATTGCCCATTGACTTCAAATCCACCGAATATTTCTGGAGTCCGGACTGGTGTAGCCCCTTCATACTTGTGTCCTTAACCGGATCCCTCTCAGATGATCAAGTTTTCAGAAAATCAAAATTTATATGGTCAGGATCCTATGATCGAGTTTTCGAAAACTCAAACAACCAAAAAAAAAAAAGCAGACAAAAATTTAACTTTTTTACGTTTTTGCAGGTGGCAAACCCCCCCTGCAGCCCCCCGCACGCCCTGCAAATTAAATAAAGCAATTCCGAGATTGCACTGCAGTGAGGAAAATGGTAAATTTCCCATTTCGCACTGTACCACAATCTCCATTGAAAACTTTCAGGTTTTCAGAAACTTGATCATATATTTTCGACCATATGAATTTCAAGTTTCTGAAAACTCGATCATCTGATAGGGATCCCCTTAACCACCTTCTCAGTCTTTATCTCTGCCTCATTTCCATCAGTTTATTCTATTTAGTTAAAGTTAGTAGCATCTATTTTCTTGCTGAATGTTGAGGTTCTCGATTTGTTACCCCTTTTTTACTTCATCTCCTTGTTATGTTTCTAAGCCTTTCACGATTGTGTTTTCCTATATCCAATGACATGTACATGTTACAGTCATTCAGCAGCTACTCTGATATCATGTTCAATTTCTCTGTGTTCCCTTCTTTCTTCTGTTTATCCTCTCTATAAGGCATGCTACAGTCTTTACCTGTCTTATTGAAGCCTGCCTTAAAAATCTGTGACCCAGTAATGTCATAACCTACTTGCTATCTATGATGGTCAATATTCTTGTTGTGCTTCTAGTATCATTGCCATCCTTCATTAGTTGAGATGTGTAATGTAACATCAACAGAGGAGCAGGCACGGATGAGTAAACCTCTCTTTGACATGATGTTTTATAGAGTTCAGGTCTTCCTTTTAGAAGAGAGTTCATTGTATTCCAAAATTCCTTCCTTGTTTTTCATCTTTTAAGAGGGAATTTTGAAAAAAAAATGGAATTTGATCTTGCCCGTAACACATTGGCATTCACGTTGCACAGATCAGAGACTGTCATAAATTTGTGTAATAACTTAATGCTTTATTCATTTGTCTGTGTACGTGAGTCCAGCATCTACAGTAGAGTTAAATTTAACTTTGCAAGTTTAAAGGATATCATATGCATATATAATTTTATATTGATGTGGCTAGTTAGCACATGTTAATAATGTTCTTAAGGTTAAGTATTTCTTATTTTCAGTTAAGAAGGTGTTTTGGACATTTTGCAAGTTGACACATTGACTAGGAGAGTGGTCACTGACTATCTGGAAGAGAGCTGTTCAAAGTTTTGCAAGATTGCTAATTCTTAACAGAGGGGGATAGGGCCCTGAATGTACTCCTGCCAACCTGTGTCCAATTAGGGCTTAAGTATAGAATGGACCAGCTGAGTAAAGATGGGATTAATCAGCCTTTGGCTTAAAGAACAACAATGCGATTCTATTATTACATGCTCAACTTCTCTGTCCCTTTTTTCCCTACTTATTGTCCCTGCTATGAATTAACAACAACACAGCATTTAAAATATTTTAAATTGATTATTTCTATCCACTAGAACAGTACCTTACTGTACTGTGGTGGTTTCACTTTCAAAAAACGTTTATCCTGCCCTGAAAAGTCTCCAATTCATTGATGTCATCAAGCTCACTGAATACAGGTAGCTTTCTGGCCAGTTCCCTCCCCAAACTGATATCACCATGACCATCCTAAAAACCCACCCATGCTGTGATGTCACAGCTCCCTGGTCCTTCCCCTACCCATCAGAAAGTAAAGGCTAGAACAGGGAAACAGTACATGAGACAAGACTCCTGCTGTGAGCTGTCAATCACAGCAGGTAACAGCTCAAGTTACCCGTAATATTTCAACAGCTAGGGAAGTTAGGCATGAAGGGGGATGGGAGATGAGACAAAGTAGTACAATTCAGGCCTCACAAAAAATGCAACTTAGCCATTATAAAAAGAAGCAGCAGTAAAAACACTTTGAAATTCTGTTGTGTGGCATTTGCACTGTTTGTGTATTAACTAGTCCTTGAATGGCATGAAATGTTACTTAAAACTGACTGAAAGACAGTAGTGCATGCATGTGAAATCAATGCAGTGACAGAAGCTTTAGGAAGAAAAAGGCCTGCATGATGTAACTTTTTACAGACGAGCACTGCATTGTGGGGTACCTAGAGGCAGACTAAACTATCAGAATTACTTCAAGATGCCAAACCCCATGTGGTCAGACTCAGAAATTACATATATAAATATTTAAAAACCTGTAAATACCCCCAGAGTGGTGGTAAAATGTAGGAAACACCAAACCATGATGAAATAAACATGTTTTTTGAGTCTGTGGGTGCAGTTCTCCTTTAATCACCCAAAGGAGAGGGAGTTGGTTCAGTCATTTTGTAGGAGTGCCACATGGAGAAGTCCAGAAAGCGTACTGTATACACAGAGAAATATAGAAACATGAACCCAATAAGGGAGTGCTCTGTGTGCTTTGTATGGCAGCTGAATATTGTGTATGTATAGAAGCATACATTCATCTCAAGTTTGGCATAGGAAGGCAATGCAGCAACCAGTCAAAAGGTTGAAGGGCACAGAAGCATTGCAAAAACAAAACCCCCTTGTTCTTTGCAGAATGACACCCATAACCACTTATCTGAAGTGACTGTGCTAGTCTACTAAGATTCTTTGAGAAAAGTAAGTAAGCAGTGGGGCCTTTCTTGGATAAGGCTAAATGCTTACATGGGAAATGGGAGGTGATATTTGCAAGTAACATCAATGTGAACTAGGTCAAGGAAGGTAAGCAGTTTACATTTTGTTTTTGTTTGTTTTTTTTTTTTTTTACAGGTAGGGTAGGAGACCACAAAACACATTATACATGTTAATAGCAGGATCAGGCTATTTCAGGATGAAATTCCTGAAGACAGAATTGTAACTAGGATGCAGAGAAGGGGTTGGGAGTCCCCATTGCAGTCTATTAGGGGACATGTTTGGCTGGTGCCTATGTCTTTAAGGGCTGATAATATATTTGTGATAATTTTTAAAGCACTCTGTGTGTGGAGTTTTAAATGGAGCAAGGTATTTTTAACAAGCAGCCTGCTACAGTTTTCAGCACAAAAAAGATTTTTTTGGGGGGCACCAGTTTGGGAAACTGCACACAGTGGAGATAATCTAACTATGGCTTTGACTGTGGGTACAGGTTTTCTTATTCTTGGGGAAAACAGGTGTTCAACAGTAAGCTTGATTTAATTTTGTGTATTTGTTGTGGTGGAACAGGCAATGAGTATTTATGTTGGATGTGGATATATATTTGTGTGTGTGTGTCTGTGCAGTTTGTTTTTTTCTTGGGTTAACAAGATTTGTTGATAAATTTAATTGACTCCTGTTTTGCCAACGGGTAAAATGCAGGACCCATGGTAGAGACAATTCTGATGATTTGTTTTCTGATTCATCCATATGGGGTCAATCTTCTGATTGTCAAGTATGTGTGACTTGATATTCAAGAACAAAAACATGCATAGATCCAGCTTCTGTAGTGGCCCATTTTTTCCTCTGAGAGTGAAAGTCCTGTGGTCCATTCACTGCTGTTAGTGAGGGGTGAGGTTATTAGGATAGGTGCCATCTTCTTCATAAGGGATCATTAGGGTGTTCCAAAAATTTTTTTTCTCTAATCATTTTGCATAGGTTTATAAAATGTGAGGTTTGGTGAGTTGTGTATGCATGCAAAAAATGAGTTGTCTGACTTCGTGACAGTTCACAGCATGTAAAAAAAAGTCACACTGTTTCCAGTGACACAAACTGCATTCCAGTGTTGTATTTATCTATCTCCAGTCAGTTTTACTTGAGCTTCCATAACCCCCTACAACCTACTTTACTTATTTAATGCCTTGTGTATTATTTAATTCTATTTTCATTGTTCAAAATTCTATGCTGTTTCCTGTTTACACTGTGCAGAGTGAAACATTGTATTTAATTACTTTTTGAAGATTTTTCAATTCATATAGTTTCTGCATGTATGGCTGGCAGTGTTATTGTTAATTGATAGAGCCCAGTCCCCCTAATGGTGAACGATGAGCTCAGTGAGAAAGTCAACCAGAGCTTCTACTGATGTCTGGCTTGTTGGCCAGCAGTTACCTGCCCTTGATATCTCAACTTGCTCAGATTGGCTTCCAACCAACAGTCACATTTTACGCAGACTGTTCTATGATCTTAAAACCAACAAGTTAACTCTTTCAGCAAGTTGTTCAAATGCTGTGGATGAAGTTCTGCAGTTATGGCATACCTACATCGTAGGAGCCGAATGCAGTGGAAAAACTCAAAAGTCTGTATGAGAAGCATTCTAGAATCAAGAAGAATAAGAAGTGCCATTCTAGAATCAAGAAGAATAAGAGGTGCCAGTCAAATACACAGTCTCAGAAACAGATTTTAGCAATGCACTTTTGAAGCTTTTTGACATGAGGCATGCTGATGCAGAATTATTGATAAAGACTCAAGAAGACTGGGATTTTCTACAAGATCAACATACAGACAGAAAAATGATAACTGGTGGAGAGGACATTGAATTCAAAAAACGAATGGACAGAAAGGAAAAACGACTACAGGAAGAAATGAAACACAAAAGATGAATAGCTAAAAGAAACAGAGAAGCTGGAGAAGATGCAGCCGCAAACATGTCAAAATACCACCAGAATTTAGTAACTGGTAGACAGCCTGTCAAAGAAGTGAGCAGAGTAGATACAGGATTGCCTGAATTGGTATCCAAAAAATGACGACTGGTGGATTATCCTCTTTTTGTTGCCAGCGTGGACCACACAAGAATAACTTCTCGTCAAGCGATGCATATTGTTGCACTGGTACTGCAAGCAGCTGGCGTTGACATAAATGATCTGGTCATGTCCACAAGTTCAATACACAGAGCAAGGCAAGCTGCACGACAAACCCTTGCTGAGAAAGTAAAGAAGCAGTTTCAACTAACAACACCCCCTTGTAGCGCATTTTGATGGGAAGCTGTTACCTCAAGGTGATGGAGAATTTGCTGATTACATGACAATTGTTACAGGTCAAAATACTGAAAAACTGCTGGACATACCTCAACTTCCATCTAGCACTCTTAGCTGACAAGCAGTGGTACAGACATTGCATAGCTGATCAGGTGTTCCAGAATGGCTAGCCGGTTTGTGATTTGATACTACCAGTGCCAATACTGGTGTGCACACAGGTGCCATCACAGTGATTCAGTGAGCATTTGAAAAACTACTCTTGTTTTTACCATGCAGACATCACATTTTAGAAATTATTTCTTCGGCAGTGTTTAACATGTCCTTCCCATCTTCAGGACCACAAATAGCAGTTTTAGAAGATTTAAAGAATACTGGAAACTTCTTGACTTGAATGCATACGCACCACTGGTTAAGGAAACTGAAGTTAATGGATGCCTGTTGAGGAACACTGGCTAGCTGAGAAGCAAAGTGAGGATGTTTCACTACTGTGAGACAAGCTGACGTGTGAAACACAGCCTTGTGATGACTACCATGAATTTCTCAAGCTGTCACTGTTCATCCTCGATGACAAACCACAAGGTGAAGCATTTGCTTATAGTCCACCTGGTGCATGCCATCGTGCCAAGTGGATATTAAAAGGCATATACTGCCTTAAAATCTACTCCTTCCAGGAGCAGTTTAGATTATCTGCACATGAAATTCAGACTTTTTGCCGAACCTGCCTCTTCACAGTGACAGTGTACGTTAAGGCATGATCCGAAGTAGTTAACTTCATTTGCTCACCAACCTGTGGGTTTCGGATCCGACATGGATCTGAGCCAGCAGCATACCAAGCAAAAAGATCCAAGCTCCTCCCCCCTACCCATACTACACTACAACCTCCTTCCAATCCTCAGATCTCGTTTGCCGCAGCTTTGCCAGCATGGGATTTTTGAGCTCCAGGCAAGGTTGTCAGGGTTTTTCAAACTTTATTAGTGTGTGTGTGTCCCTTTGATATATCTGTAGATAGCTGTTAGTTTATCTTCCATTACAGGTTTCCTTCCTTGCTAGATATTTGCTTTTTGTAAGTTAGAAAGTTGTTAACTTTCTGTCAGTGTAGGCCCCCCTTCCCGCCTTTAGAGTGTGTGTTTGTGTGTGTGTGTGTGTGTGTGTGTGTGTGTGTGTGTGTGTATTTACTATGGCGGAAAGTCAGAAAGTGACTTTTTCTAAGTGCACAGAGTGCGGCCACAAGCTGTCGCCAGCCAACGGTCACACTCTGTGTGTAGTTTGCTTGGGGGTGCCTCATTTGTCATCCGGCTGCAAAATCTGTGCAGCCTTCAACCCCCGAGCCCTGTGGGATCGCAGGAACAAGTTGATTCTGGCGGTTCTTCTACCCGCGGAATCAACTTCTGCTTCTTCTTCTTCCAAAGCTTCTTCGCCAGCCACAGCTGTGGCTGTCCAGTCTTCCGGCCCTCCTCCCCTGTCCGGGGTTCATCCTCCCACCTTGCCACAGGGAGAGAGAGAGGCCAAGAAAGAGAGAATGAAAGACAAACACAGGGAGACAGAGAGACAAACAGAAAAAAATAGAGAGAAGGGCCGCAAGCGGCAAGCCGAGTTGGATCCAATGGCTCCTCCCGCTAAGGTGATTTTGTCTCCTGTTAAAGTTACTAGGCCATCCTCTCCTCAGCTCCGTTCTCCACATTTTACTCTGGAGCCGGAGGAGGAGGCTAGACCACCCTCGAGGTCTTCTTCGTATCGGCCCTCCCGGCCGGCGTTGATGGTATCATTGAGATCGACTCTGAGTATCTCTGAAGCAGACATGGATCGGATGATGCAAAGGTTTCTATAAACTCAACTGCAGATGGGAGTGTTGCTGCCCCCCCCCCCACCAGTGCGAGGAGTTGGGCTCCGTTTTTTGCCCCGATAGCTCCTTCTCTGCTCCACCATCGGATTTCGGTGTCTATGGATCCGAAGAGCCCCAGAGTCAGGGGGTCGGTGCCAATGGTACCTTTGGCCTTGACGCTGGCCATGCCCTCAAGTCTGTCGGATCCGCTTTCAGATCCGAGCTCTGAGAGAGAGTTGGGCGTCGGATCCGAGGGGATGATTGTGTCATCGGCTCTGTTATGGTCGAGGCATACCTTCCCTTTGGGTCCGTGTGTTCTAACTTCGGCTCCAATTCCTGGGTCATGGCTGCCCTCACCACCAGTTTCAGGGAAGTCAGTTCTCCTTTGGCATTCAACGTTGTGGAGAGGGTTCTCTCTGAAGGATCGCGACCCATCACTCTTTCCTCTGGGTCCATCCCTGCTCCCTCGCAGTTGGGCTTGTCTTCCATCATCCAGTCCCCCCAGGAACTGCCTGTGTCTATTGCATCCCAGCCAGTTCCCCTGGAGGAACACAAAACCATTTGTGAGCCCTCCCTGGATAGTCCACCCGAGGAGGTTCCTCACAAACTCCAGTGTAAAAGGAGGTACTTGGACTCCCCCGAGTCCCTCACTGAGGATACCGACTTGGTGGAAGGGGAAGGTTCCCCCAAATAACCCCCTGAAGACGTCTCCTTTGGAGATATAATGGAAGTCCTTTGCCGGGGGGGTCCACCCAAAAACCTTCCTCTGACGAGTCAGTATTCCTGGAGGCATTCAACACAGGTCCATCTACCTCTTGGGTGTGTCCCCCCAGCCGACCCTCTGGTGGACCTTATCACCACCAAAGCTTAGAAGGAGCCAGACACTGTGGAGCCAATACCCAAAAGGCCCGACAAAATATTGAGCCCCCCGGCAGATAGAGGTTCTTGAAGTAAAGGTTCCCCAGTTGATGCCATGTTGGTGGTGGTGGCCACAAAAAAGGAACTCACCCAGGAAAGTTCCTCGGTCCACCACCCAGACAAGGAGTCCAGGGCGATGGACCGTCTTGGAAAGCGGACTTTTGCTTCATCTGCCTTTACTATAAGGGCTCTGAATTACATGGCCCACGTAATTCGACTGCAGCGGGACCTTGTGAAAGAGTACGCTGAGTCTCCCTCGGAGTACATGTCGGCCGAGGATAAATGGACCTTCTCGGCTCATATGGCCACTCTCAAGTCTGTGTCCAATACGTCCATGCGTCTACTCTCTTATGCCACTGATGGAGCCACTAGGGCTAGCGGGTCCGGTATCACCTTAAGGCGTCATGCTTGGCTCCATCTTTGCGATTTCTCGGAACCCTTCAAGGCGTCCTTCACTAATGCACCCTTTGACGGTTCGACCCTTTTCGGGTAGACTGTCAGCGATACGCTTGTCCAGAGTGAGAAAGACAGGAAAACGCTGTCAGCCGTCTGGATCCGCTTCTCTAATCTTCAAAGGTCCTTTTGCAGGAACCAGCGAGGGCAAAAGAAGCTGTGGTTCCAGAAATCTCAGCAGTCTCGGAACACTCAGGACACCTTCTCCCCCAGAGCCAGAGGGGGACACGGTGGACACCGGCCCAAAGGCAGAGGGGGGCCGAAGAACTTCAGGTCACGCAAACCTTTTTCAGATCGACCTGCACAGCAACATTGAGGGGGTTGTCCGACTGCTCCTCTCTGGAGGCAGTCGGGGAGGGGGGGCGTTTTTCGATGCACCTATCCCAATGGGAGTCCATCATGACAGATCGCTGGGTGCTTCGAATAATATCCAGAGGCTATTCTATTCCCTTCACAAACAAGTTCCCTTACACAATGTGCCTCCCGGATGTCCCACCCTCTCAGAGGGAGGCAGTTGCTTTGGAAATACTAAAGCTGCTAGAAAAAAGAGCCATCCAGCAGGTGACCCCAGACCAGTTTGGATCAGGCATCTATTCCAGGTTCTTTTTGGTGCCAAAAAAGATGGGGGACCTAAGACCGATTCTCGACCTATCAGCAAGGAATCTGTTCATTGCCAAGGAAAAGTTCCGGATGGTCATGCTTCAATCCATCCTGCCCTTCTTGCAGGAAGGAAGACTGGTTGTGCTCGATAGACCTCAAGGATGCATACTACCATATCCTGATGGACAGGTGATCCAGAAGGTTCCTCTGCTTTCGGCTAAGGGCCAGTCATTGTCAATTCAGAGTCCTACCCTTCGGTCTCACCAAGGTCATGGCAGTTGTAGCGACCCACCTGAGACTTCAGGGCATTAAGGTCTTCCTATACTTGGATGACTGGCTCCTCACCGCTCCCACCAGGCCTCTACTCTTACTAGCCAGAGATTTATTTGTCCAGATATCACCTCAGCTGGGGATCACCATAAATCTCAGGAAGTCTTACCTTCAACCTGTTCAAGTGTTAGACTTCATAGGGGCGAGAATAGATTGGCTTCAGGCCAGGGCATTTTTGACTTCAGACTACACAGCCTGGCTCTTCATGTGTTAGCACTTCTGCAGTCCCCTGCACCCCCAGCAGAATTAGTCCCGAGAGCCTTAGGGTCCATGGCAGCAGATATCAACCTGATCCCTTGTGCTCATCTGCATATGAGAATTTTACAATGGACGTTGCAAGTTCAGTGGTCGATACTTCATCAATCTCTAGATTTTCCGATCCCTCTGAGCAGTGTGTGCAGAAGTTCTCTTACGTGGTGGCTCTGATCCTGTGATTTGCAGGAGGGACGTCCTTTTGTTATGCCCCAACCCCAAGCCACGGTGACCACGGACGTCTCCCGCCTAGGGTGGGGGGGGGGCACTGTTCAAGGCACGTGGACTCAAAGCGAGACAGTTCTGCATATAAATGTTCTAGAGATGAGAGCGGTCCTTTTAGCGTTGCAGGCCCTTCATGCTTATCTTCCTCTGGGAACTATTGCGATCCAGTCAGACAATATGTCAGTGGTCTGGTATATCTACAAACGGGGGGAACCAAGTCTTATCCCCTTTGTCAAGAAGCCATGAGAGTTTGGGAATGGGCGATCTCCACCAACCGCTTTCTGTTAGCAACACACATTCCGGGTCGGTCCATCATCTTGGCAGACAAATTGAGCAGAGCTACCCTTTCTCCCTATGAGTGGTCTCTGAACCCTTGTGTAGAGGAACAGATCTTCCTCAAGTGGGGTCAGCCTTGCTGCGATCTCTTTGCATCACCATCCAATGCGAAGTGCAGTGAGTTTTTCGCTCTAATCCCCCCGATGGGGGAAGCCCCCAGAGACGCTCTTGTTCATGCTTGGCCACTCGGTCTTCTTTATGTGTATCCCCCTCTCCCGCTCATGACAAAACTCTTACAGAACGCTCGTCGGTTGGGGAGCAGAATGATCATCATAGCCCCATTCTGGCCTCATCAAATCTGGTTTCCCTGCCTACGGCCTCATCTTATAGCTCCATCCTGGATCTTGGATCCCATTCCGGATCTGATTCGTCATCCCTCAGGAATGCTTCCCCCAAATCTGAACAGCCTGAAGCTCACAGCTTGGCTGCTCCAGTTCCACCAGTTGCAAGGACTCCTGGTATCTCTTCCCCTGTTAAATCCATCTTGGTTGCGGCAAATAAATCCTCTACCAGGAAAATTTACTGTAGCAAATGGAGACGTTTCTCCATTTGGGCTTCACAGAGAAATCTGGATCCTTTTACCGCTCCGATCCCAGTGGTATTAGACTTTTTGTCTCATATTTTCCAGCAAGGAGCCAGCTCTTCCACAGTGAAGGTCCAGCTGGCGGCTTTTTCTCATTTCCATGTGGGGGATAATTTAGGCTCTCTCGCTGCTGCCAGAATTTGTAAGACCTTTTTGATAGGCACTTTTCTTCTGAGACCTCCTATTAAGAACCCGTCCCCACTGTGGGATCTGACTTCGGTTCTTCAGGCCTTAGTTGTGCCTCCTTTCGAGCCATCGGCATCAGTTGACTTAAAATTCTTGTCATGGAAAATGGCTTTTCTGGTAGCTATCACCTCAGCCAGGAGAGTGTTGGAGTTTCAGGCTCTTTGTATGAAACTCCCATATCTAGTGTTTCAAGGACAGAGTGTCTCTCAGGACTAATCCGCCTTTTATCCCTAAAGTTGCTTCTGAGACATACATTAATCAGTCTATTAATTTGCCTGTTTTTTTCCCTAATTTTCAGAACAAAGGGGAATGCAAACTTCATTTGCTGGATGTTCACAGGCAGTTATGTTTTTATTTGCACAGGATGGTGGCCTTTCGTAAATCTGATCAACTTTTTGTTTCCTTTGCTAAGCCTTTTTTAGGGAAACCAGTCTCAAAGGTGACTCTTGCTAGGTGGATTTCCCTTTGTATCCTACAAGCATATAGAGACTTTGGTTTATCAGAAACTGTAGGAGTTCATGCTCATTCTACACGTTCCATGGCAGCGTCTGCCGCATTTTGGTCTAGAGTTTCCCTGGATGACATTTGCTCAGCGGCTACCTGGGCATCCTCTCACACCTTTATTACTCATTATAAACTAGATTTGCTGTCTAGAGGAAGGGCTTCCTTTGGCTCTGCAGTGCTACGGAAGATTCTTCCTTAAGGGCCTCCCAAGATTTCAGGTTGCTGATCAAATGAAGTTAACTACTTCAGATAAAGAAGTTATGTACTCACCGTAACGTTCCATCTGAGTAGGTAAACTTCATTTGTCAGCAACCGTCCCTCCCTCCTTCCCCCTTACCTTAGCGATTATTCTGCTGAGTTCGATGTTTGAAGTTCACGAGCTTGATGTTTGTCCTTGGTTCAGGAGTTGATGTTTGTCCTTGGTTCAGGAGTTTCAGGTTTTAGTTTTTTGGTGTCACATGTGGAGTGGCAAACTCGATCTGAGGATTGGAAGGAGGTTGCAGTGTAGTATGGGTAGGGGGGAGGAGCTTGGAGCTCGGATCTTTTTGCTCGGTATGCTGCCGGCTCGGATCCATGTCAGATCCGAAACCCACAGGTTGCTGACAAATGAAGTTTACCTACTCAGATGGAACGTTATGGTGAGTACATAACTTCTTTGTTTTCAGCTACTGACACTTGCAATGCTCCACTTAATGTTCTTTGCCTGTTGCAGACACTGGAGTCATTTACAGCCGTAGACAACCAGATGGCTCAAGTTGCTTTGCGAAAGCTCATGGGACACCTTTGGTATTTGAGCGAAGATCTCATAGCATTGTCTTTGTTCTCAGATCAAGTGTGGAATGAAGAGAAACAGCACATTATTGAAGCCTTGAAAAAGCCACCCAGTAAGAAAGATTTAAAAAGAGTCTATGCAAAAGCTGCTGCCAGTTTCCAGGACATTACCTTATCTGACTTTGCAACAGAACGATCAGTGAATCTGTTCACTGCTGTCAACATAAACCCATCTTTCCTAACTGCTGATCCTGCAGCATGGAGTGACATGCCTGACTTTATCATTGCAAAACAAACTGTTACAGCTGTGCGAGTTGTTAACGACTATGCAGAACGAGCAGTCAAATTAGCAACTAATTTCTGTCAAGTGCTGACTCACAACAAGGAACTGCGAAAGCTGGTATATCAGATCGTTGAACACCATAGACAGAAAGTCACAGAACCACTAAAAAGACACTATAGTACTGTAACTGAACTGATGTAAACTTGAGCTTACTACCTGTGAATGTTGTTAATTTTTACTAGGCTTATTTTTTCCTAAACTGTTTGACATTTGTGTTGCTCAGAATTACAAACATTTCAGATGCAGCATGAAACTGATATTTGCCATTTGTGTACTGATTTTTGAATATATTTCATTTCTATAGGCGCAATTTGGAAAAGAATGTAAAAATTCTCAGAATTAAAGTGCACTGAGCTGTCACTTAACTTAGAGTTTAAGGCTTTAAATTTTACATGGTTCTTTGTCCTACCAATCCTCATAAAATCAGGAGATATGCGAACAGAAAATCAAAAAAAATTTTTTTTTTGCATATGTAGATGAAACACCTTAGGGATCACGGTTTTTATTTTGCCATATCATTTTTTCTATGTACAGGTCCGCCTACATCAGTGGTTGGATTGCTCAATGGGCATTCATTGGAACTTCCCCAAATGATGCAAACCTCCAGCTGACTGACCTGCCTTTGAGGCAAGTGCCTCGTTTACTGCCTGGCCCTCACAAAGGAGCTGAAACCAATTATGCATTCCATAGCATTCCCTACAGCAGAAGCAAGTGAGCTGAGCCCCTTCATTCTTTTCTTACCTTCTACACCTAGTCATCTGCACCAGTGCTGGGGCCACTAATTGATCCTGAATCTTCGTGGTCACAATCAGGTCACTCTTTCCCCTCTATGGCTTGGAGCCACCTAGGGATACTTGATATTTTACCAACAGGTTAATTATTTGGTCCTTTACAAAGGCAATGAGCCCCTCCACCTTTCTTACATTTCTGTAAAATATGTTATTACTTTCAAATGACTGTGACAGCATTGTGATTTTTAGTATGAAACACATGAATACCATGACAAAATTTTAGCATTCACTCAGTGGATGGTGTCATAGACAGGGGATGCAGTGCCTGCCATCCTGGAGTGAGATAACATTAGGATTACTTTGCATCAGTTGGTATGGATACTAAACAAGATGTCTTCCATCCTGTTAGTGTCTTTTTTTAAATAACTCCAAATTTCAAGGCAAAAAATAGAAATGAAAGAAATTCAGGAGAAAAAAAATGAAGATGGATTTGCTGTATGCCGTAAGTCTGAACAATGTAATGGGCAATTTAGATGTCTTTCTTTTCTTGGATGATGTTGACAGCCATACCATTACCAACACATAGTTTAAATATCCAAATGTATTTCACAAATTTCTGATAATATACCCGTTTTAATTTTTCCCAGACTGATGAGATGGTTATCAGTCTCTGTAAAAGAACAGCTACAATCTGGAATCTTAAGAAAAAAATTCATACGTAGGAATTGCTCACCATAGTTAATATTAGTGGTATTAAATTTAATATTATAGAACTGTAATGTACATAATCTTTTTATCACCTACAAATGTGAATTTCATTACAGAATTCTATGATGTAAAAAAATGAAACTTTTAACTATCCAGACATTGAATGGGTAAACTACTTTACATAAAATAAATATACCCAAATATTAGTTCACTGGTGGGGATTCATAGAGGTTACCACAAAGTGTACACTTTGAGTAACCTTTCTAAATGAATAGACAGCAAAACCATTGTGTCAGTCCCCAAAAGTTTCTAACAAAGATCAAGGGGCTCCAGCATGTGCCTTACACAGACCAACTAAAGTCCTTGTCACTATACTCCATGTCATATAGACTTCTTAGGGGAGACTTATGCCTGGCCTGCAGAGCAATGCAAGACCCAAAACTAATGAACTTGCTACATATCAGTAAATCAAACGGGACTAGTGCTACTCTTTCCAGAGACCTGAATATGGCCTGCAATTTAAATAGGACATGCTGGAGGGACACATTTATCTCTCAGCAACTGCCGCATCTTTGGAGCAGGCTTACCAATTCATGTGAAACAGAGCACGTCTGTGATACTGTTCAGGAGGAACCTGGACGTGTGGATGGGGCACTGTAAATCCTTACTGTTGATAGGGTCCACAACCCTCCTGGATATTGGCAGTCATCACTAAATGCAATCTTGGGTATTGACTAGCATTTTCATGGTATTACATTGGGATGAAATAGCTAGGCTTAAAATGACCTCCAGGTTGATAGCCTAGTAATCTCCTATGATCCTATGGTCTTGAATTCAGAAAAGTTACCTCCAGGTGCACACATAGTGCACACCTCATGTTAACCTTTTCTGAATCCCGCATATGTTATACAGAGAAATTTGAAACAAGTAGTGGAAATTTTAGCTAGGGATGGCTGCGTCTTAGGTACCATACTGAAAACCCTTAGGATATTTCTGCTCTCCATCTGTGGTAATACCCTCTGCAATTAACACAAATCATAATGGCATTACATTTAACCTAAGTTTAAATCCAAACTCATGTCACAAATAAATCAGACTTATGGGCTTCACTAGTGGAAAACAGGATGCAATAAATGACGTACTTATGAAATTGAATGATATCAGTGAGTTCAGTGATATTATTAAATGTTCGTCATTTGATCAATGCTGCATTAGCCTTAGCTGTATGGGTTATATCCTACTATGGATATAACAGCCTGCCAGCTTTCTAAAGTTTGAGCACCTTCCACATGTCCAAACTATTAAACAGGTTGAGCAGAGCTGAAGAAAGAGTGATTTGGGCTCCAAATCCTTCAGAACTTAACTGCCTCTAAAGAGTTCTTCTCTTTTGGGCTTTCAAGGATCGATAGTTAGCTAACACGTCTCCTTTACTAGGCAGATAAGTTCCCTTTAGGGAGGAAAACCTTCCACATCTTATTTTTCTGTCAGAAACTTCCTTTTTTATGAATGAATTTATTTTAAGCTAGGAAAAGGTCTTTTTATTGAGTGTTGCTTAACTTTAAGTCATTTTTTTTAGGAGGGTTATTACTACTTACATTTTAGAAAAAAAGTTAAAACTAAGTTACAACCTTTAGACAGGAAAAATTACTTTGATTAAATTACTTTTGATGCTGTGATTGTTTACAGAACATTTCACTTTTGTGTTAGAAAAATGACATTTTTATTACTTACCTGTCTCACCATCTGTTGCTGCCAGACTTCCCTGGGATTACTGCATCTTTTTTTTGGTTTCACCATGGAACAACCTCCCTGTTCCATGGTTCATCCTTCTTCCAGTAAAAATTAAAATAAAAAAGCACACCATGGAGTACACCACAGAGTACACAACACCAAAATCTACTTTATAAAACAGACATTGAGCGCTTTCGTCCCTCTACAGTGGAGAATTCATCAGAATGTGTTAAAATCAATGAACAGCTCTGCTAAATACCCCACAAACAACTACAATTGGTAGAAGTTTCACCAATGGCATACCAGTTTAAAAACAAACCATTAACTCTTCACAGGCTGACCTTTTAAAGAAAAATAAAAAAATTAAAAATGTATTAATCTCTAAACTTTTACATTAAAACTTTTCTACTTTTGAAACTTATTTTGCAAACAACAAAATGTATACCTTGTTCTTATAGTAACCATAGCAAAGTAACATAATAAATCTTTTTAAAGCCTGTCCGCTTTCTCCTTTAAAACTGGGGCTATGGACATGGATACATTCAAATCTGGGGGCAGGTTTGCGGCTAACCTCAGTTGCCATTGTAACTCATTTTTGTGTAAAAGATTTTTCCAGTCCCCTCCCCTGGGATCTATGTTAATAATCTCCAAAATACCAAGTCTAAATTTGCTATAATTTTCATATACTAGGGAATGTCTGTATAAAGCATTGATTTCTTTTTTGTTCTTGATCTTGTAAATGTGCTCATATATCCTGTTTTTCAGAGCCTGCTCAGTCTTTTCTACATACAATGCTGCACATGATTCACATATTGCTAAATAAACCAGTTTGGAGCTTAAACAAGCCCCTCTCTTAAATGTAATTTTACTATGGATATAGTTTCTCAGAATAATACTAGTTTCTTTAAAAATAAATGAACATTGACTACAACTACCACGAGGTCTTGTACCAGTAGTAGGACAGTTGCTAACATTTACCTTATTTTCCAAAAGTTTATTTTAACATTACTACCTATTCTAATAAAGTTTCATCCCCTGTCATGCTCTTAACATCTTGGTTGACCCTAAAGATGCTCCAGTTTTTCCTAATTATGTTTTTTTTGTTTTCACTGAAATGGGGGCTATACTGTATAACTCATGCCCTTTCAACATTCTTGAATGATGCTGCATTGTCAGTTACATTTGCGTTAGTAAGACCTGAACCCAAAAGGGGTTTGTATCTTTTACTCCATTCGTTGTGAACTCCTAATATATCATCCACCATTTTTCTCAGGTAGTCTCTTTCTTTAAACATATCACCTAAAGTAGTCAGTTCTTCCTTCACATCAACAAATTCTGATGTCATATGGGCGACTCATGTATCTTGCCCCTTAACCAGCCTTTTTTTCTGAGCCATAGGGTGACAACTAGAAAAATGTAGGTAGGAATTGCAAAATTTACTTTTACGAAAAATATTGGATTTAAATCCATTTTCAGTATGTGAAATGGTAGTATCCAAATAATACATTTTTACACCATTGCTTTCAAATGTAAATTCTAGAAACTAGTGGTACCATTTAAATATTTTATTAATCTGTGTATATCATTTTCCTTGCCCTTCCATAATATGAATATACTGTTCAAAAACCTGATATATATACAGCATTGTTCCAAAATTCACACTGAAAGACATAACAAAGTTCTCACCCTAGTAACACTAAGTTGGCATAGGCAGGGGCACATAGGTTCATAGGTAGGTGTTGCCACCCAAGAAAGTTATTTTCCTGTGCCACTGTCCAGCAGAGACACAGACGTGATCCCCGGGGTGTATTTCCTATTTCCCATCCACTCATCAAGATTTTTCTTGAAGAGTGCTAATGAAGAACTTTGCTTGACATAGATGGGTAGCTTGTTCCAGAGTATAGGAAGTCTCTGGGACAGGAATCTATCCCTCCAGCATGTCCTGTTTATTGTGGTGACAAGGTTTAGGTTCCTAGAGCATGTAGCTTGGAGGAATTGGGATTTCTTTAGGTGTAGCATGTCCAACAGCTCTGGGTTTGTTGACATAGCTTTATATGTTGGGCAGAGATCACCTCCGAGTAGGCGATATGCTACTGAGTAAAGCTGGAGTTTTTTGAGGCGGTCAGTGTAGGGCATTTGTTTGAGGCCAGTAATCCACTTTGTGAGGTACTTCTGTGGCCTTTCCAGCTGCTGTAGATGTCTTGTGAGGTACATTCCAAAAGGGGTGTTGTACTCTATAATGGGTCTAATGAGTGATGAGTAGAGGGGAACAATGACCTCTTTTTTTCCTGGATGAGAACCCTTTTATGATGAGGTGTGCCACGTAGAAAGACTTCCTGACTACTGTGGTGATGTGACTATCAAAGGAGAGACTACTGTCCACCTGGGTCCCAAGGTCTCTTATCACGCATTCGGTGTTAAGTAGATTTCTGCCTGTATGGTAGTTCATGGGTGCAGAGTTTTTACCAAAGGGGATGCCCCCATCGATACACCCCTCAATTGTTGGAAGCATTGGCCTTTAAAAAATATATAGTTGTTCTCTAAAATTAAAGCCACCAATTCATATACCAAGGTGACTTGATCATGATTGAGGGTAGACCTAGTATAAAGTATCTGCTCAAATAATTCTAACGTGCCAACTTGGGTATGGAGGAAAAGAGAGCTTTAACATCCGCTGTCAAAAAGATTAGCTCCTTAGACCAGTTCTCTTGTTTTAATTGCCCTAAGAATTCCCATGAATCCTTAACTAAGTGAGGTGTATCAACCATGATAGACAAAGGATGTGTCTTTGAGCCATTGGCTGAAACAATCAGTCTAAAAGGTGGCTCAGTAATACTCTTGTGTATTTTTGGTATTCCAAATATTGAAGGTACCTTGGGCTTGTTGTTCTATAGGAACTCCTAAATGTCATAGTTAATATGCTGATCTAATATATATTCCTCTGGGTAAGAGTTTATCCAGCCATACAAAATACTGATTTGGTTCTTGGACACTTGGGTGTAGCTTGTTTCATCAAACAATACATTATGCATAGCATTAGAATAATCCTGTGCATTAAATATAACCAATCCACCCCTTTATCTGGTACCATGATAAGTATTGTATTGTTTTCTCTTAATTGATGTAATAAAATATGTTCTTTTTGTGTTAAATTACTGTAGAATCTTCTCTCATTTCCCCAGAGGTGATAAATATCCTCCACTACTGAGGCTTCAAAAAGATGAATTAATGGGTGAAGTGGGGGGTTGAATAAACTTTTTTTTTTAATGTGTGACAATTACTCCTCAGTTGACCCAACCTTGTTGTCAGAAAAATAAAATACTCTGTTTCAACTTTCTTGTGTATATTTTAATATCAATTAAACTCTCTGCTATATCTGGTGTGTTAGAAGGCACATACTTGAAAACTTTAAAAAATAAGGTAAAAAAGTCTTGATTTATAGTTTTATCACTATAATTATATATTTTATAGTTTTGAAAACAATGTGCAATTTGTTCTTTAAAACCTGTTAATTCCTGTTGTCGCCCCTCCCTGGTAAATAATTTCCCTTGTAAATCTGTGTAGCATAACTGTTTGGTACATAGTTCTCTCCACTCCTGTTCGCTATTCTCTCCATGCGTCAGACCATCTAAAAATCCTCCTGAGACACTCTCTTGAACATCTTTGGTATGGACATAATTGTTATATCCATAGTAAAATTACATTTAAGAGTGGGAATTGTTTAACCTCCAAACTGGTTTGTTTAGCAATATGTGAATCATGTGCAGCATATTATGCAGGAAAGACTGAATGGGCTGTGAAAAACAGGATATATGAGCACATTTATGAGATCAAGAACAAAAAAGAAACAAATGCTTTATACAGACATTCCCTAGTGATGTGAAAATTTTAGCAAATTTAGATTTGGTATTTTGGAGATTATTAACATAGATCCCAGAGGAGGGGACTGGAAAAATATTTTACACAAAAATGAGTTACAATGGCAACTGAGGTTAGCTACAAACTTGCCCCAGGTATGAATTAATTCATGCCCATAGCCCCAATTTTAAAGGAGAAAGCCGACAGGTTTTAAAAAGATTTATTATATTACTTTGATATGGTTACTATAAGAAAAAGATATACATTTTGTCATTTGCAAAATAATACTGTTTCAAAAGTAGAAAAGTTTTAATGTAAAAGTTTAGAGATTAATATATTTTATTTTTTTTAGTTTTTCTTTAAAAGGTCAGCCTGTGAAGAGTTACTTGTTTGTTTTTAAAATGGTACGCCATTGGCTAAACTTCCAACAATTGTAGTTGTTTGTGAGGTATTTAGCAGATGTGTTCATTGAATTTAGCACATTCTGATGAAGTCCCCACTGTAGAGGGATGAAAGTGGATTTTGCTGCTGTGTACTCTGTTTTTTTTATTTATTTTAATTTTTACCAGTCCACTGTAAACGTGCTGCACCTGCTTGTTTTGTTTGGTCATCCTTCTTTCAACTGCAAAAAAAAAATAAAAAATCCAAGCAGCCTTTGCCCCCTTCAACAGGCTGCTAAATTGCCTTTGCCACAAGTGCATGACTGTGCTATGGCCATTTCTGCTTCCTCAGACCATTCATCTTTTTCCTTGACTCCCTCTCGTTTAATCCTTACAGCCACCATTGACTGGGAGTTAGACATGTCCTCTGTGGCTATTGGAATGCTCTTGTCAGGCAAGGGAGAACCACTGTTGTTGGTCTTGCAATAAGCAGTAAGAAATACCTGTGTGCCAAGTCAAACTGGGAAGTCTCTTCCTAGGGAGGCTTTACTTGTGAAAAGTAGGTCTGTTTCTTTGGAAATTGCTGTAAAAAAAGAAGCAAAAAGTCAGATATTTATCCTTGCCTGTCTCTATTACTATATACAGGCGTGATTTATTGGGCTTAACTCATGGCTTAGTTCAGGCTGTTAACCTCACTAGTTAAGGTGTTTCTGGTATGAAACAAAGGGATTCTTCACTTTTTGAGGATGTTCAAGACTGAACTGAAAAAAGATGATGAGAGGAGAGCTTCTGATATAGTGTTGTCTAATTTCATCCAATTCAGCATTTGGGTTTTTGGATCCAGTTTGATCCGACCTCGTCACCTTCTACCAGAGCTTTGGATCTGATAGCCTGTCTCCTCCCCTACCCACAATTCCCTCAATCTGTCTGAATTACCTCAGATCTCGTTTGCCACCTGTTCATCCAGACATGCTTTTGAGAGCTCTTCTTGCCGTCACCATAAGTGAAAGCCAGTTTTTTCAATCTCTTGACACTTCCCTTTAGCGTTTTGTATTTAGGATAGTGTAGTTTATATTTTAGGGTTAGGTTAATGTTTAGGTAGTGTTTTCAGACATAAGTCTGTTTCCAGTTGCTTTTTGCTTATAATATTTCTAGTAGTAATACTGGTAGTTTTTGCCTTTTAACGGTTTAGTGAATGGGCTTTCCCATTATTATTAGTATGTTTACTATTGTTTTTCTAAATATTTTTATACATGTACATGCATACACACTTGCATATGTATGTGTATATATGTATATATATATATATATATATATATATATATGTGTGTGTGTGTGTGTGTGTATAGATATATATATATATATATGTATATATATATATATATATATATATATATATATATATATATATATATATATATATATATACATGTGTGTGTGTGTGTGTGTGTGTGGGTCCACTATGTAATCTCGAAATACTGAAATCCCGAATTTCAGTATTTCGAAATTACATAGATGAAAGTTCCGAAACTGGCAGAAGCGTGAAATTCAAAATTCCGAAGGACAGAGATGTTGAATTTTTGCTTCCACTGGTGCGGTGTGTGCATGGATGGGTGGACGTTTAGGTAAGTATATATGTGTAAGTATGTTGGTTAGGAGCTTTAGTATGTGTAAGTGTGTTGGTTAGGGGCTTTAGTATGTGTAAGTGTGTGTTGTGACTGTGATGTGTGTGTGTGAGGGACTGTGAAATGTGTGCGTGTGTGAGTTTCGTTTGTGTGTCTGTGCGATCTCTGAGTTAGAATATATTAGTGGGGGTCTGTGGGGGGGTGCAGCCCTCCACATGGGGGGTGCAAGGGGGCTTGCTCCCCCTGCTTATCTGTAGTGCAGAATAATTTATTTGATTATGGGGGAGTTGTGTGTGTGTGTTTATGTGTGTGCTGTATGTGTAGTGTACCTTCAGGATTTTGAATTTCACGGTTATGCGATTTCGGAATTGTGTGTTGTGGGTGGGTTTTCGGCTATGTAATTTCGAAATACTGAAATTCGTGATTTCAGTATTTCGAGATTACATAGTCGACCCATAGATTGGAGCCAATCTCTACTGGAGATGGGAAGCTCCCCAAGTCAGCTGACAGAGGAAGTCTATCCTCAGCTCCAATGGAAGAGTTCGCTTTTGAGGCTGCGGAAAAGAGCCTTGGCTGGTCCAAGAAAGCAGGTATGTGCACAGAGTTTGGATCTGTCCCAACACCAAGTGAATCCTGTGCGTCATTCCTTCCATTTGAGTTGGCAGGGGCAGTCAGAACCCACAGGCTTCAAGACAAGCTCTGCATTCAGCCTCCTTGTTTTATTATGATGTGTCTCCATCAGAGCTTTAGAAACATGTTCCATGTAAACAGACGTGCAAATGGAAGCACATTGACTCCTCGCCTGAATCTGTCACTGAGGACACAGATTTGGATGAAGAAGGAGGATCCCTCAGGTCCCCACTACAAAAAATCATATTTGGGGACATCCTAGAATTGATGAAGCAGATGGGGGAGAGCCCAATGAAATCTCTTCTTTGGATGAGTGCATGTTCCTTGAAGCCTTTGGGTTTGGCTCATCTGCATCCTGGGTGGTCCCCACTCCTGATGCTTTGATAGGCTTTATAGCACAGAGAGCTTGGAAGGATCCTGATGTTGCAGAGCCAGTCCCCAAGAAGCCAGATAGAATCCTCATAGCTCCAAAAGACATGAAACACTGATCTAAGAGTCCTCCAGTAGATGTCATGGTGTTAGCAGTAGCAAAGAATGAAGTGTTTGAGGAAAGTTCTTCTTTCCATCCTGTTAACAGAATCCAGGGCACCGAACAGATTGGGGAAGCAGACTTGCACTTCAGCAACCTTTGCACTTTGGATGCTGAATTATCTGATTATTTAACTTCTTTCCAGAGGTACTTGATCAAGGAGACTTCCAAGTTTCTTACGGTTACCGTACCATCAGATGTCCAAAAACGGTGGATGCCCAAATGACTACTCTTCAGTCTACTTTCAGTATTGCCATGCAACTGCTTTCAGATACAGTTGGTGACCCATCAAGAGCAGCTGGTATAGGCATCACCATGTATTGCCATGGCTGGATGCTACTTTGCAATTTCGTGGAAAGCTTCAAGGTGTCTTTTATTGATGTCCCTTTTGATGGTTCTGTGCTCTTTGGACCCAAGATAAAAAGAGATGCTTACTAGTAACAAACAAGATAGTAAGACCCTGTGTGCTGTAGGAATTCGTTTCCCCACTCCACAAGGATCCTATTCCAGGAATCAAAGGAGAGGTAAGAATATTTGATTCAGAAAATCACAGGGTTTCACCCTGACACTCCTGGAAAAAGACCTCTCAGCGGCAGAAGAGGAATTAGTTCGAATGGACATCACCCAAGAGGCAGAAGTGGACCACATAATGAGGGATGTGAAGTTGTTCAATCTCACCGTTTGTTCTTACACTTGGGTTTGGAGCCGATCCATCGGCTCCGAGTCAGACGCTTTCCAAGCTCTAGGTCTCTTAAAATCTCGAGACACAGTCCCTCTCCCATGATGCTCTGCTGCCAAACCCCAGATCTAGTTTGCCGCTGCAACGGATCACACGATCTTCTGAGGAAGCTTGGGCCAGTATTCTTTTTATTATATATTTGCATATTTAGACTTTTAATATCTATCAGGGATCTGATATTTAGTGAGGCTTCACATTTTTCTTCCTTTTTGGTGGTTTAGAGTAAGTAATCTAAGCTGGTATTTTGTTTTTTAGTTCGGAGCGGTTTGCTCCTAGGCCTTTAGCCTTTTTGATTTACTCTACTTGACAGGGCTCTGTCAAATTTAATACCCTATCCCCTTATATTCTGTATTGAGCATTCATTTTTTTTTTGTTGTATCCCTTTCTATAGTTATTGCAGTTCAGGGATCTGAACTTCTAAGCTGTTTTTGTGGTGTTATTGGACAATTTTTCATAATGTCACAGAAGCAAAAATCTGGGTTTAAAAAGTGTGATTGTGGACAAAAGATGTCCATCACGGATAATCATAGTTCTTGTGTTTATTGTTTGGGTCCGCTACATTTACAGGAGGATTGCTCTATCTGCCGTTCCTTCAGTGGCAGGGTGTTATTAGAGAGGAGAAGGAAATTGGTAGATAGAGGACTGTTGAAATTTGACTTCCAGGATATATTGGATAAGACTGACCAGACCTCCAAGTCCTCAAAGGGGTCAAAGTCATCTAAGGTGTCTTCGGAGCACAAGTCTTCGGCTCCGAGCACCTCTGGCAAGACTCTGTTGCCGGCTCCACAGCCTTCGGAGCTGTGCACCGAGATCTTACCTCAGAGCCAAGTCATTGTGTTGGAACCGGTGTCGGAGGTTTTGAAGTCTCTGATCCTTAAGTCAGTGGCTTCTTCGACCCATTCTTCTGGTGCCCTTTCTGACATCAGTGTGGACCGAGTGGTACAGAGACTTTTGGTGAACCTGGCCCTGGTCAAATTTCTTACAGCTTCGACCCAGTTGGCTTCGAAGCCTACGACCCCTCCTTCCACGAGTTCCTCTCGTTCTCCGAGGCCAGTTGAGCCTTCGGAGCCAGAAAGAGAGGATCCAATAGTGGTGGAACCCTCGGAGCTGTGGCCTGTTCCCGTGCTCAAGGCTCCTTCTACCTTGACTTCTTCGGTTCCGATCGAAGAGTCTCGGAGCCGACACTCTCTCGCTGGTTCCGAGTGGGGAGTCGAACCGATGCTTCGGTTCTGACTCTCCCTCTCTGGGCTTCGGCGCAGATGAGCTTGGTTCTGTCCTCTGGTTTGAAGCCCATGGTCTTGGCCCCTGGGAGACTGCTGTCTTCTTCGGAACCGGCGGACTCCTCGGATCGGGAAACCGGTGCCTTGATGCCATGAGGAAGGCCATGTCTGCTAAGACCCTCAATTCTTCAGTTCCTTCCTCTTCCTCCCCTAAAGAGCCATGCTCTATCTCTACACCACAGGTTCCCGCTAAGCGTCGAGACCCAGAGCCTCAGGTAACCCCATTGCATGACCCTTGCTTCACTGAGACTTCACCAGACGTCCCCATTGATGAAGTCCCCTGGAAAAGACTGTGTAAGAGGAGGCATTTAGATTCCCCCCAGGAATCCTTAACATCAGACACCGATGTGGAGGAATCAGAAGGGTCCCCACGGTCCTCCTCTGAGGATATCTCTTTTGCAGACATCTTTGAAATACTAAGGCAGAGGAGTGACTGGCAGTCCCTTACCCCTACAGAGGACGAGTCGTTGCTCCTGAAGGCTTTTGGGTCTCAGCCCTCCAACTCCTGGGTTACTCCATCTTTCGATGAATTAATGGACTTGATCACTTGAAAGGCGTGGGAGTCTCCTGATTCTATGGAACTGGTCCCTTGGAGGCCCAACAAATTTATTACCTGCCCTCAGGATAAGTCCTTTCTCACAAAAGGGGTTCCTGTTGATGCCACGGTGGTGGCGGCGGCCACCAAGAATGAGATGTCAGACACCTCTTCCTCTGTCCATCCTCCTAATAGAGATTCCAGGATGATGGACAGATATGGGAAACGCATCTTTAGTTCTGCGACATTTGCAATGAGATCGCTTAACTATTTAACCCATTTTACCTGTCTTCAATGAGATCTCCTAAAAGAGCTTTGAGATACTCTACAGGGCAACACAGGTGAGGCTGTCTCCCAGAAAGTGACGGCACAGCTTAACACCCTTAATTCCATTGTAAACTCGTCCATGAGGCTCATTTCTTATGCAGCCGAGGGATCGAGCTGGGCAGCGGGTTCAGTGATAGCCCTGCAGAGACAATCCTGGATGCGCTTATGCTCCTGTGCAGAAGCCTTCAAGTCTTCATTTGTGAATACCCTATTTGATGGCTCTTCCTTGTTTGGGCTCAAAGTCAAGGAGACACTCACTAGATGTGAGCAGGAAGGAAAGACTCTATCTGCCGTAGGAGTCCGTTTTTCCACCCCCACTAGACCATACCCCAAAGGGCAGAGAGGTGGAAAAATGTGGTTCCGAAAGTCCCAAGGAGCTTTCCAGAGCACACGTAGTGAAAGGAGCAGAGGAGGGGGGTATAATGGTAGATGCCGCCCAGGTGGCAGAGGGGGTCCGCAGAACCAGGGTGACGGGGAGCAATTCCCTGGCAAACCTTATCAGCACTCCTGAGAGGAGGCCCGACCTTCCTACTCTGGAGGCAGTCGGGGGTCGCTTAGCTTTATACCCAGATGCCTTGCTAGGAATTACATCAGATTCCTGGGTGAAAAGCATAATCACCAGAGGCTACATCATTCCCTTTTCAGAATTCCCTTCCATTCAGACAAGAATCCCAGACGTTCTACCCAGTCTGCGGAGTCTAGCAGCTGTAGAAATTTAGAGGCTGCTGGAAAAAAAGAGTCATCCAGCCAGTCCCAGTGGACCAAATAGGATCCGGAACTTACTCCAGGTTTTTTTTTAGTTCCAAGGAAAATAGGGGACTGGAGGCCCATCTTTAACCTCAGCAATCTTAACTCCTTTATCAAAAAGGAAAAGTTCCGGATGGTCACGCTTCAGTCGATAATCCTGTTTCTTGAAACAGGCGATTGGATGTGCTCGATAGATCTCAAGGATGCATACAACCACATAAAAATGGCCAGGCCATCCAGAGATCACTTGCGTTTCCGGCTGGGGGCCAATCACTACCAATTCCAAGCTCTGCCCTTTGGTCTCACCACAGCCCCCAGTGTGTTCACCAAATGCATGGCAGTTGTCACGGCTCACCTGAGACGTTTAGGATTCCTGGTGTTTCCATATCTCAATGACTGGCTCCTCACCACCACCACCAGGCATCAACTGATTCATGCCAGGGATTACACTATCAGCCTGTGCTCCCATTTGGGCATAACCTTAAATTTCAAAAAATCTGCTTTATTGCCGTTGCAGCATATTTCCTTTATAGGAACAGATCTAGACACCACCACCGCCCTGGTCAGATTGCCTCAAGAATGAGTAATCTCTTTATGAAACCAAGTATCCCTTTTGTTGATGGAAAAGAAAGTCCCTGCAAGTTCTGAAGCTGTTAGGCACCATGGCAGCGACTCTCATAGCGGTTCCTCTGGGACGCATGCACATGAGGATACTCCAATGGTTACTCTTCACACAGTGGTCTTAACAACTTCCACTGTCACACGAGATTCTGCAGACAAATACTTGCAAAAATGACCTCCTTTGGTGGTTGAACAGCCACCAAGTTACTGTAGGTCGTCCATTTGTACTCCCCCCTCCCACAGCCACAGTGACCACGGATCCCTCACTGAGAGGGTTGGGGGGCTGTGTCAGGGAAGAACTGTCCAAGGTACTTGGTCAGAGATGGAATCCAGTTTGCACATCAGTGTCTTGGAGTTGAGAGCGGTGTTCCTAGGTTGCAGCACTTCCATGACTCTCTGCCACAAGAGACGATTGCAATACAGACAGACAACATGTCGGTAGTCTAGTACATCAACAAGCAAGGGGGAACCAGATCTTACCCCTTATGCCAAGAGGCCCTAAGAATTTAACAGTGGGCTGTATCTGCTGGGTGCTTCCTGATAGCAACGCACATCCCGGGGTCATCCAACGTGATAGCGGACAAATTGAGCAGAGCCATTCTATTGCCTCATGAGTGGTCCCTCAAAGAAAGAGTGGCGTATAGGATATTCTGCAAATGGGGCCAGCCTTGCTGCGACCTTTTTGCATCCCTGATGAATGCCAAATGCAGATGCTATTTTGCCCTATACCCTCCACCGGGGGACATCCCAAGGGACGCACTTGTACACGATTGGCCCTCGGGTCTCCTATATGCCTTTCCTCCATCCCCGCTGATCCCCAAATTTTTACAGAAAGCCAAAAGCCTGGGAAGGACTGTTATTCTGATAGCCCCATTTTGGCCTCGGCAGATATGGTTTCCCTTCCTTTAACAATACCAAGTGGAAGAACCTTGGGTTCTGGACCCAGTGCCAGACCTTCTGACTCATTCATCGGGAGTTCTTCACCCCTCTCTTGTATCCCTCAAACTGACAGCTTGGCTGCTTCACTTCCCACCCTAGCCAGGTCCTGCGGTTCAGCATATTCTGATTTCCTCGCATAAAGTCTCCACCAGGAAACTGTATTACAGTAAATGGAAACAATTTGATCATTGGGCTTCTCAACATGGTATTGATCCCTTTATTGCCCCTATTCATAGCATTCTGGATTTTTTTACTTCACATTTCCACGTTGGTGAGGCAGCCACTACTATAAGGGTTCAATTGGCTGCCATATCTAACTTCCATGTGAGATGCGGAGGTTCTAACATTATGTCCCACAGATTATGTAAAGCCTTTTTGAAAGGGACTCATCACCTTCGACTCCCTATCAGACATCCGATTACTCCCTGGAATCTAAATTTGGTGCTGCCTCGACTCATGCTTCCCCCTTTTGAGCCCGCATCTTCTTGTCCGTTGAAGTTCCTTTCTTGGAAGACAATTTTCTTAGTGGCCATTACTTCAGTGCGTAGAGTTTCTGAACTTCAAGCACTCTCTGTTAGGCCCCCATATTTGGTCTTTTACCCCGACAGGGTGTCCTCTAAGAACAAATCCATCCTTTCTCCCGAAGGTCTGTTCCGAAGCGAACTTGAACCAGTCCATTGAACTTCCCAATTTTTTTAGGCATCATGCCAGTAAATTGGAGTAAATGTTGCATAAGCTTAATGTTCACAGACAATTGAGATTTTATTTGGACAGAACAAAAGGATTCAGAAAATCAGATCAACTATTTGTTTCCCATGCAGACAATAAGAAGGGCCTTTCGGTATCCAAAGTAACGTTGTCTAAATGGCTTTCTGATTGTATAAAGTTTGTGTATTCTTCATCCCATCAACCTTTAGAAAGTGAAGTGAAAGCTCATTCTACCAGGGCTGTTTCTACGTCCTTAGCTCACGCAGCTCATTTACCTTTGGACACCATTTGTGCAGCTGCTACTTGGTCCAAACCTCATACATTTATTATTTATTACAAAGTGGACAGGGCCTCCAGGGACAGGGCTTTCTTTGGTTCCACCGTTCTCAGGATGTACTCCTGTGAGCCGCCCAGGATTAGGATGCTTGGGACGCTACCCACATGTAAGAACAAACAGCGAGATTGAACAACCTCACATAAAGAAGTTATGTTCTTACCATAATGTTCCATGTGAGTTGTTTATCTCGCCTTTGTTCTTACACCCCCTCCCACCTTCCCCCTCCATGTTCTGAAAGAACAGCTATGGCTGGTGGTCTGTTTGATCTTACTAGTATCCTCTTGTCAGCCAGGTTATCTTTTAACTAATTGTAAATAGTTACTTTGTGATATTGGGTTGCTTAGTTGTGTTTCCTGCTGGTTTCAGCAAACTAGATCTGGGGTCTGGCAGCAGAGCATCATGGGATAGGGACTGTGTCTCGAGCTTCTAAGAGATCTAGAGCTTGGAAAGCGGCCGACTCAGAGCCGATGGATCGGCTCTGAACCCACATGTAAGAACAAAGGTGAGATGAACAACTCACATGGAACATTATGGTAAGAACATAACTTATTTTTTTCCATAGTCCTTTCACTGAGAAACCCTACCAACATCCCAAAAGGGTTACTCAGCTGCTTCAGTCTGGAGGCAGTCAGGGGATGCTTAATCTTTCTCCCTCAAGCCTGGCAGACAATAACTTCAGATTCATGATTGTTAAAGATATTCACCAGAGACTATACCACACCCTTTTGTATCCCTCAAAGAAAAGACTAAAGTTTCCAGATACTTTAATCATTCAGTTGGAATCAGGAGCAGCAGTGCCAAAGTTGCTTGAGAAAAGAGTCATCCAACTGGTCCCCCAAGACCAGTTAGAATCCAGAACCTGTTCTAGGTTTCTTTTAGTCACAAAGAAAACAGAAGGCCTCAGGCCAGTACTGGACCATAGCCACCTCAATTTGTCCAACAGATGAAATTCTGGATGGCCAAAGTACAGTCTATACTGCCTCTCTAGAGGAAGGATGATTGGATTTGCTCTGTAGATCTCTCGGATGCCTACTACCATGTCAAGATTTGAAGGTGATCCAGGAGGTTCCTCGATTTCCAGCTTGGAGCCAGTCATTACCAATTGAGAGCACTGCCATTTCATCTCACCACATTCCCCCGAGTGTTCATCAAGATTATGGTAGTGGTGGCAGTTTCCTTACAACTGCAGGGGATCCAAATTTTCCCATATCTAGACAATTGGCTCCTAACTGCTACCTCTAGGGATCTACTATAACAGCACCAAGTTTTTCTACTCAGTCTTGCAGACCAATCAAGAATAACAGAGAAGATTGCTCTCCAGACAACAGAATTTATTGGATGTCAGCTAGATATGGTTTGACAAATTGCCCGACTGCCAACAGCAAGAGTCTGGTCATTTAGACTGGAACTTTTCAAGTAGTGCAGCATCCCTCTCTACAGGCAAGATTTGATTCTTTGTTAGGTCTGATGGCTTCTGCCAGTGTTAGTGTCATTAGAAAGATACCACATGAGAGTGCTGCAGTGGACACTGTCCATCCAGTGGTCACAGAATGTGTGCCCTGTACACACCAGAATCCATCTCACTGAAGTATGCAGAAACCATATAAGAAGGTGGATAACTTTTTTGTCAGTGGTAGAAAGAAGACCTTGCTGCCCACTTGTTCCTCCAGGCCACAGTAACCATGAACGCTTCACTTCTATGGTGGTGGTGCATTTTGAAGGGAAAACAGTTCAAGGGACTTGGTCACTACAAAGAACAAACTTCACATCAGTGTCTTTGAGATGAGTGCAGTCCTCCTAGCATTGCAGGCATTTCAGTACTCCTTACCCAAGGGTGTGATTTCCAACCAGATGGACAATATGAAAGTCTGGCAGTGTGTGAGGTCTTCCCATTGTTTTCTAGCAGCAATGCACATTCCTTGGACATCGAATATACTTACACACTTAGCAGATGTATTCAATTACTTTACAAGTGGCTGTCAAACAGATGGTGGCAACAGAGGTCTTTAGCCACTGAGGCCATCCTTGCTGCATCCCCTTTGTTTCCTACTTAAACAACAAATGAAGCAATTACTCTGCCCTCATCCCTCCACAGGACAGTCACCAAGAGATGATTTAGTCTACATTTGGCCCCAGGTCTTCTCTATGCCTTTCCACAGATAACTGTCCTGACAATATTCATACATAAAGCCACAAGTTTCAAAACCAGGGGGATCCTCATTGCCCTGTTTTGGCCCCAGCAAATATGGTTCCCCTTCCTTTGGCCTCAAATACTGCACCCACCTTGGGTGCTGGATCCCATCCCAGATTCACTGAGTCATCCATCTGGAATGTCTCTTTCAGATCTTCAGACCCTAAAATGAATCACTTTTTTTTCCAGTTTTAATGATAGCCAGAGCCACCAGGCCGTCTTCTCCATTAGTCCATATAATATCTTCCCTCAGAAAGAGTTGGCAAAAAAGACTTAACAAGAGCAAATGGAAGATATTTTCTGTTTGGGTGTCCTCAAAAGAACTAGATCCTTTTTCAACCCGTCTTCTGTTGATACTGGAATTTTTTTTTGGAGCTTTTTTGGCAGGGTTTGAGTTATTCTACTGTAAAAGCCCTGATGGCTGCCATTTCAAAATTTCACATAGGACATAATGACTCATCTATTGCTTCTCTTAGGATCTCTAAAACCTTCCTGAAATTAACTCCTTTTATTGAGACCTCCCATTCTCCGGTTCGATTCTCGGCTGGAGCGCCTGTGTGGAGTTTGCATGTCCTCCCCGCAGTTGAGTGACGTTTAAAGACATGCAGGTAGGTGCGTGCATGAATGGGTGTGCCTTTGTTGAAGGTTGGGTGTCGGGCTGGCACCTAGGCACCGTAAAAATCTGCTGCCAATCATAAGCAGACCGGTGTTCCTCTGTGGCGACCCCTTACCGGGAAAAGCCGAAAGACATTACTATTGAGACCTCTCAATAGAGATTCAGCCCCTCCATGGGATATAACACTGTTGCTGAGGTCTTTGACTCTCAAACTTTTTAAGCCTGCAGCATCAGCTAACTTAGTTTCTTTCTTGGAAGGCCATCTTTCTGCTTGCCTTTAGGTCTGCTAGCTGAGTTTCGTAATTACAAGTGTTCTCATGTAAGCTGCCTTTTCTCATTTTCTGCAGAACATCATTGAGAACAAACCCTTCCTTTCTCCCAAAGGTGTCATCTGTAACAAATTTGGATCAATAAGTTGACTTACTTGTATTTTTTCCGAACTACTTGACCAAAGATGAACACATGCTTCATATGTTAAATGTCCACAGGCAGCTCAGATTTGACTTACTCCAGACCAAAGATATTAGAAAGACCAGCTATTTTGTCTCCTTTTCCAAAACAAAAATAGGACAACATGTATCCAAAGTCACACTCTCAGTGGCTGGCAGACTGCATTTCTTTTGTTTATAAAACTTGTGGATTGCCTTTGCATTCAAAACCTAAGGCTGTCTCCACTAGATCAGTGGCTACCTCTACAGCATTTGCAAAAAGAGTTCCTATTAGCGACTTCTGTACAGCAGCAACTTGGTCATTAGTTCAGACCTTTGTATTTCATTCTAAGTTGGATGTGCAGTCTAGAGCTTGTGCATCCTTTGGCTCTGCCGTTCTCAGGAACGTACTTCCTTGAGTCCACCCAGGTTCTTTTAGGCAGCTTGGGAATCGGTCTCAAACATTCGATCGAACAAAACTAGACAACATCAGATATGAAAGTTATGTACTTACCATAATGGTAGATCCATGTTGTCTCATTTTTGTTTGGTGTAGTATCCCTCCCTCCTTCCTTCCTTCCCCATTCCAAATTGCCATTTGTTTCTTCTGAGGCTCAGATAGACCTCAACTAGACCCTGTCTATTTGTACCACTTCACCTTCTTTAAGTATGGAATGCATTTAGATTATTATTCCAATAAAGTTGTCAATCTCGCCTTCATTCTTGCTGGATGGGTTCGGAGCCGATCCTCGGCTCCGACTCGGCACTTGCTTAGCTTGAGAACTCCTTTTACCAGCTCGAGGCAACCCTATATCCCATGATGCAAGGCGGGACTACCTCAGATTTCGTTTGCCGCTTTGCGAAAAGGTCTCTTTTTTGCCAGCTCAGGTAAGTTTGAATTTTCAAACAGTTTAGTCAGGGTTTTGTCTCTCCCTTGTTCCATTTTATAGTGTGTAGTGTTTCTACAGCCCACCCTATTTCCCCATATAGTTAAAAACTTCTAGTTACTGTAAAAAGTTAAATTTTTCAGTTAGGCCTAGGCCTCTTTTCTTAATCCCTATCTGTGTGTCTGTGTTTGTTGGGATTAATTGTGTGACTGTTTGGGGTGTGTGAGTGTTATTTTTACTTGGACTATGTCTAAGGAAGGAAAGGTCTCAGGCTTCAAGAAGTGTGACTCGTGCTGTCAGAAAATGTCTCTGACAGACGGTCACACTTCTTGTGTTTACTGCCTGAGGCCTTTACACCTGCAGGACTCCTGTGCCATATGTCACTCTTTTAGCCAGAGAGTCCTGCAGGAGAGGAGGAATAAGTTGATCCTCCGTGGCTTACTAAAGCCAGAAGGTTCACCCACTAAAACTGGGTCTAGTAAACCTTCCAAGCCACCTAAGGTTCAGGCTACAGCTTCTAAGCCTTCCCCGGTGGCTCCGACTCCTTCGGAGTCGAGATCGGCTCCGGCCGGAGCCGATCTTTCTTCTTCTGAGGTGGTAGTGTCGGTTCCGATCGGTTCCGACACTCAATCTACTGTTGCCTTGTCGGCTCCGGCTGGAGCCGACATATTATCCAGTATCGGAGCCGAGAAGCCTTCGGCTCCATCTGGAACCCAGAGGACGTCGGCTCTGATGGCTTCGTCCAAGAAGAGATCTCGGTCCCCTTCTTTGGAGTCTATCCACTCGGCTCCGGGGTCTCCTCTTTTGTCGGAGCGGAGTCATCGGAGCCGATCTTCGAGATCTTCCAGGCTGTCTGACCATGATTTAGAGAGGGTGGTAAGCAGGCTGTTGAAGTCACAGGCACTAGCCCAAATGCTCCATAGCCCGTCTCAGCAGACTTCGGCTATTGCTCTCCCCCTTGAACTTCCTCCTCCGACTCCCCTCCAGAGTTTGGAGCCGGAGCTTCTCGGGACAGCGACCGTGTCGGCGCCGGAGCCGATACATCCCCTTTCGGCTCCGTCGTCTTCGGCTCCGATCTCTTCCATGAGACCTTCCTTGGAGGGATCCGGTCGTCGAGTTTCCCTTGTCAGCTCCGAGGGGGCTAGTGGCATCGGACCCTTGTCTGACCCCGCTCTCCATCTCGGGGCTTCGGCTTTGGTAAGCTCGGCACCGACATCGGCCTCGGAGCCTTCTCTCTGTGGAGCCGGGAATTCCTATTTCCTCAGAACGGGAATATTCCGGCCTCCCTGGGAGGGGAGCCTTTGAGGTGATGAGGAGTGTCCTGGCACCTGAGCCAGGTCAACGGTCCATCCCTTTAGCTCCTCCCTCTTCGGTGCCTGTGGATGCCTCTTGCCAACCTCTTGCTCTCAGGCCCAGGGATCCATCGCCCCAGGTTTCACCATTCTGAATAACTTCCTCTTCCGAGGTTTCTCCTGATCCTGCAGGGGAACCCCCTCGGAAGAGGACATGTAAGAGGAAACAGACTCCCCTGAGTCTACAACATCTGATACCGACTTAGATGAGTCAGAGGGTTCCCCACGGTCCCCCTCTGAGGATGTCTCCTTTTCAGACATCCTTGAGCTCCTCAAACAGAGGGGGAATTGGCCCTCCATTGACCCCTCCGAGGATGAGTCGGTATACCTGGAGGCTTTTGGATCCCGACCCTCCACCTCCTGGGTGTCTCCGCCTTTCGACCCACTTATGCAGGTAGTGGCTCGGAAGGCATGGGCAGCTTCAGATTCTGTGGAACCGGTCCCCAGGAGACCATCCAAATTTATTACGGCCCCTTCAGACAAGCAGTTTCTTTCTAAGGGCGTCTCTGTGGATGCTATGGTGGTGGCGGCGGCCACCAAGAAGGAACTTGCGAATCCTTCAGTACCTGTCCATCCTCCTAACAAAGATTCTAGGACCATGGACAGGTATGGAAAGCGGATGTTTTCTTCAGCGACCTTTGCTATGCGTTCGCTGAACTACCTTTGTCACTTCACCAGGCTTCAAAGAGATATTCTCAAGGAACTAGGTGAAGTGGTCCAGGATCCTTCTGCTGCTGGGGCTCAAGACAAGATTGCCTCACAGCTAGCAATCCTAAATTCTTTAACCAACTCCTCCATGCGGCTCATATCCTATGCAGCCGATGGAGCGAGCAGAGCCGCAGGCACAGGAGTGGCTCTTGGACGTCAAGCCTGGATGCGGCTTTGTAATTTTGCGGACCCCTTTAAGGCGTCCTTCACCAATACCCCCTTTGACGGTTCGGCTTTGTTCGGACCTCAGGTGAAGGAAACCTTGACCAGGTGTGAGCAGGACGGCAAAACTCTTTCTGCCGTTGGAGTCCATTTTTCCACCCCTTCTAGACCCTATCCCAAGGGTCAGAAGGGAGGGAAGATGTGGTTCTGTAAAGCCCAAGGAGCAGCGCCGGACACACGTGGTCAGTTTACCCCCAGAGGCAGAGGGGGTAACAATAATAAATGCCGCCCTAGGGGCAGAGGGGGTCCTCAGAACCAGGGCAACAGGGAGTCTCTTCCTGAGAAGCCCTTTCAGCATCCCTGAGGTGTTGCCCGACTGTCCACCCTTGGAGGCAGTCGGGGGAAGGATTTCGCTGTACCCAGTAGCCTGGCATTCCCTTTCACAAGATATGTGGGTACAGTCGATCATATCCGAGGGTTACAAAATCCCCTTCGAAAGGTATCCCGTACCTCACCAATCCCTTCCAGACATCTCACCTGGTCAAAGGGATTTGGCAGAACAGGAGGTTTCAAAGCTCCTAGAAAAAGAGCCGTCCAGACTGTTCCGGCAGACCAAGTAGGATCCGGTCTACTGAGATTCTTTTGGTCCCCAAAAGGACGGGAGATTGGAGACCAATATTAGACCTGAGCAATCTAAACAGATTTGTCAAGAAGGCAAGATTCGGATGGTCACGCTTCAGTCCATTCTGCCCTTTCTGGGCAAGGACAACTGGATGTGCTCGATAGACCTTCAGGACGCGTACTATCACATAAAGATTCACAGGCGCTCCAGGAGGTTTCTCCGTTTTCGGCTAGGGACCAGTCATTATCAATTCAGAGCCCTGCCCTTTGGCCTCACTTCAGCCCCCAGAGTGTTTACCAAATGCATGGCAGTGGTCACAGCTCACCTGAGACATCAAGGATTCCAGGTGTTTCCTTATTTGGACGACTGGCTCCTCTCCGCCACCACCAGGCATCAGCTTCTTCAGACCAGAGACTACACTCTGCAGCTTTGCAAAAGTTTGGGAATTTCAGTGAATTTCAAAAAATCTTCTCTGCTGCCTTGCCAATCTATCACCTTTATAGGCGCAGAATTAAACACCGTCAAATTGTTAGCCAGACTAACAGATCAGAGAATTCTGGACATCCAAAAATACGTTCGGATTTTATTGCAGAGCAGCAAAGTCAAAGCCAGATTGATACTGAAAGTACTAGGTCTTATGGCTGCGGCCATTGTTCTTCTACCACTGGCTCGCTTCCACATGCATCTTCTGCAGTGGATGTTATTCACTCAGTGGTCATTCCACAGTCTTCCGATGAGACACGAAATCTTAGTCACACAATCGTGCAGGACTCATCTAAACTGGTGGATATCTTCCCCTCTTCTTCATCAGGGCCGACCATTTGTTCCCCCTCCTCCGGTTGCCACAGTCACTACGGATGCCTCTCTGATCGGGTGGGGGGGGCATTATCAGGGCAGGATGGTCCACGGGACGTGGCAACCCATAGAGTACCATCTGCACATAAATGTCCTGGAGATGAGAGCGGTGCTTTTAACGTTGCAAGCCCTCAACGACTTTCTTCCCGCGGGGACTATTGCAGTGCAAACGGACAACATGTCTGTGGTCTGGTACATCAACAAGCAGGGCGGGACCAGGTCCTATCTGTTGTGTCGAGAAGCTCTCAGACTTTGGCAGTGGGCAATCTCCTCTCATCGGTTTCTGATAGCAACGCACATCCCCGGCAGGTCCAACCTCTTGGCGGACAGGCTGAGCAGAGCCATTCTCATGCTTCACGAGTGGTCTCTCAATCAATCTATAGTAGACCAGATTTTTCTGAAGTGGGGCACACCTTGTTGCGATCTTTTTGCTACACCCCAAAACAACAAGTGCCCCAACTTCTTCACCCTCTTTCCCCTACCAGGCCAACCCCTGAGAGACTCTCTAACCCAGGATTGGCCCCGGGGACTTGTGTACGCTTTTCCTCCCTTTCCCTTGATTCCACAAGTCATTCAGAAAGCTACCGTTTTGAGGGCCAAGTTGATTCTCATTGCCCCTTACTGGCCTCGACAAATTTGGTTTCCGACTCTGCATCGTCACCTCCTGGTGCAGCCTTGGCATCTGGACCCAGTTCCGGATCTTTTGATTCTCTCAACCTCACTGCTTGGTTGCTCCACTTCCTTCCCTAGCCAGGCTTCCTATGATCTCTGATCCTGTCAGAGATATCTTAGTAGCTTCTTTGAAGTCGTCCACCAGAACGGTTTATGCTAGCAAGTGGCGACGTTTTTCCCTTTGGGCAAACTCCAGGCACATTGATCCCTTTACTGCACCTGTGCATTCTGTTTTAGATTTTCTAGCTGAAGTTTTTCAGTCAGGATCTTCTTCATCAACAGTCAAAGTTCAACTGGCGGCTATTTCCAAATATCATGTTGGCTTGCAAGATCATAACATTATGTCACATAGACTATGCAAAGCTTTTCTGAGAGGAGTTTTTCTCCTGAAGCCACCAATAAAACATCCTCCTCCACAATGGGATCTGAATTTAATGTTAACATCCTTGATTTTACCAACCTTCGAACCGTCTGCTTCATGTTCCTTGAAGTTATTGACCTGGAAAACTATATTCTTACTGGCTGTCACTTCAGCAAGAAGGGTTTCCGAGATTCAAGCTCTCTGCATCCGTTCCCCTTACTTGGTTTTTCACAAGGACAGGGTATCCTTGAGAACAAATCCATCCTTTCTCCCCAAAGTTGTTTCTCAAACTAATATTAATCAATCCATCGATCTACCAGTCTTTTTCCCAAATTATTCTGACAGAGCTGAACAAAAGCTTCATTTTTTGGATGTCCATCGTCAGCTCAGGTATTATTTGCATAGAACTAAACAATTCAGGAAATCAGACCAATTATTTGTCTCCTATGCAGAAAACAGGAAAGGTTCCCAGTATCAAAAGTGACCTTATCCAGATGGTTATCTTCCACCATTTCTTACGTGTATTCGCTCAGAGGCAAGCAACTACCCTCTAAACTGAAGGCACACTCAACCAGGAGTTTATCCACTTCTACAGCCTTTCAGGATAGGCTACCCATTGATACCATTTGTGCAGCAGCTACTTGGGCCACTCCTCATACCTTTGTCTCTCATTACAAATTAGATTTGGCCTCCAGGGACAGGGCCAGTTTTGGTTCCACAGTTCTCAAGAGTCTGTTCCATTGAGCCACCCGGGATACAGGTGCTAGGACGGTCCCATCCAGCAAGAATGAAGGCGAGATTGACAACTTAACATTTAGAAGTTATGTACCTACCATAACGTTCCATGTTAGTTGTCTTCTCTCGCCTTCTTTCTTGCGTCCCTCCCTCCTTCCCCCTGGCCTGGACAGATCTTGAAGAGTTTTCTCTTCTCAGGTTGTTCTCTCCTGACTCTTCAATAGAAGAGTCTATTGTTAAGAACTTGTTTTTTCCTAGTTCTACTAGGTTAGTCTTTTAGCGGGGTATTTTAGCTACCAAACGAGATCTGAGGTAGTCCCGCCTTGCATCATGGGATATAGGGTTGCCTCGAGCTGGTAAAAGGAGTTCTCAAGCTAAAGCAAGTGCCGAGTCGGAGCCGAGGATCGGCTCTGAACCCATCCAGCAAGAAAGAAGGCGAGAGAAGACAACTAACATGGAACGTTATGGTAGGTACATAACTTCTAATTTCTCAATATGTGATCTGTATAATTAGAATAGTTGGCAAGCTTGATCTGAGGTAATTTAGACAAAAGAAAGGAATTCTGGGTAGGGGAGGAGTCACAGTCTTGGATTCAAAGCTCTGGTAGAAGTAACCAAGGTCAGTTCTGATCGAATCTGACAAACTGAATGTTGAACCTAACAAAAATGAGACAACACTGATCTGTCATTATGGTAAGCATATAACTGCCATTTTTTTCTTCTCAGGTTTCTGATTCTGAAAAGTGTGTTTCTTCTGATAGCCTCTGGAAGGATTTTCTTTTTCTGAAGCCATATCCAGAACTAATCTGTCATTTCAATGATTGTGTACTGCCTTTAAAGAAATATTGTGATTTATTGGAACTGGAATTTCCTGAACCTACTCCAGCTCCTCCTGCTCTTCCAGCATTGGTGGATGCATTTATTACAGCCTGTACTTGCCTGATAACTGCTCTGTTGCTCCTAAGAAAACAGATTTTATAAAGTTCCGCAATCTCATAAGTTTTCTAACAACTGCAATGATTTTTTCTATAGACCCACCTTCTGCTAAACATCTGGTTAATACCAAATCCTCTAACCCAAACTCCTGCAGCACTTTATTTCATATTTTTTTAATTGTCAAGCTCGCATGTTAAAGTGTTTGCTTGTCTATTTTGAGAATATGAGGAACATTATAGCTTTTTTTCCCTCATCTGAGGAAAAAGTCATCTTTGTGTAATCTTATTGCTTCTGTGCTTCAAGTGACTAAACACTATTTGAAATTTGCTTATGGTTCAGCTGATGCGACTTCCATACCTGCTGGTATTGGAACTATTCTGAGGAGGTTTGATTGATTGCATACTCAAAATCTTCTAAGGATGTAAAAACTGACATTTTGAATTCTCCCTTACACAGGTAGTCTTTGCACCATCTGCTGTAGAGGTCCTTAAAATGTGTGATGATAGAGGGAACCTATATATATATAGGTTTACTATCAAAACGTTGACATTCAAAACAAATTAATTTTGTATGTCGACTCACAATGCCGAAATTCAGCATACTAAGTAGATCTAAATGTCGAATCTGCATGAACGACTTCAGCAGATTCGACATTTACATCGAACAACGAACCTACCTAGTCTAACTTACTCTAGCCCTACCTTCCAAATTAACTGCTTTGCAGGGGGGCAAGCTCCCCTGCACCCCCCACACCACCGCTAACTATATATTCCAACTCTGAGATCGCACTACAGTGAGGTAAGGGATGAATTTCCCAAACCGCACTATACTGCGATCTCTGTACATTTCTCCGACTTTATATTAGCGAATGCACAGTGCATTCACTAATATAAACATTTTGAACATTGTGATGTTCAAGCAGATGACCATTCAAAAATGTGAGGTTTGGATTGTCATCTTCAAACATCTCAACGTCGAAATTTTGATAGTAAACCATAGCTAAGGTTACTGCAGCAGTGGTCACGTGAAAATCTGCTGTTATGGTTAGTTTACGTATACATCTATACTTCATAAACACCAGCTTGTAAGCTAGAAAGATGTAGTAAATGCAACAAAACTATCATCACTGGAGTCACAAAATTAATAAGATATGTACCAAAAAAAAAAAACCAGGTACCACTTAGTTTTCAGGATTTTCCCTGCTCATAAAACCAAGTATAGATCAATCTAAATAAATTCCTTATGTGTATATTATTTAAATTTCGAGTTAACCACAGTAAACTCTCAGTTAACCGGCACCCATGGGGATTAGTAAGTAAGTGTAGTTTCTGGTTGTTTGAGAATTACTATTAAAGACAGACCTGACAATACTGTACTCTATACTATACTATACCATGAACACTGTATTGATGTGATTTTAATATTAAAATACAGTAATTAAAAGCCTGGCTGGAATGATAATATTTTAAATGTATATTTCTGCTAGAGGGTGGCACACGGAGCGGTTTTCAGTGGCACACTGAGTAGATTAATACTGAATAAATTGAATAGAGAGAGAGAGAGAGAGAGAGAGAGAATGCATGTATGAAAGCAGAAGCGACTGTGTGTGAGAGATCGGAGAGATGTATGAAAGCTGAAGAGAGTGTGTGTGAGAGATCAGAGAAAGAGTGAGTGAATGCATGTATGAAAGCTGAAGAGACTGTGTGTGTGTGAGAGATTGGGGAGAGAATGTGGAATCTGCTGCAAACTGACTGAATATGGAGCGAGTGCTGACATTTTAGCAATTTCAGTTGTTTGGTTTCCCTTGTTCTCAGGTTGGGGAGAGAGAATTTATTTTTGTATCTTCCTTTTTAAAACTCTAAAAGCGTAAGGTATAATCTGAAGTAGGAGATTCATTTGTCTGCAACCTGTGAGTTATGGATCCGATATCGGATCCGAACCAGCATGGTTTACCAGCTATGGATCCAAGCTCTCAGCTCCTCCCCTCACCCATAATGCCCTGCTCTACCCTCATGACCCCAGATCTCGTTTGCCGCGCATGGTGACCAGATTATGTTTTTCCAGCTCTCCAGCTAAGTGATTTTTCTAGTCTCAAAGTACTTTATTTTGAAAGTTTTTTGTGAAAGTTGTGTGAAAGTGTAGGTTTCCCTCTTATATTATTATACCTTTAGTGTTTAAAATTTAATTTTACTATCCCTCCCCTCGCTGGTAGCGTAGTGTGTGTTTGGGCCTGTTGAGTGGTTGTGTTACTTTACTTTAACTAGTTTTAGTAACCTTGTTTGTTTGCTTTTGGGATGTCTGAGCAGCCCAAAGCTGTATTTTCAAAGTGCTCCGAGTGTGGCCATAAGCTTTCCCCAGCTGATGGCCACACTCGGTGTGTTAGATGCCTGGGGGTTGAACACCTCACATCTGGATGTTCCATTTGTGCAGGGTTCAACCCCAGGGCATTGAAGGAGCGGAGGTCCAAGCTTGTCTTGGCAGGTCTTTTGCCGGACTCGGCTCCGGCCTCCGCTCCTTCGGGGTAACCGTTCCACGGTTGTCCCTCTCCGGCTCCCTCCTCCTCCTGGGACTCAACCTCCCTGTAGTGGTTCGGAGGAGAGGGAAGCTAGAAAGAAGGACCGGAGGGAGAAGCACCATAAGCGGCGGGCCGAGACCTCTGTTTCGGCCCCGCCAGCCAAGCGGGCTTCTCCCCCGGCCTCCTTGTCTGCTGGCTCTCCCCCTCCTCGGCTCCGGTCTCCAGCTTGTTTTTCACCGGGACCTGAGGAGGAGGAGACCCGATCTCCGTCGAGGCTATCGAGGAGGCACTCAAGGCCTACCTCGGTAGCCTCGTCGAGATCAACTTATAGCCTGTCGGACGCTGATCTGGACCGGATGATGAGAAGGTTCATCCAGGCCCAGATGCAGATGGGAGTGCTCTTGCCTCCCCCCTGGGGAGCTCGACCCCCTTTTTCAAGCCAATTGCTCCTTCTCCGACCCGCTACCCGGGTTCGGAGCAGTTGGAGCCGAGCAGCTTCGGAGCCGGGGGTGGGTCGGCGCCGATAGTACTTGGTACTTCGGATCCGACCCTGCCCTCGAGTGCATCGGATCCGACCTCTCGGAGCCTGGATCCGAGCTTCGGATCCGGGGGGATCAGTGCTCCTTCGGTGCCGTCTGTGTCGGAGCGCACTGTACCTTCGGATCCGAGCGCTTCGGCGCCGGCTCCGATCCACTCCTCGGATCCGAGGGGGAGCCGATTGTCGGATCCTTTGGTCGAGGTCAGCTCCCCTTTGGCTTTTGATGTAGTGGAGAGGGCCCTGTTGAGGGTCTCCGGACCCCCGGCACTTGTTTCGGCTCCGTCCCGCGCTCCCTCTGCACTGGGTCAGGCTTCCACCATCCGGCCCTTGGGACAGCCCGCTCCTGTGCCCCAAGCTGTTCCCCTGGAACAGGTTACTGTTTGCGAGGAGTCCTCTGACAGCCCCCCAGAGGATGTTCCTCGCAAGCATACGTGCAAAAGGAGGCACATTGACTCCCCGAGTCTCTCACGGAAGACACGGATTTGGAGGAAGGGAAGGCTCCCCACGGTCACCCCGAGGATGTCTCATTTGGAGACATCATGGAAATGCTCCGCATAAGGGGGGGGGTGGTCTGCCCCCAAGTCTTCCTCGGACGAGTCCGTGTTCTTGGAGGCATTTGAAGCGGGCCCGTCTACCTCTTGGGTGTCCCTCCTGCCGACCCCCTGGTGGACCTCATTACCACCAGGGCGTGGAAGGAACCGGACACCGTGGAGCCAATCCCAAAAAGGCCCGACCGGATCCTCAGTCCCCCGGCTGACCGTGCCCATTGGAGTAAGGGGCCTCCGGTAGATGCCATGTTGACGGCGGCGGCCACCAAGAGGGAACTTGCTCAGGAGAGTCCCTCAGTCCATCCCCCGAGCAAGGAGTCTCGGATGATGGACCGCTTGGGGAAGCGGATGTTTAGTTCAGCGACCTTCTCGGTAAGGGCGCTGAACTATCTGGCACTTGTGATTAGGATGCAGCGCAATCTTATTAAAGAATACGCTGCATCCCCCCCAGAGTCCATGTCGGAGGAGGACAAAGTGCTGCACTCCACCCGCATGGCCACTCTCAGGTCTGTTACCAATACCTCTATGCGGCTACTCTCCCATGCTACGGAAGGCGCCGCTAGAGCCGCAGGGGCAGGTCTAGTTACTAGACGTCAGGCCTGGCTCCGTCATTGCGATTTCTCAGAGCCCTTCAAAGCGTCATTTGCGAATGCCCCCTTCGATGGTTCTGCCCTCTTTGGCAAAACTGTTCGCGACACTTTGACCCAGAGCGAGAAGGACGGGAAGACGCTGTCTGCCGTCGGAATCCGCTTCTCTGCACCCCAGAGGCCCTATTCTAGGAACCAAAAGGGTCAGAAGAAGATGTGGTTCCGGAAGTCGCAGCAATCCCAGCCTGCTCCGGACAACCAGTCCTTCCGTGGCAGAGGAGGACAGGGAGGATGCCGCCCTAGAGGCAGTGGGGCTCCCAGGAACTTCGGGTCCAGAGAACCCTTCTCTGAACGGCCCGCACAGCAACCCTGAGGGGTTGCCCGGCTGCTCCACTCTGGAGGCAGTCGGGGGACGTTTTTCGGAGCACCTAGCGGCATGGGAGTCCATAACATCAGACCGCTGGGTTCTCCAGATCATATCCAGAGGATACCGTATCCCCTTTCGTCACTTGCCAAAATTGAAGTCCCTCCCCGACGTTCCACCCGGTCAAAGGGAGGCCGCTTTGGCAGAAATTGGCCATCTGCTAAAGAAAAGAGCCATCCAGCCCATCCCCCCAGACCAGACCGGATCAGGGTTCTACTCCAGGTTCTTTTTAGTGCCAAAAAAGACGGGGGATCTAAGACCAATTTTAGACCTTTCTCTCTTGAACCTGGCAGTTCCCAAGGAGAAGTTCCAAATGGTCACTCTGCAGTCTGTTCTCCCCCTTCTGGGAGAAAATCACTGGATGTGCTCCATAGACCTCAAGGATGCATACTACCATATACTAATGGACAGGCGCTCCAGGAGGTTTCTCCGCTTCCGGCTGGGAGCCAGTCACTACCAATTCCGGGTCCTTCCCTTTGGTCTCACCACAGCCCCCAGGGTGTTCACCAAAGTATTAGCAGTGGTAGCGGCGCACCTGAGGTTTCAGGGGGTACAGGTCTTTCCCTATCTGGACGACTGGCTCCTTACCGCCCCTACAAGGCATCTACTACTATTGGCGCGAGACTCCTTTCCCTTCTTGCTCCCCGTCTGGGCATCACTATAAACACAAAAAAATCCAACCTAGCACCCACGCAGTTCATAGATTTTATAGGTGCCATGTTAGACACAAGGAGTTTAAAAGCCTTCCTCACTGCGGACAGAGTTCAAAATCTGCAACTCCAGGTGCGGTCCATTCTCCACTCAAGCTCAGTTCCGGCGGAGTTGGTCCTGAGGGCTGTAGGGTCCATGGCGGCTGCTATAGCACTTCTTCCTCTCGCCAGGTTCAATATGCGCATCCTCCAGTGGACACTCCTAGTACAGTGGTCGTATCTTGCTCTTCCTATGCATCATCCCATTGCGATCAGCAAGGCTTGCAAGCGGTCCCTCTTGTGGTGGCTTCACTCTCCAGATCTCCACGGAGGCCGCCCATTTTGTGCTTCTCCCCCTCTCGCCACGGTGACCACGGATGCCTCCCGCCTCGGGTGGGGGGGGGGCATTTTGCAGGCCGGACCGTCCAAGGCACGTGGAACGATTCAGAGACCTTACTGCATATCAACGTTCTAGAGATGAGAGCAGTGCTCTTAGCGTTGCTAGCACTTCAGGCCTTTCTTCCCTTGGGAACAATTGCGATTCAATCAGACAACATGTCGGTTGTCTGGTATATCAACAAGCAAGGAGGAACCAGGTCTTACCCTCTTTGTCGAGAAGCCATGAGAGTTTGGGAATGGGCAATCTCCACCAACCGCTTTCTCATAGCAACGCACATTCCGGGTCGGTCCAACATCCTGGCAGACAAGCTCATTCGCACCATTCTCACCCCTTACGAGTGGTCTCTCAATACTCAAGTAGCAGAACGCATATTCGCACGGTGAGGAACTCCTTCTTGCGATCTTTTTTCCTCTCCCTCAAACACCAAGTGCGACAGTTTTTTCACTCTGATACCTCCTCCAGGAGGTTCCCCAAGAGACGCTCTGGTGCATGCTTGGCCACCCGGTCTTCTTTATGCTTATCCCCCCTTGCCTCTGATGCTCCAAGTTCTTCAGAAAGCCTCTCGGTTGGGGTGCAGTATGATTCTCATTGCTCCGTTTTGGCCTCGACAGATCTGGTTCCCCTTTCTAAGGTCTCACTCTGTGAATCTTCCTTGGATTCTAGATCCCATTCCGGATCTGATATCTCATCCATCCCGCTTATCTCCTCCGAACCTGGACAACCTGAAGCTGACCGCTTGGCTGCTCCAGTTCCACTCTTGATCAGGACTCCCGGTATTTCGTCCCCTGTTAAGGCGATCCTGGTGGCAGCTCATAAACCATCCACTAGGAAAGTCTACCGTAGCAAGTGGAAACGGTTTTCTTTGTGGGCGGAGCGGCAAGGCCTAAACCCCTTCACAGTTCCTCTCCCTTTGGTGCTTGATTTCTTAACCACTCTTTTTAACGATGGTGCCAGCAGTTCCACGGTCAAAGTACAACTGGCAATTTCACATTATCACATTGGTCATGACTCCAATCCACTGATGTCGGCCAAGTTGTGTAAAATATTCCTTAAAGGTACTTTTCTACTCAGGCCCCCTGTAAAACAAGCGGTTCCTCCTTGGGACCTTTCCTTAGTTCTCCAGGCCTTGACCGCCCCCCCCCCTTCGAACCGACGGCTACGGTAGATCTGAAATTCTTGTCGTTCAAGACTGCCTTCTTAGTAGCCATTACTTCGGCCAAGAGAGTTTCAGAGCTCCAAGCATTATCAGCTAAACCTCCTTACTTGGTCTTTCATCCGGACCGTGTTTACCTCAGGACCAACCCGTCCTTTCTTCCTAAAGTAGCTTCTGAAGCAAACATTAATCAATCCATTAACCTCCCTGTTTTCTTTCCTAAATATGAAAACAGAGGTGAATACAAGCTTCACTCCTTAGATGTTCACAGGCAACTTAGATTTTACCTAAACAGGACGGCTGGTCATAGGCAATCCGACCAGTTGTTCATTTCCTTTGTTAAATTTAATTTGGGCAAACCAATTTCTAAAGTCTCACTATCTCGCTGGATTTCACAATGTATCTTATTGGCTTATCAAGCTTCAGGAAGGCCCGCACCGGAGGGTGTACATGCCCATTCAACCCGGTCAGTCTCTACCTCGGCAGCCTTTAAGGCTAGGATTCCTCTAGATGATATTTGTGCAGCAGCCACGTGGGCTTCATCTCATACTTTTATTTCCCACTACAAGTTGGATCTTACATCTAGGGGTAGAGCATCCTTTGGCTCCGGTGCTCGGAATATCCTTCCATGATGGCCCAAGATTCAGGTAGCTGGGGACTCTGTCCCACAGGTTGCAGACAAATGAATCTCCTACTTCAGATTTAGAAGTTATGTACTCACCATAACGTTCCATCTGAGTAGGTGTATTCATTTGTCTGCAACCATCCCGCCTCCTATCCCCCTGGCCTTTCAGTTTCCTGCATATGTTGTGTTACCCCTTTCAGGGTGTTCTTGCTTTTGGCAAACTCGATCTGAGGTCATGAGGGTAGAGCAGGGCATTATGGGTGAGGGGAGGAGCTGAGAGCTTGGATCCATAGCTGGTAAACCATGCCGGTTCGGATCCGATATCGGATCCATAACCCACAGGTTGCAGACAAATGAATACACCTACTCAGATGGAACGTTATGGTGAGTACATAACTTCTAATTTCTGCAGGTGGGGGTTGTTCATACTGTACTGTATTTCTTTGTTTTTTTTCTGGTTGCTTGAGAGTTCTGGTTAACTGAGACCAGTGATGGTGAACCTATGACACACTTGTCAAAGATGACACACGTCACAATGTTTTGGGTGACATGTCAGTGATCACCAACACCTGTGTTACCAAAGACACTGCTTTTACATTCATTGCTCACGTGAAGTGCACTGAATTATTGTGGGTTTGGCATTTCAGAAGCTTCTGGCACAAAAGGTTCGCCATCACTGGTATTGGTCTTATTGAAATAAATGATAAGCTGTTCTTTAAATGAAAGGGAACAATTGTGAATGTAACACTTTATCATTAAATATTTTTTTGATCTTATAATCAGAGGATAATTCAAAAGTGATTGCAGAACATTTTTGTATACTTCACATTAAATAAAGAAATATGTCAGAGTGCTATACAGACAAGGAGAAGCATCCCATATACAGCTACCACCCGTAAGATTAAAAAGTTATCTTTCATGGGACAAGACAGCATACATGAAGGTTTCCTAGATAAAATAAACAAAAACCTTACAAGATCCATGTCAGCCATGAATACCACTGAACTGTCCAAAATTTCTCAGAATTCCCAGATTTTTGCTTCATATTTTTGGTCTATCCTTCATAAAATTTGTGGTTTCTAGCAAATCACTGAGTATTAAAGTCACTGAATAACAACAGGCATTTAAATTTCAGATGCCATATCCTTCAGAAAATGCATGTTAGCACAAAGTCAGTTGTTCAAGTAACTTTCTAAGCTTATGAGAACAATGATTAAAATCTGCCCCTGATCTTAAGCCTTTGCTCCACATTATGTTTGGCTTTCTCCAGATTTTTTGTAGTAAAAGGTTTAGAGGCAAGCAGTTATGTTAAGTAAAATGCTACAAGTAGACATGGCCCTGCTCTATGCTAACAGACTATAAGGGTGCCATTTCACAGAGGGTTGAAGTCACATCAGACCCAAACAGTTTTACATCCATTGATCTCAACAGTACTTTATGTAAAGTAATGGAGAGAGTCATAATAGAGCTTATCCAAAATGAAGCAGGAGGCCTATTTCATTAGCTGTAAAACAATGGGTTTGTTAAGGGGGAGTCTTGTCATTTCAGCCTTGTGATATCCTTTGAAAAGTTAGCAGCAGCACCTGATGAAGGACTGATGGATGTTCAACATTAGATCACAGATGCAGCAGCCTAACCTAATATGTCCTGACAAGGAAAGGATCACTGCCCAAACTTCAGGGCACCTTCAATGAACCCTAATCACTGTAGGGCTCAGGGAGAGATGCATAATAGAAGTGGTTAGGGCAACAAAGCTTCAGAGCTTTCCTGCCACCAAGGTGCACTCTACTTTTGGGCATCGTGGAACTGATGGTCAGTTAGTGCTCCATCAAAGCCGATAAGATAAGCACCCTTCCTGGAGATAACCTTCCACTTCATTTTTCTGAAAATTTTTTTTTTTCTTGAGGTAGTTACATTTTATGTTAGGAAGTATTTTTATTGACTGTCATTGGATGATAGTTTCCCCCCCTTAGGGAAAAATTCCTTGGGAAAACTGTGTTAAAATTATTTTAATTGTTTATCCTGTTTATCGGAGCAGAAAGAACCCCTGGCTCCGATGCGCCGAAAGACCCATTGCCAACTGAATTTTGGTATCGGAGACGATCTCCATCTTTGGAACTGTTTACTTCTTGGCTCCCTTCGTCATTCTTGACCAGATCCAGATCACCAATACTTTTCTACCAGGTCAACTAGGAGTCTTTCAGATGAAGATGTGGATAGAGTGGTGCAGAGGCTTCTAAAGACACCTGTCTTGGCCAAGTTACTTTTGAATCCGAGCCCAAAGGAGTCGGTCAGACACAATCTTCCCCTTTGAGGTGTGGTCCTCCTCTGATCCATCCTTCAGTTTGTATCGGCCCCGGACTTATTGGCTCTTCAGATCCGATATGTGCCTTAGAGTCTCTCCGTCCAGTCGGTGTAGGAGACCTCTGGGAGCCAACATTTGCTCTCAGAGCCTCTGTCTTCTGATCTGCACATTCCTTTGATCCTGACATCGTTTGTCAGGTCCAGGAGTTCTTCGGAGCAGGGGTGGACTGCCTTCAAAGTCATGAGGAGGGTGATGTCTACTGCCAGTATCAGGCATAGTCCTGCTCAGATCTTCCTCCCTCATCGGTGCAGGTGTCTTTGCCTACTCACTCCCATCCACAGGATCGCAGGAATCCCAGGCCTCAGGATGTTTCCCAGGAGACCCCCCCTTCCGAAACTTCCACAGAATACCCCTATGAGGAAGTCCTTCAGAAGAGAACATGCAAGAGGAAGCATCTAGACTCCCCAGAGGAGTCCGTCACTTCCAGTACCAACCTCGATGAAGCAGAGGGTCTGTATGGTTGCCTCCTGAGGACGTCTCCTTTGAAAACATCCTAGAAATTTTAAAACAGACAAGTGACTGGCAGTTCTCCTCCCCATTGGCTGAGGAGTCAGTATACCTGAAGGCCTTCAGATCTCACCCTTCAACCACTTGGGTGACCCCACCTTCCACTGAGCTTATAGAGTTAATCTCTCAGAAGGCTTGGGAGACCCCAGATTCCATAGAACCCACTCCTAGGAGGTCAAGCAAATATATTCCAGCTTTTAAGTATCAGGCTTTCCTAACCAAAGATGTAGCAGCTGATGCCATGGTTGTAGCGGCTGCCAAGAAAAATGAATTCTCTGAGACCAGTTCCTCTATCCATCCTCCTAATAAGGATTCCAGGACTATTAATAGGTATGGGAATTGTGTCTTTTCATCAACGGCTTTTACCTTACGTTTGCTGAACTACCTTACTCATTTCACCAGACTTCAGAGGGACATGTTAAAGGAACTGTCAGACTCCCTCCAAGGAGCTGTAGCTGATGCAGCGGTGGATAAGGTCAAAGCACAAATTACTACCCTCAATTTGGTTGTCAGCTCGTCCATGAGACTCATTTCATGTGCAGCAGATGGAGCAAGTAGGGCGGTGGGTTCAGGCATCTCTGTCAGGAGACAGGCATGGATGTGCCTTTGTGATTTCACAGAGCCCTTCAAGTCTTCCTTTGTCAACACCCCCTTTAATGGCTCAGCTCTCTTTGGGCCTAAAGTAAAAGAAATGCTGACCAAGTCTGAACAGCAAGGTAAGACCTTGTCTGCCATTGGAGTATATTTTTCACACCTACCAGACCATTCCCAGAGGATCAAAGGGGTAGTGGAAAGATGTGGTTCAAGAAATCACAGAGGTCTGACCAGGACACACATGGTTGTAGTTCCTCCAGGGGTAGAGGGGAGAACAGTAATGGAAGATGCCACCTTTGCAGCAGATGAGGCCCGCAGAATCAGGGCTCCAGAGAGTCTTCTTTGGCAGACCCTTTCAGCGCTTCTGAAGGAGTACCTGACTGCTCACCTCTGGAGGGGTCATAGTGACTGCACCTCAAAACCTGGCAAAAGATAAATGACAAATGGGTGCAGGACATTATATCCAGGGGTTTTATGATTCCTTTCTTCTTCCCCAGTCCCATAAACAAGTCAGGTCCAGACATTCCACCCAGTCAAAAGGAACAAGCAATGGTAGAAATTCAGAAGTTGCTAAGAAAGTGTCATCCAAGAAGTCCCCACAGACCAGAAAGGATCCGGAACTTACTCAAGATTCTTTTTAGTTCCAAAGAAAAAAGGGTACTGGAGACCAAATTCTCAGCAAACCAAACAAATCTGTGAAAAGACCAAGTTCTGGATAGTGACACTGTAGTCAATACTTCCATTACTGGCAAAAGACAATTGGATGTGCTCTGTAGACCTTCAGGTTGCTTACTACCACATTCTAATGGAAAGGTGCTCCAGAAGGTTCTTGCGCTTCTGGCTAGGAGCCAATCACTTCCAGTTTTGAGCTCTGCCCTTTGATCTCACTACAGCCCTCAGAGTGTTCACCAAATGGACGGTGGTAGTGGCAGCTCACCTGAAACACCAAGGATTCCGAGTGTTTCTGTATCTGGATGACTGTCTCATAACCTCCCTGACCAGGCATCATCTGCTACAGGCCAGGGACTATGCACTTCAGCTTTGCTCATACCTAGGCATCACAGTAAATTACAACAAATCTGCTCTAGAGTCATCTCAAAACTTAATATTTATAGGAACAGTGATAAATACAACCACGCTGATAGCAAGACACCCTCATGACAGAGTGCACGATCTCCACTTACATGTGAAACTGTTAGTCAGGAAAACTCGAGCCACTGCAAAACAAATGCTACAGGTTCTGGGGAAGATGGCAACATCTGTCATACTTATTCCCCTAGCTCGCCTGCATATGGGGATACTTCAGTGGTTACTTTCCACACAATGGTCAGTCCTGGAATTACCAATGTCACACAAGATCCTCATAACCAACTCCTGCAAAAAGGATCTCGAGTGGTGGATTCACTCTCCTTCAATATCTCAGGGCCATCCCTTTATCCCCCCTCAACCCCAAGCCACGGTAACCACAGACGCTTTCCAGATAGGTTGGAGGGGGGGGGGGCATTATCTGGGGAAGACAGTCCAAGGCACCTGGGAGTAATACAAGGCTCATTTGCACATAAACATCCTAGAGATGAGGTCGGTGCTCTTAGCTTTGCAAGCATTTCAGGACACTCTCCCTCTAGGAACGCTAGCAATTCAGTCAGGCAACATGTCAGTAGTCTGGTACATAAACAAACAAGGAGAAACCAGATCTTACCCCCTTTGTCGAGAAGCTCTGAGGGTTTAGCAATGGGCAATGACCTCCAACCATTTTCTGATTGCAGTACACATCCAGAGGAAATCCAACTTGATTGCAGACAAATTGAGCAGGACCATTTTATGGCTGCACGAGTGGTCCCTCAACCAGAAAGTTCCAGAAGAGATTTTCCGAACATGGGGCCAGCCTTGCTGCAGTCTCTTTGCATCACCACCAGTGCCAAATGCAGCAACTACTTTACCCTGATCCCTCCCATGGGGTAGTCACCAAGGGATGCACTTGTTCACGATTGGGCTCCGGGACTCCACTATGCTTTCCCTCCAACTCCCCTAATTCCCAAGTTAATATAGAAAGCAAGTTTGTTGGCGACTATGATAATCCTGATTGCACCCTATTGGCCCCATCAAATCTAGTTTCCCTTCCTTCAGCCTCATCTTCTGGATGAGCCATGGATTCTGGACCTAGCTCCAGACCTTCTGACACGTGCATTGGGAATGGTACATCCCAGCCTACACAACCTCAAACTGACAGCTTGCCTGCTCCAGTTCCCTTGATCACAAGGTTTCCTCTTCTTTCCTAACCAGTAAAACATTTTTGTTGTCTTCCCATAAAAATTCTATGTGAAGATTGAATAAGAATAAATGGAATTGGTTCGTAATATGGGCAGGTGATAATCAGATCCTTTTTCTGCTTCCATACATTCTATACTGCAATTTCTAGCAAAACTTTTTCATGAGGGTGCTACTGCTTTTACTATTAGAGTCCAGCTGGCAGCAATTTCAGATTTTCATGTTGGAGAAAACTGCTGTACGAATATGTTGCACAGACTGTGTAAAGCCTTTTTTAAGAACAACAATGATAAGACCCCCCCCCCCAATACAAAAATCCAACTCCTCCCTGGAATCTGAATTTCATATTAACAAACATCACTTGTCCCCCCTTTGAACCTTCAGCCACATTTAATCTAAAGTTTCTGTTTTGGAAAACACAGTTTTTAGTGGCTGTTACCTCAGCCAGAAGAGTTTCAGATTTGCAAGTCTTGTCTACCAAGCCCCCATACCTGTTTTTTCATAAGGACAGAGTTTTTATACGCACTAATCCTTCCTTTCTTCCAAAGGTTGTGTCGGAAAGTAACCTAAACCAATCTGTTGAGCTGCCAGTTTCCTTTCCCGAATTACCAGAACAAAAGTGAATACTCTTTCATCTTCTGGATGTACATAGACAGTTACGCTTTTACTTGCAAAGAACTTCAGGATTCTATTTTGAGATAAGAAAATGTCAACCAGTCTCAAAGGTTACCTTATCTAGATGGCTCACATTTTTGTATATCCTACATCTACAGCTCTAAAAACAGGTCTCTTCCCATCCCTGTTAAAGCATACTCCGCCATGTCGGTAGCTACATCTGCAGCTTTCCAAGAAAAGTTACCCTGGGACAGTATCTGTGCTGCAGCTACGTGGGCAAAACCTCATACTTTTATTACTCATTACAAACTGGATTTGGCCTCCAAGAGTAGAGCCTGTGTTGGTTCTGTGGTTCTGAGGAATATACTCTCATGAGCCACCCAAGAGTCAGGTTGCTTGGGATGCAGTCCCGTCAGTGAGAATAAAGGCGAGATTAACAACACATAAAAAAGTTATGTACTTACCTTAATGTTCCAAATGAGTTTGTCTCGAGCTTTATTCTCACAACCCACCCTCCATGCCCCCTTTAGAAACTCCTGGGAGGCAGAGTAGATATTGGATTCATGGCTCTCCATAGCCTCAGAAATACTGCCTTTGGCCTATTGATAAATATATGTACTGTGGGTATTATTTCATATAAAAGAAGTTTTTGCTCACTTTAATTTCATGGCAGGCAAACAAGACCTGAGGAAGTTGGGGAACTGCATTATGGATTGGGAAGGATGCCCACAAGCTTTGCTGAAGACCTCGAGTTTTTGGAAAGGCCAAGAGATCCGACACGTCGTATCCAAACCCCATCAGTGAGAAAAAAGGTTGAGATGGACAACACACGTGGAATGTTATAGTAGGTACATAACTTATTTTTTTCGAAAGTGGGTCTTGGCTCATGAGAGCTTGGGAACCACTGCTTTAAGTAAATCATCAATCCTGACTGGTGGGTTGTAATTATACATACTCTATTTGCTGATCATCTCCATGAAACAGATTTCTTTGAAACATTTCCTAAGAATCCTGCACACATTCTCCAGTCTTGATATTTGCTTTCTCCTGCATTTTTTCACCACTCCATCTCCTTCTCTCTCCATCTGCCTCCCTGTTTCTCCAGGTCTTCTCTGCGCCTGGAATGGAAACAGGAAATGCTACTCCAAAATGGGGCCTACTCGTAACAGTGAGGGTTAGGGGGGGGTTATTTGTAAACATATATATGTACATTACAGATTATTTACATATTTACACTATTTAGAAATATTTACGTCTCAGTACATTTACTTTACATTTTTAAGTACCCCCTACTCTTTTACCCACAACCAAAACCATATATTTTCCAATATCTTTGCCAAAGTCCATTTCCCATTATATTTAATTTAATTGTCCATGCAACATAAAAAATAATTCTGTCCATCTTCTTTACTTCTTCTTGTCTTCATGCTCCATAATAACCATATTCTGTCATGTCCATGTTTAACTGTTCATATTTTAAATATTTTCCAACCTTATCATGTTTACATATTTCTATCCATAAATTCTTAATTCTGTCACATTTTAAAAATACATGTTTTGCAGTTTTTAATTCCCACACCTATTACATATTCTATCTTGTTTTCTTGTTATATTGCATATTAGCTTTTACATTATCATTTCTATCAGAAATTTTTCTTCCTTCGTAATACTTTTTAATAGTCAGTATTAAGATGCTGCATGCACAATAGGATTAATTAAACCTAGACTTCCTTGGTGGTCTTTCATATACACTGTACCTCTTTTAACCGGTTCAGTCTAAAACCCCAAATAAATGAAGATATTAACAGCATTGGTTCTTTTTCATATTTTGCAGGTTTCATATAAAATTTAGCTACATATACTATTTTCCTAATATCATACTATTTATTAGATATGCTTTCTTTCTGTATGAAAACATATGTTTTCCAGAACATAAATATGGCCTTTCTTTCATCACTTTGTCCCACTGTTCCCGTTTATGTTCATTTTTCCCAGATTTTATTACTAACACATCTATATGCTTGTTATTAAATTCAGCCCCTCCTGTTTCACCTTTAAAACTCAATCCTTTACTTTTTTCTTTGGTTATATTTAATTCAATTATTCCCAACATTACACATAACTTTACATTTGTTCTTTCCATCTATACTGTATTCTTTGTAGTTATTACAATATTATCTGCATAAGTGTACATTATTTGCAGTATACTTCTTTTACCATTTTATAACCTCCATTTCTTGACATTTTGTTAATTTCAGTAACTATTATATTCATAAACAATGAAAAAAATATATACTGCTGGCTGGACACCCCTGCCTTATACCCCATTCTGTTTTTATTTCTTCCCCTGTCCATCCATTCACATTTACTTTCACATAGTTTTTATCATAGAATGATTTAATCACACTTAAAGCTTTTCCACTTATATTGTATGTTTGCAAAATCCCCCATAATGATTCATGTTGTATGTTATATGCTTTACTTATGTCCCCTATCGTTATTTTTCTCTCTACTTTCTTATTGATAATGTCATCAATTACCTCTCTTATTAGCCATAATAAATCTTGACTTCCCCTTCCTTCTCTCCTAAATATTTTTTGGTCAAATACATTCTCCATTTTGCATTGTAGTCCTTTTGCAATTATTCTCATAAATATTTGTAATCTGTGTTATTTAATGTTAATCAGTCTCCAGTTCTTTATCTCATCTTTATTCCCTTTTTTAAATATAAATGTTATCACTCCAGTACAGATTTCTTCATATTTAATCCTTGCTTCTAGCCATTCATTCATCACCTCACTAAACATTACTTTTGCTTGTCCTCCATTTCTTTGTACATTATATTCAGTTCCATCTATTCCTGTTGTAGAATTCATGTGTATGTCTTTCATAAATTTAATTTAGTTTGTTTATTCTTTTTTCTAAATATTCATTATCTTCTTTGTTTACTTTCTCCCCATCATAAATCTTTTCTGTATTCACCTCTTTCTTAACAAATAAATTTAATAAATGATCTGATGTCAGTTTTCATTTTATCCTTGACATATGGGTTCGGTTCCGATATCGGAACCAACTTGGCCATTACTGCAGCTTGCGCAGGCCAAAAACTCTCGAGCTTCATCCTTACCCACAATTCCCCTCCTTACCCAAAATTCCCAGTTACCTCAGATCTCATCTGCCACTTTTTCAGACAGATGTGTTCACTTCAGCTCTCATTCTAAGTCAATTTTTATAAATATTTCTATTAATATTTCTGGTTTAAAGTTTCTTGTTATTCTTTCTACTGTTTTTTGTTATATTTTGTAGCATTTTGTGTACGTTTACTATCCCTTTATTCCTTCCCATACACCTGAGTGCATTCTTTCTATCTTTTTTGATAGTTTTCCTCTTTCCCTGTACACTTCGGTGTAGCTGTAATTATCATTGTTGATAGTCCCCTCTCTTCCCCTTTTCCCCTTTCTAGTTTTCCCTCTTAAAAAGTGTGTGTGTATACATAATACATTTGTATTCATATGTATGTATGTGTGTATATATATATATATATATATATATATATATAGAGAGAGAGAGAGAGAGGGGAGATAGCATATGTCACAGCTTTAGTCACAGAGCTCTCATTGAGAGAAAAAATAAATGAATATTGAAGGGCTTAATTCCATCATCCTTTGGAGAAGCCATATCTGCTACAAAGAGTAAATCTGATATTTCTTCCCCTTCCTCTTTGACATTGGGCAGGTCAAAAAAGAGAACCTTGTCTGTTACTTCTTCTCCCTTGGAACCGACTCCAAAGATGCATGAGTCATCGGCTCTATCAAGTACCTCAGACCCGATGGAACATCAGTGCAAAACTTCGGTGCCAGAAAAGATGTCGTAAGTACCAACTACTGTTTTGATTCCTAGTACTTTGACAAAATCTCCACAAGAAAGACAAATTTTGACTAAGGACACCTCATCTTTGATGCCGACTATGTTGACGCAGACAGTTCAGCTTGATTTGCCAAGAGTGGTATTTTTGCCTTATATTGATCCATTTGCTGGCGAATTGCCCAAGGTTTTTCTACAGAGACTAAAATCTCCTCCTCAGGCCTCTATCTGCTCCACCAAAAGTCTCACCAAGATTGATGTGGAGAGACTAATGAATAAAATTCTGTGGGTGAGAGGACTTACAGGACTTCCCTCTACTCCAACCCCTCTGGGTCTTGGAGCCAATCCAGCTTCTACCCCTTTCATTACTCCTCCTCTGACCTCCTCTGAGGCTTTAGAAATGTCAGCTCCAAGCATTCTAGTGACGACTGTGTTGGTTCGGGAAATATTTCTCCCTTTGGAACCGATTATTTCCCTGAGTTCTTCAGCTCTGTTGGAACTGGAGACCTCCCGGGGCCGCATCTATCCTGTTGGCTCTAAGGAACCAGGGTCGACTCCAGTTCTTTTGGAGCCATCTGTGCACCTTGGAGCTTTGACACAGTCAAACAAAACGATCGTTGAAACACGGACCAAGAAGCAAGGAAAATGCCCACCACGGAACTCAGACACCAAGCAGTAGTTGTTTGTAAAAAATATAAATCTTTTATTCCACACGAAAGAAAAGCAAGAATATCCACAAGCGCTTTCACCCAGATGTTCCGAGCTTTCTCAAGTAGCTTCTCTGTTTTCACGCAACTGTTTATATAGTTGCTGAGCTCCAATTAAGCCACATAACTCATTTTTAATTAAACAATTATCACAAGTAAATCGGACTCTTGTAAGTCTATATTAAAAACTTGCATTCAGTTGCCATTGTTGTTCTCTCTGAATTTTACACCAATCTTTACATTTGTCACCTATTTTAACTTGAAAAACCAGTACATAAAAGTGCATTTAAAATAATAATAAACCAGCAATGAGCAATTGGCCTGAGTTTAAACCTTAAAGCAATTTAGAACCATTTCGTTACACAAACATGTACTAAAATTTATAAATACTCCTAAAAACATAAAATAGAACAAGTAGTGAAATTACATGTTCTCGCCCTGCCCCTTCTTTGAGCTTTGACACAGTACAGCTCGGCATCAGGTTCTGCCTCCGGGGCCATCTTATCTGAATGGGGAGTGACCACGGTTCTGAGACAGTTTTTCTGTGTTCCGGGCTCCCATCCATCTTCAAGGGAGGCAGCCTACCAGGCAATGGAGAGGACTTTGTTCACGGCGGTCACTCAGTCGGTCCCATCCTCCTCGGAGCACATCCTGTCCTCACACTCCCTTATTCATCTTGTCTCTCCACTGAGGCAGCGAGTACCCAATCCGCAGGACTCACAGATTCAGGATCTGTCTTCTTCTGATACCTCCCTAGATTATCCCCCTGAGCACATCTCTCAGAAAAAAAAGTGCAAGAGGAAGCACTTAGATTCCCCACAGGAATTAGTCACAGAAGACACCAATGTTGATGAAGGGGGATGGTCCCCAAAGTCACCCTCTAACAATGTCTCCTTTGGAGACATCCTGGAAATTTTAAAACAGAGGGGCTATTGGAAGTCCCAAAATCCTTCCTTGGAGGAGCTGGTGTACCTGCAGGCTTTTGGTACTCATCCATCTACCTCTTGGGGGACTCCGGCTGCTGACGAGCTCATTCAGATGATTTTGCAGCGGGCGTGGAAGGCACCAGACACCATTGAACTTATCCCTAAGAGACCAGACAAAATTTTATCTTCTTCAGAGGACAAGCAATTTTGGGCTAAAGGTCTACCGGTAGATGCCATGGTCATTGCAGCCACCATTAAAAAGGAACTGGCTGACAAGAGTTCCTGTATCCATCCTCCAAGCAGAGAGCCCTGAAGGAAAGGTTTGGGAAGCAGATTTACACTTCATTGACCTTCATCTTAAGGTCGTTGAATTTCCTGGCATGTTTTACCAGACTACAAAGGGATTTGATCAAGGGACTGTCAGATACCCTCGCAGGAGCTGTTACTGAGGGAGTCCAAGACAAGGTTGCTTCCCATTTGGCCATCCTGGACTCCATGTCAAATTCATCCATGAGGCTCATTGCATATGCAGCTGAGGGGACTACCCGAGTGGCGGGTTCAGGCATAGCCATAAGGAGGTATGCCTGGATGCACCTTTGTGACTTTGCAGAACCATTTAAGTCTTCATTCATCAATGCTCCCTTTGATAGATCATCCCTTTTTGGCCCAAACGTTAGAGACATTTTCCAGGTGTGAAAAAGATGGTAAGACCCTCTCTGCACTGGGCGTACATTTTTCAACTCCCCAAAGGTCCTTTTCCAGGAATTAGAGGAGCGGTGGAAAAATGTGGTTCAGAAAATCCCAAGGGCCTGTCCAGGACACACATGGTGCCAGTTTTCCCAGGAGCAGGGATGGGGGAACTACAATGTAAGATGCCATCCACGCAGCAGAGGTAGTCTGCAGAATCAGGGCTTTAGGGGCTCCTTTCCAGAAAAGTCTTTTCAGGGTTTCTGAAAGGAATCCCAATTGTCATCCTCTAGAGGCACTTGGGGGACGACTATCTTTTCACCAAAGCCCCTGACAAAATATAATAGATTCTTGGGTGCAATGGATCATATCCAGAGGTTTTACCATACCTTTTTCCAGCCCTCCCCCATTTGCAAAAAAATCCCAGATGTTCCCCCCCAGTCAGGGGGAACCAGCAAAAGAGTTATACAGAAAGTCCCACCAGACAAGAGACAATCCGGAATTTACTCAAGATTCTTTTTATTGCCAAAAAAGACAGGGGACTGGAGACTAGTTTTGGATCTCAGTTTGCTGAACAAATCGGTTCGACAAACAAAATTCCGGATGGTGACGGTACAGTCCACTCTTCTGTTTTTAGGAAAGGATGATTGGATGTGCTCAATAGATCTTCAGGATGCATACTACCACATAAAAATGGACAGATGCTCCAGAAGATTCCTCCACTTCTGGCTGGGAGCCAGTTATTACCAATTCAGAACGTTGCCCTTTGGCACTACCAGAGCCCCCAGGATGTTCACCAAACGTATGGCAGTATTAGCAGCTCACTTGAGACTGCAGGGATTCTGGGTGTTTCCATAATTAGATGACTGGCTCATTACCGCACCAACCAGTCATCGTTTGATACAGGCAAGGGATTACATTCTCAAAACAGTTGCGTACCTAGGAATAACTGTAAATCATGACAAATTCCAAGTGACTCCAACTCAGAGATTAAAGTTTATAAGGGCAATGCTAAATACTATAGCAACCATAGCATCCCTATCTCCAAGAAGACTTCAGCAAATTATGACTCAGATTCAGAAGAAAATTCGCAGAAAATTAGTTCTCGCTTGACTAGTCTTACAAGCTCTAGATTCGATAACAGTGACAATAACTTTAGTTCACTTAACCAGATTTCACATGAAAATTTTACAGTGGCTACTAGCATCTCATGTAAGGCGAGATTATCATCACCAGTCAGTGCAGGAAGGATCTAGCTTGGTGGATTCATTCCAATCAAATTCTCCTGTGCTGCCCAATTGTTCTTCCAGAACCCAAGGCCGTAGTGACCACGGACATCTCCCTGATGGGGTGGGGGGGCATTTTCTGGGCAAGACTGCCCAAGGCACTTGGTCCCCCTTAGAGGCCAACTTGCACATCAGTGTTCTGGAACTAAGAACAGTGCTTTAAGTGTTGCAAGCCTTTGTCAGGTCTTCCTCTGGAAACAATTGCAATTCAAATGGAAAACATGTCAGTAGTTTGGTACATCAACAAACAGGGAGGAACCAAGTCTTACCCCTTTTGTCAAGAAGCTCTGTGTGGCAGTGGACAATTTCTTCAAGCCACTTTCTGACAGCAATGCACATTCTGGGGAGTTTCAGTGTAATAGCAGACAAACTGAGCAGATGTATCCAACAGCCTCACTAGTGGTCTCTGAATCCAGCAGTGGTAGAAGAGATTTTTCCGTCAATGGGGCCAGCCTTGCTGTGATCTGTTCACCTCTCCCATAAACAACAAGTGCAGCAACTACTTTGCCCTGATTCCCCTATGGGAAAGTCACCAAGAGACACTCTTCTCCACATTTGGCCCTCTGGACTCCTATATGCCGGGTCTATATTATGTGATAGATGAAAATTCACATGGCCATAAAAAAAAAAAAAAAAACTTTAAAACACTAATGTGCCCCCCAACTAAATATACCAACTCCAAGATCACTCTACATTGAAGAAAAGGGTGATTCCCGATAATGGCAAACTGAATTTTTTTCCCCGAGGAAAAAATTTGAGGACATGGCCATTCGCGGTTTACAGTGTTCACTGTATATGTGTCGATTATTATGTGTTTGAAGAAGAGATTATTTGATCACATAATATAGACCCCCTATATACCTATCCCCCAATGCCTCTAATCCCAAAGTTCTTACAGAAAGCACTCAAGTTGAAGAGCAAAATAATCCTCATTGCCCCATTTTGGCTTTAACAGATCTGGTTCCCCTTTCTTTGACCTTATCTAATTCACTGACCTTGGATTCAGAATCCAACACTAGAGCTTCTGTCCCATCCAGACGGACTAGTCCATTCAGATGTAATGAACATCAGGCTTCTCCTTTTGAACAATCTGCAGACTGTGATCTAAAGTACTTGTCGTGGAAAACATTTTTGGTAGAAGTAACCTCTGCGAGATGAATTTCAGAAATTCAGGCCTTATCATGTGTCACTCGTTCGTCTCTAACACATACAACAAGAAGGCTTGGGGTTTTATTCAGATGCTTTAATACATACAAACACATCAGGCTGGATAGCAGCATCATTAAATATGAACTAACTATAACAGACAGAGCTTACATATATACTTGCTTACAGATCAGCAGGTAAATACAAAATGGCAGTCAGGCTTGCACATGCTCAGTATTTATACACTTGTACAAGCCTTTGGATAGCTTCTTAAAGGTATATACACATATATTGATCTACATCCTTCCTCTTAAAAAGATTGCCCTTTATGCAAAACAATGTTAGAGCTAGACATGCATTACTATGTACATTAGAAAAAAAACGCAATGATCATGTCCATGTTGCTTCGTATCTATAGCAGGGTTTAGAAATTCGACCATATCGCATAACATAACAGTTGGGAACAAATTTAGCAACAGGGACAGTCTGCAATGCACAACTCGTATCAGGAACTTCTAGATTCGTCATAGGAACAGGAATGTCCTCTGAAGATTCATCAGGAATTGGAACACTGGACAACTCACTCTGAGATAGTCTTTCTCACAGGCTATGTGCTGAGGTATAGGCTTAGGCACTGGTCTCAAATGTTTGCAATTCTGCCTTAAAAGTTGCTCCTTCTGATTCCACAATGTACAATCTCTGCTCTTGACCAATATTCTTGACGATACCAATCTGATCATAACGTTTGGAAGTCTGCATCTTTACCATGTCTCCTCCTCATAATGGATTGAGTGGTTTGCTGGTCTTATTGTAGCAGAACTTCTGGGTTAAATGCTTCTTCAACAGATTGGCTTTCACTAACATATTGTTCTTGATACATGGAACCAGCAATTGACTACTGATTGGTAATGTGGTTCTAGTGGCTTTCACAAACCTGTTGTTCTTGACATATGGAACCAACAATTGACTACTGATTGGTAATGTGGTTCTGGTGTGTCTCAACAGAAGTCTCTGAGCAGGTGAACCAAGAGGTTTATCAAGAGGAACATTTATAAGATTCAAGAGATTCAGGAAAACATCACAGTTATTTCGTTTTGACTTCTCTAGTAACTGTTTTGCACTTTGCACCGAGCATTCTACCAAACAGTTTGACTGCGGGTACTCAGGACTACTTGTGACAAGAGTAAAATCCCATTCTGCAGCAAATCTTTTGAACTGCTGGCTTGTAAACTGCGTGCCATTGTCATGAACAGCAGAATGACGCTTCATCTTAGTACGACTGTACTAGATGCTAGATTAGGAAGTAGGTCAGTCTCAAACCAGTTGGAGTACAAGTCTACTAATACCATATAGTGTTCACCATTCCACTTGAAGATATCAGTGGCTACTGTTGACCGAGGTAGTTCCAGAATCTGGTTAAGCTGAAGTGGTTCCTTCTCTCAATACGGTTTTGTACTATTGTACACTGAACAAGGTAAAAGTGCTCTCTCAATGTCTTGTGACATAGAAGGCCCAAATACTAGTTCTCTCACCCTTCTTTTGGAAGATTTGGTTCCTGGGTGACCACATTGGAAGATAGTAATGTACTCTGGTTGCAAGGACTTTAGAACTATTTCTTTCGGACCTTTCAATACGATACCTTTGTCAGCCAAAATCTCATCTCTGCATGAAAAATAAGGTTGCAATTCTTTATGTAAACTAGATTGCTTTGACGGCCATCCTTGAGTGACAAAGTGGTTGAGCCTTTGTAAAACTGGATCTGTGGCTGTGTGGTCTCTCATCTCAAGACATGTGGAAGAAATATTTCTCACTTTCATGACTTCAAAGTGATGGTTCTCATTCTCATGCTGTTCTGTGGTATTTCTGGGTGATCTGGATAATGTATCAGCGAGATAAAGACGTTTGCCTTTCTTGTAGACAAGATTGAAGTTGTACTTTTGCAATCTCAGCATCATACATTGCAGTCTGGCTGGAGCTGAATGCATAGGCATTCTCAATGTAGTGAATAAAGGTAGGTGGTCTGTTTCAATCTGGTTAGGTCTACCATAAACATAATCATGGAACTTCAAACATGCAAACACAGTTGCCAAAAGCTCTTTCTCAATCTGGGCAGACTGCATCTCAGTTTGGGTAAGAGTTCTCGATACGTAGGCAACAGGTTTATCCTTTTGTAGAATGACTGGACAAAGACCAAATTTCGAAGCATCGCAGGAAAGTGTAACTGGCTTGTGAACATCATAGTATCTGAGAGTTGGTGGACTTGTTCTGTGTTTCAGAACATCAGATGCTCTTTGGTGTTGCTCTAACCAGGATGCATCTTTACGTGTCAGCTCTCTGAGTGGCGCTGATAGTTGGCTCAAGTCTGGTATGTACATGCCTAGGTAGTTGACTATGCCAAGAAAACATTCCAGGGCTTGAACATTGTCTGGAGCTGGTTTCTTGAGAGTGGCTGTTTGTTTTGAAGGGTCTGGTCTTAAGCCTGTACTAGTAAATAAATGACCAACATAAGTAACTTCGTGTAGCCTGAACTTGCATTTCTATGGGTTGAGCTTAAGATTCACTTGACATGCCTTTTCTTGGAATTTTTCTGAGGTTTTTGTCATGTTCTGCTTCATCACGGCCTCCTACTAGAATGTCGTCTACTATGATAAGCACAAGGATACCCAGAAAAAATTTGCTCCATTACACACTGAAAGACTTCTCTTGCAGAATCTTTTCCAAATGGCATTCTCAAAAATCTGTACCTGACAAATGGAGTATTAAAAGTAGTGAGCTGTGATGATTTTTGTCAAGCTGAATTTGCCAAAATGAACTCTTTGCATCTAAGACAGAAAAAATAGTGGCATTTGGCATCAGGGCTGTGAACAACTTCAACTGCGCATTGGATAATGAGGTCTTTTTAGTGCTTTGTTCAAATCTCTTGGGTCAGTACATATTCTGATGTCATCTGAGCTTTTTTCATGAGCTACCACCATGGAAGATACCCATTCAGTAGAGTTTCAGCTGAACAAATTACACCTTGCCACACCATTTTATCTAACTCTGCTTTAACTCTGTCCTGCATGGCTATTGGAACTTTACGTGGTGGCCTGATAACTGGGCTGACCTCTGGGTCTAACTTCAGGGAGTACGCAACTAGAAGTTTGCCTAGTTTGTTTTGGAAAAGATCAGCGTAGGTAGAAAAAATGTGCTGGGCAAAATTATAGTGGTCTTTCAACCTAACATGGTGAACTTCCTTGTTAAATGAAAGCAATCCCATTTTCAAACTGCCTCTGAGCCCTAATAATGAATGGACGTGCCTCTTGACTACATAAAATAACAAGTGGTAGCTTCTTGCAGCAGAGCAGTATGAAAGCACTACTGAGCCTTCGGTTTGAATTTCTTGACCTCCATAAGCAACAAGCTTCGCACACCTTGCGAAATCAAGTCTTTCACCTTTACACACACTACCAAATATTTCTGCTGATAAAGCATTGTGCTTGGAACCTATATCAACTTTGAGTTCTATGGTTGGCCATTTATCCGAGCAGTACAACATACTTCATTCTTTGCCCTTAAATCTACTGCATTGACTGTTTCATTAAGCACTGACACACCATCAACATTGAGTAGAATTGCACTTGTCTAACTGATCAACTTGTTTCTTAAAATGTTCACTTTTAATAAAAGAATGTGGGCGTTTTGATTTACAAAATCTTTTGAAATGATTCCATGTATTACATTTGTGGCATTGTTGACCAAAAGCTAAACATTTCTCTCTTAGTTGCATGACTTCCACCACAATTACGACAGTTGTCAATGAAACTGGGTTGAGCCCCATGCTTTGAGTTTGCTGACTCACTCTTCTGTTTCACTGAGACTGTGTGAACTGTGGAATGTGCTGTAAAGTTTTGGAGTTTACCAGTGAGTGCTGCAGGGGTTGCAGTTGCTGCCTTGTGCTTGGGCCTTTTAATAATGTGCTACATACTATCAACATGAGCTTTATCACTGTGTTTTCTCGAGTTATTCTCATTTGTAAGCATATGTGTGTGCTTTTCTTTGAGCTCATATGTCTGACAAATCTCAATGGCCTTATTCAAAGTTAAATTACTGTCACAAACCAAAATCTTTCTCACGGCATCAGCTTTTATACCACACACAAGTCTGCCCTTTATCAGCTCATCCCATGAGTCACCTAATCTGCACATTTTGGCTTTATTTCTCAGGTCAGTTATGTATGCTGCAAATGTTTCACCAGACTTTTGATTCCTTGTGTAAAATAAGTGCCTTTCCATAGTAACATTTGTCTGGGGGTTACACATTTCTCTAAATTTACGTTTTAAGCACTCTGGGTCCTTCCTTGATTCAGCCAGTGCAGCAATATGATGGTTTTCTCCCTCTCTGGTGTAGATAGCAGGTGCATATACAAATGAACATTCCCTTTCAATAGCTTCTGACCCAGCTAAATTAAGTAGAATGAATGCCTCTGTATGGTCATCTTTATCAGAAAATGCAGCCTGTATGAAAATGTACTCTTGCTCGAACACACTCCAGTTCTCAGCAATATTACTGTCAATCACAAGTGCACTGGGCTTTCTAAATCCATCTGCCATGCCCACAAAGTATACACAAACACACTGAAAGTATGGCCCTTGTAATTGTGTATGAACAAACAGTTCTGTGAGTTTGTAACAACATTCAAATATGTAGTAAACTCTTCGAAATACTTTACTTTGAGAAAGATACTCTGTAATGGCTGTACTCTGAAAAATATGCCTTGTAATAGCTGTACTTTCCGAAATAGCTTTACTGTAACACTGCACATACATGTAGACACTTTATACACTTCTGATAACTTGGACTCTGTAGTCAGGCACACTGATGTCCCACTCACAAGGCTGAACAAGGAGAAAATTACAGTCAGCTGCCTGTCGGGTGCCAGGATCTGCCACATAACGCATGCACTCAAGTCACTCCACAACAAGTACAAATACGACTCTGTCATTGTCCATGTTCGAGTGAATGACTTGTACCTCCCTGGACTGCATGAAAATAGATATGCAAGAGCTCTCGGATCATGTGGCCCAGGCAGGTATGACCCTAGCCCTGAGTTGCATCCTGCCTTCGCCCAGAATGATACCACAGTATAAGGACAAATTGATTGACGTCAACAATTGGCTAAGCTTCTGATGTCATTCAAAGGGGATCCAGTATCTGTCTGCCTGGGATGACATGATCGACAAACCACGATGCTTTGCTAGAGATGGTCTGCACCTGTCACCCCTGGGATTCAGGTTACTGGCTAAGACTCTTGCCACCCCTATCGTGCCTTTTTTAGACAAGGCTCAAAGGACAAAACCACCACCGTAACAGGTACAAGTATGCAAAATCTGAAGGTAATGCTACTCAGTGCTAGAAGTCTAAACCTCAAAATGCACTCTCTCTCAAGGCATTCCTAAAAATGGAGAACATCGATATCTGTGCAGTAACTGAGACCTGGTTCAAAGCTCCAGAGAGCACCACTTCTTTACCAGGCTACAACTCTTACCACACTTTTCGGCCACCAAACTAGGACCAAAACACTAAAGGCGGAGGAGTGTCCATATTCACGAAGGATATTCACACCTCTAGGCTAGTTGGCCAACACAATGCATCCGAAATTCTCCAGGTGCAACTAACACTAGGTAAGACTGCAATCCAAATTGTAGCTTGCTACAGATCCCTCACCATGCCCCAAGATTCTCACTACACCTTTCTAAACATACTGGAAAATATTAAGATACAACCAAACACCCTAATACTGGGTGATTTCAACTACCCTGCCATTAACTGGGAAAACTACTCATGTACCAACACCTTTGCCCAGTGGTTCTTGGAATTCATAAATTCCAACGCTCTGGATCAACTAAGCCGTAGTCCTACCAGGGGTACCAATATCCTGGACCTGGTCATTACCAACATGGGAAATCGATGTTTCACACCAGTGCTCACCCCCTCATTGGTTAGGTCTGGCCATAAGCTAATCACCTTTGACATCCACATCCCACCCCCACACCCCAGTAAGGAAACATGCGTAAAAAACTTCTCCAAGGCCAACTTCATGCTACTAAAGTCAGAAGTGACAAACTTCATGACACCCATGCAGATAGGAACTAAAAGATTGACTGCTGAATCCTACACTAAAGCACTGTATGAGCACATCCACTCGTGCATGAATTCTGCCATCCCAAATAGAACCAAGATGCTCTCCTCCAAAAAAAGGAAGCCAGTCTGGTGGTCCCATCATAAACAAACTATACAACAGAAGGAAGAAACTGTTGCAGAAAAGAGGAAAATCCCTGGATGCAAAAAACTCCCTTACCAGACTCAGTAAGAAGCTGAGATCCCTCATAAAATCCTCCAAAGCTAGTTATAAAAATGAAATTGCCAAAGATTCCAAAGAGAATCACAAGGCATTCTATAGCTATGTCAAGAATCTAAATGGCAATGCTCAGATCTGCTCTGAGCTACAACAGAATGGCATTAAATATACTGATTTCAAGGACATTGACAATATATTGGCAGATCAATTCAGTGCCAACTTCATCCCCCTCTCACCCCCTAAAGGGCCCATCTCAATACAGAAAGATTGCCAAATTCTGGTAATCACGGCCACACAGGTAAAAACCACACTCCCAAAGCTAAAAATACAGCATCCATGGGATCAGATGACATCCCGGGTTGTGTACTACATGAACTACAAAATAAACTGGCACCTCACCTAAGTTTCATGTTTAATCATAGCCTCACCTCAGGCTTCATGCCCACTGAGTGGTGCACAGCATCAGTTATCCCACTCCACAAGGAGGGATCCACCTTGGATCCTGGGAACTATCGTGCCATCAGTCTGATGAGCCTATGGAACGTATTATCATGGAACTTATAAACAAAGACATTGGCAACCTTCAGACACTGGACCCCACCCAGTTTGGGCTTGTGAAGGGCCGATCTTGTCTCCTGAACCTAATTGACTTCTTCAAATCAGTCTCCAGAGCCGTAGACCGAGGTTAAGGCAGTTCACACAGCCTGTCTGGACCTTGTCAAGGCCTTCAACACCATCCCCCATTCTGGAATCATAGATAAACTTATTAAGCTGGTCATAAATCCCTATGTCACTCGATGGGTTGCCAACTGGCTTACTGACAGAACCCACACTGTAAATGTAGCCGACTCCAAATCCAGCTCTAGACAAGTGACAAGTGGAGTACCTCAGGGTTCAGTCCTGGGACCGCTCTTGTTTGGCATCTACTTCTCTGAAGTACAGGTCAACACTGAGGGACTCTGGCTAACAAAGTTCGCAGATGACTGCAAACTGGGAGCCATTATTGAACCCCCAAATGTTGTGGATATTCTACAAAAGGGCCTTACAGAAACAGATGCTTGGTGCCAGAGCCATGGGCTCAAGCGCAATGCCAAGAAGTGTATAGTTATCCCCTTTGGGAAAAACCATGTACCCATGAATTACCACATAGGTTGGCAGTATTCTAAACACTGAAAGTGTGATAAGCGACTTAGGAACACAGGTGGACAGTGGCCTCACGTTTGATAACCACATCGCCACAACAGTCAGGAAATCCTTCTATGTGGCACACCTAATCACTAAGGGCTTTTCATCCAGAAAAAAGGAGATCATTGTCCCACTGTACTCATCCCTCATTAGACCCATCATAAAGTATGGTATATACCTCACAAGACATCTGCAACAACTAGAAAGGCCGCAGAAACACCTCACTAAAAGAATCACAGACCTAAAGAAGATGCCTTATGCTGACCGACTAAAAAAACTCCAGCTATACTCTGTCGCATATCATCTAGTCAGAGGCGATCTCTGCTTAACATACAAGGCCATGTCACACCCAGACCTGTTGGACATGCTACACTTAAAGAAGTCCCAGTCCATCAGAGCCACATGCTCCAGGGACCTAAACCTTGTCATCACAATGAACAAAACATGCTGGAGGGATAGGTTCCTGACCCAGAGACTCCCCATACTCTGGAATAGACTGCCCATACATGTCAAGCAGATCGTCTCCTTGGCCCTCTTCAAAAGGAACCTTGACGACTGGATGGGAGATAGGAAATTTACCTTGGGTTTCATGTCACTCACTCTGCTAGACTGGGGTTCAGGGAAGTAAATATTGTGGGAAGTAATAGCCAGGGAATTGTTATGGCTAGGCTTGTATAGGCCCAAGGGCTGATAGCCTAGTACCAACCTTTGAACCTATATTTTGCTTAATACAAAAAATACATATAATTTGTGAAAATGCGGTCGTTTCCCTTTATTTTATTTGTTTTATGCAATTTGGACTTTATTTCAAACATTTTCCGTGGTAATTAGAGTATTTTTTTATCACTATCTTACATATCTCTTTATGCAAATATCATTTAGAGCATTCTGTATGCCCCATTTCATATTATGCAAAAAGAAATAGTGCTGAGCAATTTTTTATATTTGAAATTCGTTTCTGACCTGTTTTGCAAAGTTTGCACATTTAGGATGATCCACGCCTGTATATTCCACCAGCATCTAAACAAATGCCTTAAGTCATTTTAACCAAGCCTTTTCTGACTCCATGCCCCTTCAGTAGACTTCTTATAACTCAATGTCCTTTTGGACATCCCATTTCTGACACCATGATGTTCGTTCATCTCTAACACATACAACAAGAAGGTTTGGGGTTTCGTTCAGATGCTTTAATACATACAAACACATCAGGATGGATAGCAGCATCATTAAATATGAATAAAGTAGTTAACAGACAAAGCTTACATAACATGCTTACATCTCAACAGCTAACTACAAAATGGCAGCCAACCTTGCATGTGCTCAGTATTTATACACTTGTGCAAGCCTTTGGTTAGCTTCTTAAAGGTATATACACATTATTTATGTATTTAAAATTTGTTTACCAGGAAAGACCAACTTGGAACAAAGCAAATTTTCAGTGGAGGCCCGGGGAGAAATGCTCCAGACGCATGTCTTTGAAACGTGGGAGGAAACCGGAGCACTCGGAGGAAAACCCACATGAATGCAGGGAGGCATGCAGACTCCACACAGAAGGCACCCCAGCTGAGAATCAAACCAGAGAACCTCTTGCTGTGAGGCGACATCGCTACCACTGCACCACTGTGCTGTCCATATATTGATCTGCATAATTTAAACCACCTTACCTGATTTTTCACAAAGGCAGAATTTCCACATGAACAAATTCTACCTTTCTCTCTAAAGTAGTGTCAGAGTCTAATATCAATCAGTCCATTAATTTACCAGTATTCTTTCCGAACTTTTCTAACAGGGATGAATACCTTTTACATTTGCTAGGTGTTTGTAGACAGTTACACTTTTATCTTCACAGAACTAAAGACATCAGAAAATCTGACCAACTACTTGGGTGCTTTTCAAGTACTTGTTTTGGTAAACTTACTAACAAGGTGACCTTCACCAGATGGCTCAAGGATTGCATATCCTTTAAGTCAAAACGAAAATTGCTTTGCCTAGACCTGTGAAGGCACATTCTACAAGATCTGTTGCTACTTCAGCAGCATTCCACTCCAGAGCTTCTATGGATGATATATGTGCAGCAGCTACTACCTTTATTATTCACTTCAAATTGAATTTGGTCTCTAGGGGAGGAGCATTGTTCGGTCCAGTGGTGCTCAGGAATGGCCTTCCATGAGTTCTCCCAAGGTCTAAGGTAGCTGGGGACTCTGTCCCGTATGTCAGAGATAAAGTGAAGATTGACAACATCAGATAAGGAAGTTATGTACTTACCATAATGCTCCATCTGTGTTGTCCATCTTCATTTATTTTTGATTTCCCTCCCTCCATTCCCCGACCCAAGAAGATTTTTTGGTGGAATGGATTTTTCCATAGCAATTATGACATTTATTAAGGTATAGCAGATATGGTTTCCATTGAGGTATCTTTATTTATGCTTCATTTCAAATCTTCAAACCTGATCTGAGGTAACTGGGAGAGGGGAATTGTGGGTAAGGATGAAGCTTGAGAAATTTTGGCCTGCACGAGCTGTACTAACAGCTGATCATTTCCGATATTAGAACCGAACCCATATGTCAAGGATAAGATGGACAACACAGCTAAAACGTTATGGTAAGTACACAACTTCTTTTTCTTTAATTATTTCATATATTCCTTCTTGTTTTTATTTAGTTTACTTTCTTTATCTTTTAATTATTTTCTTTTCTTCCTTCTTTCATTATCTTACACAAATAAGGTATTACCTCTTCTTTTTTTCCTTGTAATAAATATTTTTGTTTATATAACAATTTACGAATCTCGATTTGATTCATTTTATATATTTCTTTTTTTCCTTTTGATAAATCTTTTTCTCTTTCTCTAATACATCTTTGAATGTTTCCTGAATTAACATTTTTCTTTTACTTTCTTTCTTTTCTATACATTCTAAAAATATCTTATTCCCCTTTCACCCCCTAAAGGGCCTATCACAATACCTGAGGAATGCCAAGTCCCTATTATCATAGCTACACAGGTAAAAAACGCACTGTCCAAAGCCAAGAATACAGCTTCCATGGTCCTCTCGTGTTTGGCATCTACTTCTCTGAAGTTCAAGGCAACACAAAGGGACTCCGGCTGACTAAGTTCGCAGATGTTATTGATTCTCCAGCTGATGCAGACATTCTACAAAAAGACCTCACTGACACCAGTGACTGGTGCCAGAACCGTGGCCTTAAGCTCAGTGCCAAAAAGTGCATTGGCATTCCCTTTAGGAAAAATTCGGTGCCCATTAACTACCACATAGGCGGTAGTCCACTAAACACTGAAGGTGTGATAAGAGACCTGGGGACACAGGTTGACAGCAACCTCTCCTTTGATAACCACATTGCCACTGTAGTCAGAAAGTCCTTCTGTGTGGCACATCTCATTACAAAAGGTTTCTCATCCAGGAAGAAAGAGGTCATAATCCCTCTCTACTTGTCCCTCATTAGACCTAATATATAGAATACAACGCCCCATTTGGTATACCTCACTAGGCAACTACAACAACTGGAAAGGCCACAAAAATACCTCATTAAGAAGATCTTAGGCCTTAGATTCATGCCCTGTACGGACAGATTAAAAAAAACTCCAGATATACTCTGTCTCTTATTGCCTTCTTAGAGGCGATCTCTGCTTGACCTACAAAAGCCATGTCTGACCCAGAGCTGCTAGATATGCTACACCTAAGGAAATCCCAATCCCTCTGTGCCACACGCTCCAGGGACCTAAACCTCATTACCACAATAAACAGAACATGCTGGAGGGACAAGTTCCTAACCCAGAGACTTCCCATACTCTGGAACAAACTTCCCATTCACAAGCAGAGCACTTCACTGGCCCTCTTTAAGATTAATCTTGACAAGTGGATGGGCAATAGGAAGTTCGCCCCAGGGATCACTTCAGTGGCCTTGCTTGACAGGGGCACTGGGAACTAACTTTGGGCGGCATGATGCCAGGGAATCTTCTTGGGCTAGGCTTGTATAGGCTCCTGGGCCGTTAGCCTAGAACACACCTATGAACCAATGAACTTTTTTATATTTTTCTTTAAAATGTGTCCACCATACAATTCATACATGTGTGATGTTTCCAGAGTGCAATAAGTTCCTTTCTTTCTACTAAATCCAAATCATTTTCATTAATTCTTTTTACTCCTTTTCCTACCTTAGTATATTCTTCATTTTCTTGTTTTTTATTGAAATTGCTGTATGATCAGAAAATCCATTATACTTAATTCCTTTTTGTTAACTTTTAAACTTTCTGAAATTAAAAAAAAATAACCTATTCCCATTTTTATTTCATTTTTCTTGCATGTCCACTGTTTTATTTTCCCATAACTTTAACTTACCACTCCTTATAATTTCAGTAACTATTTTAACGTCACAATTATTTGTTTTTCCTTAGGTTACAGTTAAAATCTCCTGCTATTATTATATTCATATTTACACATACATAATTAAGTATACTGTTGAACATTTTTTGGTAACATATGATTATAAAGTTGCAACTCTCTCTCTCTCTCTATATATATATATTTCCATCTTACGTCTAACACTGATATTCTACCTAGTTTTACTATTATAACATCTAAATACTTTAGTGTCTTCTTGACATAATACACATCTGCCTGAACATGTTTCTTTACCTATGTTCCAAATAACAGTACCATTTCAAAGTTTTTCTGTTTTGTGTTTTCTTTTTCTGTTAATAATCTTATGTCCTGTAATATTATTACTTCAACATGTATTCCAGCACACCATTGTATTATACTCATTTTTCTCGCAATGTTTTTTTCAAACTGTTCACATTTAAAGCTAATATTGTCAGCTTTAGGTTAACTCCGGGTGCTCCGGTTTCCTCCTACATCCCAAATACATGCTGTAGGTGGATTGGACACTCTAAATTGGCCCTAGGCATGAGTGCATGCGTGTGTGTGCCTTCTTTGGAAGGTTGGGCGCCGGGCTGGCAACTCAACACTGTAAAACTCCACTGCCAATCATGAGCGGACATGTGATCCGCTGTGGCGACCCCTAACCGGGAATAAGCCGAAAGAAGAAGAAGATTGTCAGCTTTTATAGAACAGTTATAGTAGAATTCCTATCCTTTACCTTTCTTATTTTCTCTAACCATTATATTTTTACAGTTTCTTTTTCTTTTCCTAACTCCCTTTCCCTATAGAATTCTTTCTACCTTTTATTTTATGCAATTCAGGCTCTTCTTTACTTGTCTCATCTTTCTTTTTCTTTTTCATTATCTCTTTCTTTACCTTTGTGTATAACCTCTACGTTCATTTCATTTTGCTGTACTTGTTCTTGTGTAACCATTTCTTCTATCTCTTTCTCCTGTATAACTTCATTTTCATCGTGTGTGTGTCTGTTTCACATTCTAGCCAAGAATGTCCAGTATTGCCACATTTCTTGCATTATGTCCTGTATTACCACACAAATAACATCTTTTCTTATCAAATTCATTAACTAAATGATCATCTTTTCCACAAAAAAATAAATCTTTGGTTGCCGTCCGTATCTCACAAAACCCTTGTCTTACCATGAACATTAATAATACTTGGTATATGTATCACATTGTCATTTTCCATTTTTAATATTACTCCACATTCCCTTCTCCAGTCCAAAGTCCTCTTTCATTGTATCCAGTACCTCTTTGCAAGTAGTCAGTAGGTTATTTTTAAATCTGTAGGTTCAACCTCGGTTCTAAATTGAACCAGTATTCTCTTCTGTCTGTCTAAAGGAGGATTGAATAACGCATTCTGACCAAGGATATACGTTCTTTTTTTTTTGTTGTTCATATTTTCCTATGAAATTTTCCATAAATTCTCCATTCTCAGATAATAACTCAACAAAGTTTCATTGTTAATAAGAATAAAAAATGCTCTTACCTCCTTTGTAGTAACATGTAGTAGTGCAGTCAAGGAGCCCCACACTTTATACCTGTCTAGTCCTTTCTCCTTTTTACTGCTTATTCACATGGTAATACCTTCTCTTCATTTCCTTCATTTCTTTTCTTCCTTCCCCTTTTCTTGCATCCGACACCTTATTTCAGAGCATGCATTTTAGCTCTAATGCATACTAACATAAATCCTGTTACTCCCCTTCCTCGGATCCTAAGATTAGGATCCATTTGGATGCTAGATACCCATGCAGAGCTGTGCGGTTCTCAAATCCAGCTCCTTCGGATCTGGAACTACTGGACCGATGTGGTTTTCTTTGGATCCAAGGGTGTCCTCAGATCCTACAACTTCATTATTTGTTGTTTCTGCAGCCAATGCCTTGCAATGCCTCTTGGTTATCCGGATTTTTTCAGTGTGTCCAGCTTTTTGCCTCATATTTTTGGCCTGTTTTTTTGTAAAATTGTGATTTTTTTTTCTGGCAAATCACTGACATATCTTTGAGGACTGAAGTCAGAATTAATGGTAGACATTTTAGTTTCAGACTTAATGTTTTTCAGAAAATTCATGTTAATGCATTCTAAGTTTGTAAGAACAATGTTGTGTCCCTATTTTTCTGCCCTTGTCCCTCCATTATTTGTGAATTTGTCCAGATTTCTTACTTTCCACATTTCATATCCTTTACAGGAATACAGATTAGGACAGTTCTATCTGAGTTGTTTCCATGTCTTTGGACCTTTACCCCCTGTTTTGTCAAGCTTTCTCCAGAGGGGTTTGCCTTGAGAGGTGGGAGAGATGTGCTTCTCGTCCTGCATTGGGATTTTGTCGGATCCAGTCTGTGGTACATGCGTAGAGACGTTCTCTGCATTTACCTTGTCTGACACACAGTGTTCAGTCATTTGCTTGAAACCTTGCTTTGGAGGCCAGACCTCTGTTCCCTGTGCAGGTTTGTTCCAGTTCCCTTCTTGACTTTTGATGGCGATAACTTGTCTTGTACTGAGGTGGCAGTTGCTGAGAACTGGCATTCCAGCTCCTCCATGGGGTCTGTCATGGATGACAGTAGGATCCCTCTGGGTTACCACTTTGGCATCCCCTTTCCTTGGTTCCCTGTAGAGTGAGGAGGGTCCGTGGAACAAGGTGGCGGTGACTGTCACTGAGCTGAGCTGGTGTTGAAAGTAACTCTGTCCATCCTTACAACAGTAGCCTTGGCTCTATGGACAATTTTGGTGAGTTCACATCAGATGTTCTTCATGTTTCACTGTTACAGTCATTACAGTTGGGTTATCTGCTTGCAGTAGCACACAGTCGGCCTGATTAACAAACTCTTGGGTCCTGTATTGGTTGCTGTCCCTTCTTCCATGACATCAGGTCATCAGGGATATAAAACATGCAGCCGATGCCATTACATCAGTCTTTCTTGTCATATGGTGCCCGAAGCAGAAGCAGTTCGCAAGTGCCGGTCGGCCGACTTCTGAAATTTTCATTTTCGAGTTTCAGAACTGAAGTCTTCAACTAAACTAAGTACCCCATTGGGGAAATTTTTTCTTGCTCCTTACCGATGTCAGTAAAAGATAATTGCATTACTTGTGGAAAGCAAATACCTCACAACGATTTTCATTCGTACTGTATTGCTTGCCTAGGCCCTGACCACGACGTACCTTGCTGTCGGTTTTGTGCTTTATTTAATCAGCACAGTATCCGTTGTCTGTATATTTCTGTTTCTAAATATTTCGGTTCTTGGTTTAATTATCCAGAACTGTCGTCGGTTAGCCATCCGACTACTGGGATTTCGAAAAAACTCAAAGATAAAGACAGAGAGAGGATGCCGAGGTCCAAAGCTGCCGACAACGCTTCTCCTATGCCAGTTGCCAGTTCACCGGTACTCAGTGAGGCGCTTTCGCAGCCCCTGATACCCGGTACTTCTGACTTACAGGCCTCTGCTGAGACCCATTCGGAGTCTGGTATGCCGCAAGATGCTTAAACTGTTGGAACCTGCGGATGTCTCTACCTTGGATGGGTCCGGAGCCACTGTGCAGGCAACGGCTTCAGAGGGTGTATTCAGGCCTATGGACTTGCATATTAAACCAACGCCTCCTTCTTCATTTAGGCCAAAGTCTCAAACTATGCCTAAGAAACCAACGCCCAGGCCACATGCTCAGGCCTCTATGCCTAAAAAACAAATGATAAGAATGGCTGAAGATCTTATAACTCTAATCAGGAGAAGCCAACCTCCCCCTTCTAAGAGACCTAGGACTGAAGTTGTTTATGAATCTTCTGAACAGGATTCTGATTTTTCTGATTCTTCTGATGGTCTGGATTTGCCCTTATCTACTTATGAGGATTCTGATGCAGAGGACTGTATTCCCTCTGCTTCCCCTCCAGCGGATTTTTTTTTTGGTGAGACCTTACATATTCTTAAGGGAGCATCTCCAGTGGGAAAGCCAGGATTTTTCTGATTCAGAAAAGAGGCTTAGGGATTTCTTACTCCTGCCTCAGCATAGACCTTTAGCTATACCTCCTGTACTAGACATTGTTGATGATGCCTTTTCAGAATCTAGTTTGGCCCCTGATTCTTTGCCTCCTGCTCCCAGAAAACCTGACAGATATTACAGGGTTACTGATTCTCACAAGTTCCTTTTTAAAAATCCTATTGCGGATCCAGAGACTGTTTCACAGGGACCCAAGGGCATTAAGGCTTCTACTGCTAAAAATCCTACCTACTCTGATAGAGACTCCAGGGCGCTGGATAGATGGGGTAAGAAAGTTTACACTTCTGCAACCTTGGCCATTAGGGCTTTAAACTGCCAGTTTCATATGCTAAAGTATCAACAACATGTTATTGGATTGCTTAAAGAGAAAATGATGTTGATTCCTGACTGTGCTGAAAATAAAGAATTACAGGATTTAATGCATTCTGCTGAACAGGTTGGAAAACATATTTTGCAATGTGGACTTGATTCATTAGAGGCCTCTTGCAGGGCTGCTGTTACTGGGTCTGTGATCAGAAGGCATGCTTGGCTTAAGGAGCAAGGTTTGCCTGATCATGTTAAAGCTAAATTGTTGGATGCTCCCTTAAATCAGGACCGCCTGTTTGGTAACAAGGCTGAGGAAGTTCTTAAAAAGATGGAAAATAAAGCTAAATCTATGCAAACTGTTAAAGATTTCTTACAAGTTCACCATCCTAGATTTAGTAGGCACTGGCCCTCTAAAAATTGGTCCTTTCCAGCCCCTTCAAGGTCTTCTCAAGCCAAACCCAGGCACAGCAGAAACCCCAGGTTTCAGTCCCAAGGGACACACAAGACTAGGCAGTGGGGGGGTTTCCGCACCCAAACCTGGGAGTAGTAAGACTCCCCCCTATGGAAAACTGTCTCAATGACTTGCTTTTAAAACTTCCAAGCACTTCCCAACTGAATGCTCCTTTAGGCGGAAAAATTGGTCTGCAGGCCAAAAACTGGGAACTCATTACCAAGGACAAATGGGTTTTAAATATAGTGTCCCAAGGATACAGATTTCTTTTCCACACATTACCAACACCAAGCGGTTGGCCAGATCTACCCCCAAATCAGTGGGCAGAGGCCCAAAATCAAGTACTCTCTCTCTTAAACATGGGAGCTGTTCAGTTGGTACCACAAGAGGAAAAGGGACAAGGTTTCTATTTGAGACATTTCCTGGTACCCAGAAAAGGCAATACATGGCGTCCTATCCTGGACCTTTCTATTCTAAACACCTTTCTGGTGATTCCAAAATTCAGAATGCTCACTCTTCACCAGCTCTTCCTATGCTAGGCAAGGATGCATGGTTGGCAACACTAGACTTAAAAAGAAGCATACCTGCACATCCCTATCAGGGAGTCTTGCAGAAGATACCTACGCATCAAAGCAGGCTACATGCACTGTCAATTCTCTGCACTGCCCTTTGGCTTATCTACTGCGCCCAGGGTATTCACAAAGCGCATAGCTCCATTCATTGCATTTTGCAGGCAAAGAAATATTCAAATATACCCATACCTGGATGATTGTCTAATTCAGGCAGAAAGCAAGGACATTCTTTAGAATCATCTGTCCTTTGTTCAAAGGGTACTGACTTGCCTGGGGTTCACCATAAATGAAAAGAAATCCCACCTGGCACCCTGCCAGAAAATTATATTCCTGGGAGCAAGCTTGAATACAACTTCCCAGATGGCTTTCCTCACATCAGAGAAACGGATTAATTTGACAACTTACTTCTAACAAGTGGCCACAAAAACCCAGCTATCTGCAAGGCAAATACTGCAAGCCTTGGGGTTCATGGCCTCCTGCATTCTTCTAATTCCATATGCAAAGATGCATATGAGGAAACTACAATGGTATCTCAAAAGCCCATGGTGTCAACATTCACAAGATCTAGAAGCAAGGATTCCTATCGTACCTTGCCTACGCCTAGAGTTCCTTTGGTGGGCAGAGGCTTGCCACCAAAACAGGGGACTACCATTCACATTACCCCCTGCCGCCCAAATCTTAACATCCGGATCAGACTATGCATGGGGAGCTCACCTGGCAGGGAAGTGCATTCAGGACAAATGGAACCCAAGTCAAGTGCACCTGCACATAAATCAAAAGGAAATGTTAGCTGTACAGAATGCTCTGACAGCCTTCAAGGACCACATTCTTCCAGGACAACTACTGGTAAAGACGGACAACACCACTGTCATGTGGTACATAAACAAGCAGGGGGGTACACATTCTTACCCCCTCTGCAGACTAGCCATAGCATTGTGGAACACAGCCTTGAGCTACCATGTGAATCTACAAGCTCAATTCCTGCCAGGAAAACTAAATACACTGGCAGATGGACTAAGCAGAAACCTCATGGATCCACACGAGTGGAAACTGGAACCAAGGATTTTCAACATGTTGACAAGCAAATGGGGGAGCCCAGATATAAACCTGTTTACCTCCCTCCAGAACCATCAACTGGACAAATTTTGCACAAGGATTCCCCACAAGCTAGCTTGGAACGTGGATGCTCTATCCTTCAGCTGGAAAAACCTATCAGTTTATGTCTTTCCTCCTCTGCCTCTGCTCTCCAAGGTACTACTAAAGATCAAACAGGACAAGCTAAGGACGATTTTAATTGCACCAGACTAGTCTCGCCAACATTGGTACCCACTCTTGCTCATTGTGTCACGCTTGGCTCCATGGCACCTGCCTCAGATTCCTTCCCTGTTGTCTCAGCAGGAGAACCAGATTCTGCACCCTCAGCTACAAACCCTGAACCTAGCAACCTGGCTAATTTCCTAATCTCTCCTTCACCAGCTCTCAGTAAATCAGTGATGGATATCATTTTAGAGGCAAGGAGGCCTAGTACTAGAAAATCTTATGCTGCAAAATGGAAAATATTCTGTGCCTGGAACCACTCTCAAGGAATGAACGCAGCAGTGCCCAATTTACCTAAGATTCTACAATACTTGACTGAGATGCTTCATATGGACTTGCCTTTTTCCTCCATCAAAATTCATGCCTCAGCCATTTCAGATCATTATAGCACAGAGCCTCCCCTCTTCTCTCACCCACTGCTCAAGCAGTTCCTCAGAGGGGCCAAATATTTAAGGCCACCCAAGAGAGCTCCAACTCCAGCCTGGGATCTTAACTTTGTCTTGGAGAAACTCACTCTTCCTCCTTTCAAGCCAGCTGCTACAACAGATTTAAAATGTCTTTCCTGGAAAACAGCTTTCCTTTTAGCAATCACTTTTACAAGAAGGGTATCTGAATTACAGGCCCTTATGGCAGTGGAACCTTTCATCATCTTTCATGCAGACAGTGTGTACCTCAGAACCAATCCCTCCTTCATGCCTAAGGTGGTATCCATTGTGGCTCTTAATCAGTCCATTCATTTGCCTACCTTCTTTCCTAACCCACAGAACAAAGGGGAATGGATACTGCACTCTTTAGATGTGCACAAACAGCTTAGATTCTACTTGGACAGGACTAAACCTCAAAGGAAATCTGAACAAATGCTGGTGGCATTTGCTGCAGGGACAGAGGAGAAAGCTATTCCAAAACAAACCATTTCAAAATGGATAGGCCACTGCATTCATTTCTGCTATAAGCACCATGGAAAACCTATCCCACAGGGCATCAGACCCCATTCAACCATGGCTGCATCTACCTCTACAGCCTTTCTTAAGGCGTCCCTACTAGGGACATCCTAGAAGCTGCTACCCAGAGTTCTGTACATACTTTCACCAAGCATTATCATTGCCAATTTTGTCTAAATCCAGAGCTGGTTTTGCCACTGCAGTCTTGCAGGGCCTTATAGCTGGTCCTAATTCTATTCAAATTCCTCCTCCCAACCTTAGCTTAGGGAATCTACCCAAATGTAATGACTGTAACAGTGAAACATGAAGAACATAGTACAGTTGTGTACACTTACCATAAATGTAGATGTTCGAGTGTATTCACTGTTGCAGTCCTGGTTACCCTCCCTCCAGCCCCCTTTCTTCTTTTGGCTATACCTCTACTCTCACTTACTATGTTCTAAAAGCTTTTTGGTATATTTGCTTTTTTGTTGGAGGTATAGCCTTGTATTTATAGATTTAATTGCTTCCCATTAGGGGGGCACCTGACATCTGGGGCAAGAAAAACTGATGTAATGGCGTCGGCTGCATGTTTTATACCCCTGATGTCATGGAAGAAGGAACAGCAACCGATGCAAGACCCAAGACTTTGTTAATCAGGCTGACTGAGGGCTACTGCAAGCAGATAACCCAAATGGAATGACTGCAACAGTGAATACACTCGAACATCTACATTTATGGTAAGTGTACACAACTGTACTGTACTTCCACACTGAGACCATCTATTATCCACACACTCCTGTAGACCTTAGAGGGCTGTGAGTTGGAACTTCAGTACTCTCCCAAGTTCTGTATCTGTGGAAGATCCCAAAAATTTCAGCGGAGAGCACTTTACGATCAACCGGCCTTGACTAAATTGTGATCAGATTTCTCTACATGATGCTGTGTTTTGTCAAGTGCTCCTCAGTGCGTTGTTGTTTAATGGCCCCTTTTGATGACTCCAGTATCTTCGAGGCATCAGTGAAGGATGCTTTTTCCTGCAGCTTACAAACAGGACAACAAAACCTTGGTACCACCAGAATCGAATCTTTCTTCTCCCCTCAATGTTCTCTTCCAGAAAACACAGAGACATTAAGAAATTGTAGCTAAAGACTTTTTGGGGTCCTTTAGGATTCATATGAGAACACTTGTTCTAGGGGCAAGGGAGGGCTTCGTAACTACAAGCTTCCCCACAGACACAGAGAGGGTCCGCAGGACTAGGGCTCTAAATGGTCCTTCTTTGATATACCCAATCAGCTTCCTGAAACATCGCCCAGCTGTCCATCTGTCAACACTTTTGGGGCACCCTGTTTCCTTCCATCTGGACTCCCGGACTGTTTTACAATCTATGTCTAGGGTGCCATCATCAGAGGTTTCTAGATTCCTTTTTCCCCACTGTTTATCCACTCACAAAAATAAATAAATAAATTAATAAATAAGACAGGGATCTTGGCACCAATCCTAAATCTTACTAATCCCATCCACTATGTCAGGAGTTGAAAGTTCAAGATGTTTTACAGCTCAGTCCAGCATCCTGCTTTGTATGCATAAAGTCGATTGGATGTTCTCCATTCATCTCTGGGATGCACATTACCACATCCGAATGGATAGGCTTTCCAGGAGTCATCTGCATTTTTCAACTGGGAGCCAGTCACTACCCATTCAGATCACCACCCTTTATTATCACTACAGCCCCCAGGGTGTTTACCTAATGCTAGGTGGTCGTGGCAGCTCACATGAAACTTGCAGGATCCCAGCTGTGTTTTTCATATATGAATGGCTGGCTTCTCACTGTCCTAACCAGACATCTACTTCTACAAGCCAAGGTTTATTTGCTTTGTACAACTTCCAAATCTTTATATAGACTTGACAGTACAGTGGTCTCGTCTTTACCAGCCTCTGTCTTCTCCTATAATAATGCACATGAATTTGCAAACATTGTATTCATTGGGTGAATCCAGTCATAGGTCATGTTTTCTGGCAAACTGCTCTCCTTTTTCCTTCCTCTGCTACCTACAGTAACTACGGATGCTTCCCCACTATGGCGGGAGTGCATAGTAAGTGAAGGATAGTCCAACCACGTTGGTTCCTCTCAGAGACCAAATTACTCATCATTGTCCCAGACACGAGAGCGGTTCTTCTAAATTTGCTAGCCTTCCGGGACCTCCCCCCAGTATACCATTATCTCCTATGTTTTCTGCAGAAAGCCTATTTACAGAGCCCCAAAACTGATAAAATTATAAAACAATAGCAAAATGTTTGCATAATAATAATAAACATCAGATAATTCAGAAAGAGTCTGAGTCTTTATGAAAAGTTTCAGTGAGAAAAGAAACCATTATCTAAGGCTTATTAACAAACCTTCTCAGATTTATTCTCACTTCTTTCATTTTGGTTCTAGCAATTGCTAGTATTATCTATAAGATGTAGGAGTTGGTATTACTCATTACAAAACCTTCATTTACATTAAAGAATATGATTGATTTAGTTAGAGGAAAATTGTCTGTAAATAATGCTTTAAAAAAAACTTCAATATTATCCCAAAACTGTTTCAAACAGGCACATTCATAAAAATGTGGATCCAATCTGCTTTACATGGTGAACATGATTATCATCTCAAACAATGTCAGTTTTGTTAAATTTTGCAACCCTCTCAGGAGTTAAAAAGGCTCTATGCAGGAACTTCCACGTAAAAATACTCCAGTACTGTCCCCAGGATGTTAATTTTATAGAAGAGAATAATTTGGATTTCTCCAGTGAAGTATAATTGAGAGAGAAACACTTAGTTATTGAGTTCCAATGTTTATTTGTTAGTGTAGCTTTTATATCCTGTTAGTATACCATACAGTTTGGAAATTATATTGTAAAAGTTAAAATTATTGTACAATAATTCAAATATATAACAAATTAAAGGTGGTTGGTCTTAATAGGAAGAGTTACTAATAATTCTACGTAGAACTTTTGAATAATAATTCACTATACTTTGCAATAGTAACCAGTCTTATGTCTGTAGATTGGATTCCTTAATACTGTGTTGCACAGTTAAAACTTCTAAGTATCTTAATGGTTCCAGCATACAAATTTATTGTTCTCCCATTCATTGAAAAGTTTAAAGTGTAACTTATCTGGAAAGTTTTTTTGTAATTTTAAAGGGAAAGTAAATCAAACCAAATTTTAATACCTGCATTGGAGTCATACCTCTCAACCCGGAAACATCAAACATCTGGACAAGGCCCATGAAAAATAAGCACAAATCTGTACGCTGATTAACATCAAATTTGCATACATAATTATGTAACCACACCCACTCCAGTCAAATTGTGGGATACCAACTTTCAAATGCAAACTGAAGAACAGACGACCAAAATAGGTCACAAGAGTCCCCCCGCAGCAATTCTAATGTCCCATTACCTGTCTGTTTCACCCCATTTACCATAAACACTAATGTGTGCATACTGCTTTACTTCTACAATGATTATTTGGATTTTATTTTTACATTTTGTAGCATAATGCGCAAACACTAATAGAAATCTGCTAAACAAAGCACTACTGTCTCACAATGAAAATAGTCTTGGCATTAAAACGTCTCTGCCCTTGAAACTCACATTAATTGAAACAGCATTGAAACCCAGACCACATCCAAAGAAAACTCATGGCCAGGCAGTGGTAGATAAAGATTACCTTGAGATGTTTTCAAATCATTTGGCCCCTTGCACACAAAACAAGAAACATACATGTGTTCTTTGATACACCTTCCTGACTTTATTAAATTGTATTCCTTGTACAGCACACTTGTTAGACAGAGCGCATTTTAAATTTATTGTTTGAACATTTTTCCACTAGACAATGAAACAAAATGCATGAACCAATAATGACAAATCTGCTCAGTTCAGAACATTTCCATAATAAAAGTCTACTTTCACACCCACACAATATATATCTATATATAAAACAGAATGACAGTAGTGTAAGCCATAGGCATCTTGCACAGCTTCTTGCACTTATTTTCAATTTCAGTTTTTTTTGGGTGGGGGCGACAAACATTTTGGAAAGTTGCTAGAATAAAATGTTATGTTACCACGATGCATTTCACTGTCAAGTCTTGAACCCAGAACCCTGTGCACTACAGTTAGAAAAACTTACCACTATGCCAAATCAGCAGTTTCCTGAAAGATAAGAAGACAAACTTAAATGGCTATCATTTAGTGAATTCAGTTCTCACTTGTTACCATAGTTCTTAACCTCTTAGCACAAAAAACCTGGACAAAGCCAATAATGGGGGAATACAAAATTCAGTTTTCACTTCTCACCATAGCTTGTTATATTCTGTCAGTATTTACAGATGTGTGATTTGCACACACATTTCTACATCAGTTTAGATTGTGTTGCTTTACACAATTTTTCAGTTGGTGTTTTAATGTTCACATGGCAGCAAGTTTCAATGTGTGACTGCTATTTTTTTAATGGGGATGCAGGGACTTTTACTTTAGTCAAATTTATTTAAGATAATGTCAGTTGGTTACTGAAACCAGTCTTTTCTGTATTGACAGTAGCCTGGCTGCTTCATTTTGGAATAAATGGATATCTTTTCCTGTGCTATTTTTTCTTGGAGATTCGGAGTGTTGTGTACCCACTATTTACAACCTACTGTTTCCTGTACTGTTTTTTTTCGGAGATTTGGACTGTTGTTTACCTTGCACAGAGGTTTCCTGCTACTTGCTCCTTGTTCTTTACGACTGGTATATCCTGGCATAAGCCACATACCTGTCTTAGTACTAATGGGGCAGCCAAAACAGAAAGCTAAATCCAGAGTGCCTTTATATTTGTATCTTTTATAGAAATCTATATAAATACTATGTTTTATTGGATTTTTTATTTTCCATTTGCTGAGAACCTCATTCGACCACATGTGAAAGCTCCTGAATCCATCTCCCAAGGCACACACACAAACACACACTAGAACGGCTACTTACTTCAATCCACTTCCCAAATGCAGCGAATGAGAACTTCGGCTTCATTAAATAAATCCACTTCAGCGAGATTCATTCTTCATTAAATAAATCCACTTCAGCGAGCTTCATTAAATAAATCCACTTCAGTGAGCCCTCAGCCAAATAATAAATCCACTTCAGCTAGCCATCCGGACTAATGCTTCTCGCATACACCCATTCAAACCACCAGCGGGAAGTATGTGATTGTGAGCCCTTGAGCTCAATTCCAACAGGCTGAGCCCTGACAGAGCTGACATCATTGCGTACATGATGACATCAGCTCAAACCACGAAAATTAAATAAAAAATAAAGCAGCGAAAAAGTCAGAAATGAAAGGGTGCCACTTGGGAATTGTGACACCCCATTATTTGGACCCCAAACCTCGGTAAAAACTGAGTTATTTGGTATGGATGGGAGGTATGATTGGAGTTTATTTTTTTTCTGAAGTTATTAAAGGCGTTGTTTATGATATTAGACTTGTAGGTTTTGTGACATTGTATTGTATGGAGTGGCAAATAAAATACCAACATTTTATTAGAAGATTCACTAATAAAAGCTACTGATAATAGTGTATTTTCATTTAAAAATATAGATAAGTGTAAAGACTTCCAATTAGAAGTATAATTTGGGTCTACCCGGCTTATGATGTCTTTAAGCAGTGAGGCTCTTATGTAAGTTTCTATACCTGGGAATTTTATGCTGCCTTTATCCCAAGATCTAATGTGATGAATATAAGCTATTCTCTTCTTTTTAGGGAACCATAAAAAGTTTAATAAAATTCTGTTTAAATCTCTGGTAAATTTATTTCCATGAGGTGTGCCAAGGGCTAATACTTCGTAGAGAATCTTTGGCAAAAGGACCATTTTTATTAATTGCAACCTATCTTCAAAAGAGAAGAATACGTTATTCCACTTAACTTATATGGTTATTTACTAAAGATAACATGTTTTTATAATTGGTTTCTCTTGTCGTTTCAATTGTGTTTAGGGTTATACCTAACTAATTTAATGAATGTACCTGTTCTCCAGTAAAGTTATGGCTATCAGGATAAGTATTTGCTTTGTTATTCAAAATAATATGATTAGATTTTTGCTTTTTGAAATTAAGTCCTGAAATTTCTTAGAAACGATTTATAACCAAGTCCAATTCGTGCAATTCAGTCTCTGATTTGGATAGGGTGAGTAAAACATCATCTGCAAAAAGAGTTATTTTGGAGTTATAATTGTTATAAATATTAATACTCGCAATTTTTTGATTATTTCTCATGAGGCAAAAGCTTCAGTACCTAGAGTGAATAGGATGGGAGACAGTGGACAGCCTTGCTCAGTCCCTTTAATTATTGGTATGGACTCAGACGCAGAAGGGCCTAGTTTAACATAAGCAAGATTATCTTTGTAAACAGCTTTTATCATAGAAATAAATGATGGTGGAAATGCTAACGTTTAATATTCCAAAAAGATAGTCCTAGTCCCAGTTGATAGAGTCGAAAGCTTTTTCTGTGTCTAAGCTGACTGAAAGGACTTCCTCACCCTGTCTATTTAGATATTCAATAAGTGTTAGTATTCTTTTAATATTATAGTGTGTGTGTATTTTATGTATAAAACCTGTTTGATCATAATTTATCATTTTCATAAATGGGATCTTCACTCTGTCAAGTATGGACATAAAGATTTTATAATCATTATTTAATAGGGAAAGCACCCGCGGTGGTGGTGCTGTGGTAGCGTTGTCACCTCACAGTAAGACGCTGTCTGGTTTGATTCTCAGCTAGAGTATCTTCTGCGTGGAGACATGCGTGAATGGGCGTACCTTTGTTGAAGGTTGTGCGTCAGGCCTGGCAAGCCGGTACGTAAAAATCAACTGCCAGTCATTAGCGGACCGGAGTTCCGCTGTGGCGACCCCTAACCGGGAAAAGCCGAAAGACACAAACAAACAAATGTAATAGGGAAAGTGACCTGAAAGATTAACAAAACTGTGTTTTTTTATTAGTTTTGAGAATGGGGGTAATTAAAGAATACTTCCAGGACAGTGGTATCAGGTTTTCAGACTGTACTACTGTTAAAGCTTTATGAAAAAGAGAAATAGTAGCTGTGGGAAATAGTGTGTACATTTCTGTTATAATACAATCTGCACCAGGGGCCTTATTTAGTTTAAAACATTTAATTTTATATTTTATTTCATTTAGAGTTATTTGTTTTTCCAAGTTCGCTTTAAGTTCATCAGGGATTCTCTCTAATTTTATTGTAGCCAACTCCTCATCTAGGTTATTACAACTTGAATTATCAGAATTATAATGATTAGTGTAATGAAATCTGAATGCATCTAATATATCTCCTGTATCTGATACTGCTTTATTAGAAGACTCATGTATTATTTTTATGATATTATTTGATTTAGAGTGAATCTTGGCTCTAACTGCCAAATTATGCATGTGCTTCGGAGTTAGTGCATATGAATGTAATTTCATCTTCTCTACAGCTAAATTTGTTCTGCGCGCCAAAATATTTGAGTACTTTTTATTCAGGTCAGATAATTCATTTTTATCAACTGGTGATAAGTGGGTTGATTTTGATTTAAGAGTTGAAATTTGGTTTTGCAGACTTTGCATCTTAGATTCCCATTCTTTTAATTTATTCTTGTACCAGATGACAGATATACCATAAATAAAGGCATTTAAAGCATCCCATATCATTATTACATTAGTATCGGAATTAGTGTTTACTTCTTGATTTAATTCTGCTAATAACCAAGGTTTGAAATCTTTAACTTTGATAATATAAGCAGAGATTCTAGGTATAGAAATTAATTTAGCAAAATCTAGCTGTATTTCAAGTTTGAGAAAATCATGATTGGAAATTGGGCAAGGAATTATAGAGATATGGATATATGCAAATGAACCTTATGAACACCTGATGTTCATGTGGTTCATTTGCATATATCCCATGTGCCTCAGATACAAGAGGTTTGGGAGGTCACTCAGTGGAAGTTCTAGCTTTGCTGGAGTTTTCATTTTTGTTTGTACTGATTGGTTTTTCAGTTACCTTCTCCCTCATTGTTTTAGTTTGTTGTTTGGGATATTTTTGCAGTGACCCTAATGATAATGGACATCAGTTGGGTATAACAGCCCTGTGTTTGTAATTCTTAGTGAAATACTCTGCTTGTGCTGTGCTGATGAGGT